>NC_137889.1:22138385-22514199 GCF_963455335.1 Martes martes | reverse complement strand
TAAATAAATAAAATCTTTAAAATAAAATAAATACTTGTTTTTAGGATCTAAAAATAGAAAAGCGTTTTGCCTCAATCACTTTCTCCTGGCTATAAATTTTTTTGGAGGATCAGTTACTTAGCTAATGTATGTGTGTGTGTGATATTCAACCCTCACAGCATTCCAGGATACAAATGCTATTATTTACTTAAATTAGGAAACTGAGACAGAGAGGACATGTGAGTGATCCAGGATTAGAGAGCCAGAAGTTGCACCTGGTCCAGGACAGCTTCTCTAAGACCAACACGTGTATTCAGATCCTAGCAAGCAGGAAAGAGGAAAGGGACAGAGAAATTATATCCTCTTCCCTTGCAGTCCCACTCTAAAAATTGCATAGCTCACTTTTGTACTCCATCCCATTACCTAGAGGTTAGTGACATAGCCATCCTGAGGCAGTCTTTATTCAGACAGGGTGTTCTCACCTAAGTTTTCTAACTAAAAGGCAGAAAAACCAGATTTTGGTGAATAAATACAGAACAAATAATAAATGTCCATCAGATTATTCCATTTAACAATTATTCTTATTCTTTTGAGTGTCTTGTAACATCATCAATGGAATCTGTCACTGAGAAGATATGTGAATTAAAGCTTCAATAGTCTACAATTTCAATTGCTAAGTTTTCCTTAAGATTTAATTCCAGGTATGATCTTCTGACTTGGATTAATGAGAATTCACCCAAACATAATAAGAAGAAACATATATATTCACCCATTGAATATTTGCAAAATGAACCTTATACCAACTACTCAACATGAACAGCCTAAATGCTCCCATAAAACAGCACAGGGTTGCAGATTGGATAAAAAGACCAGACCCATCCATATGCTGTGTACAAGAGACTCATTTTTGGACCTAAAGATAAATCCAGACTGAAAGAGCTGAAAGTGAAGGGATGGAGAAGCATTTTTATATGAAAAAAATTTTGAATTCATTTTCTATCATGTACTGGGAAATTAAACATTTTCAAGACCAATTTCAAAAGTAAAATTTGAGGCAGTGGAGTTTAGGGTGTTTTAGAAGGATAAAAATATAATTTTAATTCTCACTTTCCTGCATATAATCTGTATAATCTTCGGACTTAGATTTCTTATCTGTAAAGTATACCTAAAATAATAAAGACTTCATAGTGATTTTAAGAGTATTAAATTTAATAAGGAATATATGTGGGTGTACATCTATATACACTTTTTATTAACATATAATGTATTATTGGTTTCAGGGATACAGGTCTGTGAATCATCAGTCTTACACAATTCATAGGGCTCACTGTAGCACATATGCTCCCCAGTGTCCATCACCCAGCCACCCTATCCCTCCCCCCTTAGTCCCCCAGCAACCCTCAGTTTGTTTCCTGAGATTAAGAGTCTCTTATGGTTTGTCTTCTTTCCCGATCCCATCTTGTTTCATTTTTTTTCCCTACCTTCCGCCCCCACAACCCCCCACCCTACCTCTCAAATTCCTCGTATCAAGAGAGATCATATCATAGTTGTCTTTCTCTGACTGACTTATTTTGTTTAGTATAATACCCTCTAGTTCCATCCACGTTGTTGCAAATGGCAAAATTTCAATTTTTGATCCCTGCATGGAATTCTATTATTTATATATTATATATATTTATATATATTATATATATTTATATATTATATATTATTTATATATTTATATATATTTATATATATACACACACATATATACACATACATGTATATATGTATACATGTATGTATATATACATATATGTATATATACATACATGTATACATATATACATGTATGTGTATATATGTGTGTATATATATGTATATGTATATGTATATATATCTATACCATATATATGCCATATATATACCATATCTTCTTTATTTATTCATCTGTTGATCAACATCTAGGTTCTTTCCATAGTTTGGCTATTGTGGACATTGCTGCTTTAAACTTTCAGGTGCACATGCCCCTTCGGATCACTACCTTTGTATCTTCAGGGTAAATACCCAGCAGTGTAATTGCTGGGTCATAGGGTAGTTCTATTTTCAACTTTTTTAGGAACCTCCATATAGTTTTCCAGAGTGACTGCACCATCATGCTTTCCCATCAACAATGTAAGAGGGTTCCCCTTGCTCTGAATTCTCACCAACAACTGTCGTTTCCTGACTGGTTAATTTTAGCAATTCTGACTGGTGTGAGGTGGTATCTCACTGTGGTTTTGCCCTGATGCCAAGTGATGTAGAGCACTTTTTCATGTGTCTGTTTGGCCATTTGAATGTCTTTGCAGAAATGTCTGTTCATGTCTTCTGCTCATTTCTTGATTGGATTATTTGTTCTTTGGGTGTTGAGTTTGATAAGTTCTTCACAGATTTTGGATACTAGGCCTTTATCTGATATGTCATTTGCAAATATCTTCTCCCATTCTGTATACTTGGGATACATCAGTGAATATAACAAATATCCTTGTCTTATTGGATCTTACATTCTAACAGGTAATATGGGAGATAAATACTAAATGTAAAAATTAAGTAATTTATATAATATGTTAGGAGGTGATACTGCTATGGAAAAAATAAAGAAGATTCAGATGTGCTAAGATGAGGTAAGACTTTACATTTTAAATGTAATATTTTTGAATAAGCCTCTAGGACTGCAGAAGGGTACTACGAGACATGTTTAGGGTTAAATTTTGACTGTATTAGGGTCAAGATAGCCAAGTGTGGAAGTCTAGTGAGTGTTTGGGTGTAAGAGTATAAATTTTGTGACGTTCTTGTGTGGGGACATGAATTTGAGAGTCATCAACATGTAGGTGGTATTTACAAAGCCACTGCAAGGAGATCACTATGTGTGTTCTGTAAATAAAGAAGAGGACTGTGGATTCAACCCTGAAGCCTTCCTATGTTAACAAGAGGAGAAAAAGAGAACCAGCAAAGGAACTTGAAAGGTCGGAAGAAAATTTGGCCAGAGAGGTACATGAGAGATCATGTGAAGATAGCCAAATGCTGCTGACTACTGAAGTAAAAGTAGGCTGTACTAATTTAGCTTGGAGGTGATTAGGGACCCAGGCAAGACCAATTGCACTGAAGTGGTAAAGTCAAATGCTTAAGTGGTATATTCATTTTCTCAGGCTGCTATAACAAAGTATCACAGACTGAATGGTTTACATAACAGCAATGTAGGGGCGCCTGGGTGGCTCAGTGGATTAAAGCCTCTGCCTTCAGCTCAGGTCATGATCCCAGGGTCCTGGGATCGAGCCCCGCATCGGTCTCTCTGCTCCGTGGAGAGCCTGCTTTCTCCTCTCTCTCTGCCTGCCCCTCTGCCTACTTGTGATCTCTGTCAAATAAATAAATAAAATCTTAAAAAAAAAAAACCCAGCAATGTATAATCTCAATTCTGTAGACTAGAAGTCCAAAATCAGGTATTGGCAGATTTCATTCTTTCATGAGACCCATGAGGAAAATCCATTCCATGCCTCTCCCCTAGCTTCCAGCGGTTTTCTGACAATGGTTGGTGTTTCTTGGCTTCTCAAATCAGCGCTTGGATCTCTGCCTTCATCTTCACGTGGCATTCTTCCTGTGGGTATACCTAAGCCCAATCCCCCCTTTATGTAACAACACTTGTCATATTGGGTTAGGGATCCACCCTACTCTAGGATAACCTCACCATAATTAATTATATCTACAACAACCTTATTTCCAAATAAGATCACAGTCTGAGGTACTGGTAGTTAGGACTTCAACAAATGAATTTGGAGAGGGGCACCTTTTAACCCACAATTGCAGAGGGATTAAGAGAGAATGGAAGGAGATATGGGGATCCAGTGAGTAGAGATCACCCTTGAGGATTTTTCTGTAAAAAAGCAGAGAAACGGTGCAGTAACTGACAGGAGGATGTGAAGTTAAGGGCATTTTTGTTGTTATTTTGTTTTATTTTTAAGATAGGAAAATTATCAATACATAGGCAGGACTGATTCAGAAGGGAGGGAAAGAACTGTTACTATAAGTGACAGATGAGAGAAGTTCTGAAGCATTAAATAAGCAATAAAAATAGGATCTAGTGCCCTTTGAAGGGGCTCACTTTTAGGCAGAAGACAAATGGTTAATTTCTAGAAATAGGAGGGCAAGAAATACATATACAGATGCTGATCTGTAGGCATGCATGGGGTAATATTCTGTAGATTTTACTTCTGGTTGTTTAATTTCTTTCTGGTGGAGCAGAAAGGAAGGTTTATAGCTTATAAAGGAGATGGGGAAAGATTGTCAAGGATTGAAGAGCTAAGAGAAGTGTGAAATAATCATCTAGAAGAAAGAGTGATTGGACTAGGGAAATACATCAAGCTTGCGTGAAAACAGTTCTTATTGGCGTAGCTGAAAGCATGTTCTGGAGCCTAGATGTCTGAAATCAAAGTGTCAGCAAGGCCAGACTCTCCCTTACAGTTCCATGGGAGACTCTCTCCTTGCCTTTTCCAGCTTTGGGTGTATGCTGGGCTTCTGGATACATCCTACTACTCACATGGCCATCTTCTCCTTGTGTCTTTACATGGTCTTTCCTCTCTGTGTCTCTGTGTCCAAATTTTCCCCACTCTGATGATCTCATTTTAACTTGATATCAATGTAAATACCTTATTTCTAAATAAAGTCATATTTTAAGGTACTGGGTGCTAGGACTTTCACATATCATTTTGAAGAATTCAGTTAGTTCATACAATGACCTAAAGAATAAGGAAGAATATAAAATTAGATATGGTGAACTTAAAGTCAATAAGAGCTGGTCAGACTGGGAGAGGAGGGACAAGGAGGGATGAGTGATTAGAGATTTTTGTTCGCTCATCTAATAGAACAAGAGAGATTTGGAAAAACAAAATGTTTGTGTTCAGCCTATAGTAGTCCCCTTTGCCTATAACCAAAGAAGTTCTGAGTTACTCTTAGCAGACTTTGAACAATTTCTGACAAATTTTAAGAAATGTTCTTAATAGAACATTCTCCTTTGAGTTATTTATATGTTAAATAATCACAGATTGACTTTGATCGGCTCTTTAAATTCTCTTTTGCTAAGCTTTAAAATTGAGTTCGATATATCAAATAATTCACCAGCAGATTCAAAAGAATCTTTTTTCATCAGTTTCATTAGTTCCGCTATTTATCTAACTCTAAGTAATGACTTCTTTAATTTCATGTGCATAGCTGTTGTTCATCACTTTGAGCGACCAATTTCTGCAATGAGGGAAATAAAGGATTCTGGGCAGATATAACTGATTAGAGTGAAATTCATGTAAGCCAAATGTGTTTCAGAAACTAAAGAGCCACCATTTATCTGAGATGAAAAATACTGTGTTAAAATAATATCTTAACTCTAATTTCTAATGCCTCTCATGTAGGGTTTATTTTCTATTACTTTATACCTGTACTTTATGCATGATCAGGGCTGAGTTGACATTAAATAAATAAAGTGGACTAGAGGGTTCTCTCACATAGTCTTGTGCACATTTACTGAGGGCATAATTTTTATAGTCAAGAATGAGAGAGATTCACACACTAATAAAGTAATTTCTTCTTAATTATTTTTGTTAATTCATATACACAGTTAAAAATTTGTAAACTGGGAACCTGGGTGGCTCAGTGGGTTAAAGCCTCTGCTTTCGGCTCAGGTCATGATCCCAGGGTCCTGGGATCGAGTCCCACATCGGGCTCTCTGCTCAGCAGGGAGCCTGCTTCCCCCACCCTCTCTCTCTCTCTCTCTCTCTCTCTCTCTGCCTGCCTCTCTGCCTACTTGTGATCTCTATCCGTCAAATAAATAATTAATAAATAAATAAATAAATAAATAAAAATTTGTAAACTGATAAAGAGGCTGAGGATTTGAATTAAAGTATTAAGAAAACATCATGTTAGAAATATAACTTTAGGGCGCCTGGCTGGCTCAGTTGGTAGAGCATGGAACTCTTGAACTCAGGGTTGTGAATTCAAGCCCCATGTTAGGCATGGAGCTTACTTAAAAAAAAAAAAAAAAAAGAAAGAAAGAAATATAAGTTTCCAATACATGCCCGTGTTACCACTTTTTAAAAGTTACCATCTAATTAATAAAATAAAATTTGAAAAAATAAGAATTCAGAGCCAAAGGTGGAAGTTCTTTTCCACTCCTCCCCTTGACTCTCATTTACTGTCTTATACAAAGAGAGATTTTGTAAGAAATTTGGTATTTATCCTTCCAGTTCCTCATCAGTAGACTTATATACAAAAACATCTTCACATTAAATAAAATTAAAATAAAGTGTATTTGATATTGCTCTGTTTTCTTTCTTCTCGTAACAATACTTTGAAGAACTTTTTTTACATCAGTTCTTATAGTTCCTTTTCATTTTTGTTTTTAGCTGTTAAAGAGCATTTGTTTATGCAGAGGTTTATTTAGTTAAATCCTATTAATGGATATTTCACAAGGGCATATAATATTATAATGACCTACCAACATTCTTCTTTTGTTTACATTTTTTTCCCCAGGGTCTGATAAAGAAAAGTGAACTGATCACTCCCTGGGATTACATATTAATTTTTTAAGAGATTTTATTTATTAATTTGACAGAGAGAGACACAGCAAGAGAGGTATTATGAGCATAGGGAATGGGAGAGGGAGAAGTAGGCTTCTTCCTCAGCAGGGAGCCCAAGGCTACCAGGAACCTGGAATCATGACCTGAGCCAAAGGCAGATGCTTAATAACTGACTTACCCAGGTGACCCTACATATTTACATATTAATAGAGATCATCAAATTCCCTCCCAAAGACGTTATATATTTAGTCCCTAACCAGCAGCAAATGAGCATACCACTTTTCCATGTGTTTGAGAGTTCCATTTCATGAAAAATTATTTTACCAGTGACACAGAAGAAAACATGTGAGGTTTTTTTGCTTTAATTTATCTTATTTGTTTGTAGGGTTGGTAAGGTTGCACATCTTTTAATGTGTTTACTGGTAGATTATAATTATTTTTCCTGAATTACCTATTCATATTCTTTGACTATTTTTGGTAAGGCATTTTTTCTTATTAGTATGCAGGGTATCTTTGTAGATTCTGGAAACTTATTTTTAGCTCTCTACTGAAATTACATTTTCCTTAGCTCTATGTTAGTCTTTTAAATTTGCTTAAGCTTCCTGTTGACATGAAAAAGAATATGTGTATTTGTGTGTATTCAAATATATAAATGTTTACCTTTATAACTTTTCTTTTCTTTTTTTTTTTGGAAGTCTTCCTTGGTGTTAGATAATGAACAATTTTTTTTCTTATTTACCTCTTTGATCCATGAGGAATTTATTTTTAATTTCAGCATGGGATATTTTTCTAATAGATAAAGAATTCCCTCCATAAGATGTTCAGTTGCCCCATCATAATTTTTGAACAGCCCATATTTTTACCAGTAACTTGAAGTACTTCTCTATGCTAATCATTGACATGTCTACATAGGTCTGTTTCTGATCATTCAATTCTGTAGTTATATTTTCTTTTATTCTGCACTAACAACATTTTTAGTCAGTCTAATTTTATATTCTTCTTTGTCACCTGTTAGACAATTTGCCCTTTAACACTTCTTTCTCTTTCAGGTGTCTTATATAATCAGTTGTCAAATTCCATAAAAAACCTTTGTTCAGGTTGCACTGAATATATGTATTTATGAGGAGAAAAATAGCACTTTTAAAATAGGATATTCTTCCATCTACTACCTTGAGGTTAAATAACGTTTTTTAAAATTTATATTTAATAAATTACTAGCCATAAAATAGCCCACATAAGTATAGATTTGGTTATTAATTTCTGGTTTTGTAGAAAATTTGTGTTGCTTTGTGAATGGGCATATTTTCTGTTTCACTGCATTTTCAGTTACTTATGAATAATGCCTAGCATTGCATTAATTTTATTCTTTTGATGATATATTGAGTAATCTTGCTGAACTGTCTTCTAAGTTATTTAGTTTGCTGTTATTTTTCCTTATTTTTAAGTAGAATATCATAATCTCTGCAAATAAAAATAGCTTTGCATTTTCCTTACAAATTCCTTCCTCATTTCTTTTGTATCAGTTGAATTGTAGACTTAATGGGAACACTTGTAACTGTTCAACATAAAGTATTAATTTTTATATGTTTCTCATAGATACCCTTTGTCAAGTTTTAGAAATCCTACATATTAAAATTCTTACAAATCTGGAATGAACATTAAATACTACAATTAGACCTTCTCATTTTATTAATTGTCATCACCTACATAGTATTTCTTTATTAAAAATCCCCCTTATAATGATATTTATTATTAATTTTTATCCTTTCTCTATTTTCATTTTTATTAGACTTCCAACAGCCTTGTGACAACATTTTTTTTGGTATTTATTATAGATTATCTATGCTTTTTGTTAACTTTATTTATATTTATTTTAATGTTAATTAATTTCTGTTTTGTTATTATTTATTTTTATTTTCTACAGACTTCTCCCCCCTAATTTCCCTGATTGGGACACCAGGATTTGGTGTTTTGTTTTTTGGGTTTTTTTGTTTGTTTATTTGCTTGTTTTTGTAGGGGATTTTTGGGGGCTTGTTTTGTTTTGTTTTAGTTTCTTAGAGCAGCTGTCATAAAATACCACAAATTGGGTGACTTAAAACAACAGAATTTATTGTCTCATACTTCTAGAGGCTGAAAAGTCTGAAATCAAATTATCAAAGTCATGCTTCCTCAGAAACTTGCAGAGTAATCCTTGTCTCTTCTCAATTTCTGGTAGCTTACTGGTAATCTTTGGCATTCATTGGTTTGGAGGTAAAGCTCCAATCTTTGTCTTTCTTACCATATGGTGTTCTTTCTGCATATCTCTGGGTCTTCACTTGGTCATCTTCTTATAAAACACCAATCATGGTGGATTAGAGATCTGCCTTGCTCCAGGATGACCTCTTGTTAACTAATTACACTTTCAATGACACTTTTTCCCAATAAGGTCACATTCTATGGTGCTGGTGATAAGGGTTCTAACATTTTGTTGTTGTTGTTGTTGGGGGGGTTGATTCAACTCCCAATGAGGGCTTAGTATTTTTAACCTTAATCTCTTTTTTTCTATTGATTAATCCTATAAATTCTTATCTAAGCATTGTTGTAACCACAGCTTCTAAGATTTTGTATGTATCAGAGAAAATTATGCACAAAGGAAGAGCTCTATTATTAACTAATATTTAAAAGATAAACATATTTCTCATTTAAACTGAAGGAAGAATTTTTCTTAATTAAGATTATCAGAGAAAGAAGAGAAGTTAAAATGACCCCCTGCTGAGAATATTGCCAGTAGGTAGGGAAAGGGATCATATGTGAAGAATAGCATAAATAAAAAGGATG
Source organism: Martes martes (assembly GCF_963455335.1). Taxonomy (NCBI): domain Eukaryota; kingdom Metazoa; phylum Chordata; class Mammalia; order Carnivora; family Mustelidae; genus Martes; species Martes martes. The sequence goes on along the minus strand of NC_137889.1, from coordinate 22,504,819 downwards.
CTTGGTACTGAAATATCATAATAGGGGTAAAACATGAGACAGTTCAGTATCTCAAGGGGTGGGCAGAAAATTATAATAAAGGAAGAACAAAGGCAATATGGTAGAGCCAATCACATGACTAAGTAACACTGAAGAATTCTGGCAAATGACAGGGCCTCTACTGTGACACAAAGGATCAGCCCCAATAGAAACTCCCACACTGGTACTGGCAGAAATAAAACGGTTTAAGTTTTATAGAAAATTGCATAGTAGGAAAGTTCCCAAAGGGAAGTCAATGGGGAGACTAAAATGTTTACTAAAATTGCATAGAAGGTATAAACTGGATCTCAAAAATGAGTTTTGATTTCAGAAAGAGAATTGGGCCACAACGAAATCATAGGTGAACTCTGGTTTCTGATCTGGTGCTTAGATACATCTTTTTGGGCAAGAACAACTTGGGTACTTATTGCCATGACTGAAAATTTCCTCTTGAAAGAGATCAAGGCTGAGTTTTATGTAATATTCAAGTGTTCAATAGCGAGCACTGTGTCTCTTATACATGATAGCCACTCATAAAATATATCTTAAAATAAGTAAAATCAATCAGTTGTTCCTGTTTATAGAGAGGAGGACTGCGGGATGTGGAAGGAGGTTGTAGCATGCATGTATCTGAAACAGCAGTATGCCCTAATGGTATATTTGTGTATCCAATATTGAATTATATGAAAGGAACAAAAATTGTTCAAAATAGAGCTGGTATTTTGAAAACCTTAAAAAACATTTTACTCACCTTGCTTATGATTTTTTAATGGCTTTTTTATGGTAACAAACATAGCTCTAAAAATGATAATTTAGACAGGATCATCATGAATAAATTCCACAGCTTTATGTGTATAATCCTACACATAGTTATGCAGACGGCTTTTAAATCTCAATAAATTAGATGGTTACATAATATCAGGAAAGTTAAAGCAAATGAAACATCAAATGTGAAATGACACTGGCATTTATCACATAAAATTTAAACCAGTTATTGTGGTGTTTACACTTTAAATTTATATGTATAATTCAGTCCAAACTGCAGGGAAACCCAAGAAAAGCATTTATGATAATACACTCTGTGCTTCAGAATTAATAACATGAGACTTCTCACTAAAATTCTTTATTATATATTTTGGAGAAAAATATATATAATAGAAAAAAGTATATAAACATCCTATTTTCATAGAGTATGATTACTTTATCAAGACTTTGCTTGTAGATTTGATATTCATGAGGTAGAAAAATGGCATTAATATACTCATTTTGTTTACTCTGAGTCTTTTAATAAATTCTGTTTCTAAAATTATAGGAAGAACAAGAGCTATTGCACTGGTTTCAGTTTCTCAGGATACACTGGTGTAAACTACAGAAATCTGAGCCCTCAGGAAATAGCAAAGGGGTCACAGGGAGATGCAGACTCATCACTTCTGTTTGTAATGTGATGTGTGCTGAGAGAGCATTGAAGCACAGGAGGTTATGGTTCTGATCTCGTAACCAAAAATGCATCCTTTTCTCTGCTTTGTGAACTATTTTTCTACGACAGACTTTATTTATTAAGGAGAGATTATTCTAAACTTCCCATAGCACACACAGTTTTCAAATAAAATAAACAGTAGTTTTGAAAATGATGTGTTTGTTCCGATGGTCCCTTAAAGCGTAACTCACAGGCTCATCTGCTTTTCCTTTGCTGAACAAGCTAATTCCACTTTGTTTACTCTTTTTTCTCATTGCACACAATAAAACTCTAATAGGATATCAACATATACATATGCAGCACTGACAATTTTATCTAGAAGAATCAAACACCCTCCCTACTACTAACTTTTCTTCTGGCTAAACCTTCATCCTGTGTTCTCAAGTTAAATGGTATTTCCTCAAACAAAGCTTTCCTGATTAGCTCTTAATCAGGAGACTAGTTATTCTGTATCCTAATCAACTTTTCCTCCTAGTATTTATAATTTTTTGCCCTTTGTATGTTCACTATTTAATTGAATATCTCTAAAAGGACTGTAGACTATCATTTTATCTACTGTTTGGTGCATAGTTGGCTTACAGTAAGTACTTGTTAAATGAATAATGAATGGACAATTTATAATCTTAATAAATAAAGATTAAATGAGTTATTACAAAGAAAGTAAAATAATGACTAGATATAGATTTTTAGGTTGAAAGTTTCTATGCAGGATGAATTCCCAGAAATGAAATTGGTAGAACACAGGGTTGGTTTATGTACTTGGTTTTTTTAGTAATTGCAATTAATTAATCAACTAATTAATTAGTTAACTTTCTTGAGGTAAAATTTATATCCCACAAATTCACCTATTTAAGTATAGTTTAGTGATTTTCTGTATAAGTATTTTTAATGAATAAAAACAAATTCTGATCCCTGACTTCCTGCTATATGCCAACAGAAAAATATAGGTCATGTAGATCAGAGTCATTTGGTTATTGTTACTTTTTTACCCTGGATTCTCACTTCAAAGGCAATATTTGTAAATGGCGGGAAAAATAAATAGGTACAATCTCAATCAGTTTTTTCTATGCCTCATTTCTTAGAGTGAGGGATAATTTCATTGTCTTTTTGAGCTAAGTAGCAGAATTGACTGAACAAATCTTGGGTTTAGATTAAGATATATTGATTTACGTAACTAATGTTCTATATTTTACAAGACAATGATGAGATAAATTGCTACCCAATAGAAGGTAGTTTTCCTAGCTCTAGTGTGGCCACCCGTGAGATGTAAATTGTATGTTCCAGGAGCTGGAAGATATTCCACATTATTTGCTTAATTAACTAACATTTGGTTTCAGTGGTATACTGTGATAAATGATTTTGAGGAGCCAGAAATTCCTTAGTATTGTAAAAGAAAGAACCTAAGACTTAGGGAAATAGATCTATTGGGGTGGATTTATTATGTGTGACTTAGTCCTTTCTTACCACCCCTTCCCCTGCTGCCAGCCTCATCCCTACTGGTTGCTCCCTTTCACACCGTGTTGAGAAATCTGTTGTTGGCAGGAGCATCAGCATCCTTTGATACACCTCAGTGGTTATTCACTGTCAGCCAGTGATACAAGGACAAGGTAATTCACTGGAACAAGCCCCCTGACATCAGCACAACAGGCAGGGTAGGAGTAATTATATCATGAAAACAGGGCGGCAGGGTTCAACAAAATGGTTAGAACTTTGTGAATCTTTGATTGAGGAGAGTTGATCATATCATCTCTAGAACCCCAAAGATAGGGAACTCACTGAGACCTATCTTTTTAAGTGAATAAACTCTAGATATGGTGGTGGGGGTAGGGTGGGGAAACACTACAAAAACTTGACTGAGGTCCTCTTTGGTTAGGTTTATTCCGAGGTATCTTATGGTTTTTGGTGCTATAGTAAATGGAATCGATTCTCTAATTTGCCTTTCTGTATTTTCATTGTTAGTGTATAAGAAAGCCACTGATTTCTGGACATTGACTTTGTATCCTGCTACATTACTGAATTGCTGTATGAGTTCTAGTAGTTTGGAGGTGGAGTCTTTCGGGTTTTCCATATAAAGAATCATGTCATCTGCGAAGAGAGAGAGTTTGACTTCTTCCTTGCCAATCTGGATACCTTTTATTTCTCTTTGTTGTCTGATTGCTGTTGCTAGGACTTCTAATACTATGTTGAACAAGAGTGGTGAGAGTGGGCATCCTTGTCGTGTTCCTGATCTCAATGGGAAGGCTGCAAGCTTTTTCCCATTGAGGATGATATTTGCTGTGGGTTTTTCATAGATAGATTTGATGAAGTTCAGGAATGTTCCCTCTATCCCTATACTTTGAAGCGTTTTAATCAGGAACGGATGCTGGATTTTGTCAAAGGCAAAGATGAACTTCTGGGACTTCATCAAGATAAAAAGCTTCTGCACAGCAAAAGAAACAGTCATCAAAACAAAGAGGCAACCCACGGAATGGGAGAAGATATTTGCAAATGACAGTACAGATAAAAGGTTGATATCCAGGATCTATAAAGAACTCCTCAAACTCAACACACACAAAACAGATAATCATATTAAAAAATGGGCAGAAGATATGAACAGACACTTCTCCAATGAAGACATACAAATGGCTATCAGACACATGAAAAAATGTTCATCATCACTAGCCATCAGGGAGATTCAAATCAAAACCACATTGAGATACCACCTTACACCAGTTAGAATGGCCAAAATTAGCAAGACAGGAAACAACGTGTGTTGGAGAGGATGTGGAGAAAGGGGAACCCTCTTACACTGTTGGTGGGAATGCAAACTGGTGCAGCCACTTTGGAGAACAGTGTGGAGATTCCTCAGGAAATGCAAACTGGTGCAGCCACTTTGGAGAACAGTGTGGAGATTCCTCAGGAAATTAAAAATAGATCTTCCCTATGACCCTGCAATTACACTGCTGGATATTTACCCCAAAGATACAGATGTAGTGAAAAGAAGGGCCATCTGTACCCCAATGTTTATAGCAGCAATGGCCACGGTCGCCAAACTGTGGAAAGAACCAAGATGCCCTTCAACGGACGAATGGATAAGGAAGATGTGGTCCATATACACTATGGAGTATTATGCCTCCATCAGAAAGGACGAATACCCAACTTTTGTAGCAACATGGACAGGACTGGAAGAGATTATGCTGAGTGAAATAAGTCAAACAGAGAAAGTCAAGTATCATATGGTTTCACTTATTGGTGGAGCATAACAAATAATATAGAGGACAAGGGTAGATGGAGAGGAGAAGGGAGTTGAGGGAAATTGGAAGGGGAGGTGAACCATGAGAGACTATGGACTCTGAAAAACAACCTGAGGGTTTTGAAGGGGCGGGGTGGGAGGGTGGGGGAACCAGGTGGTGGGCATTAGGGAGGGCACAGATTGCATGGAGCACTAGGTGTGGTGAAAAAACAATGAATACTGTTACGCTGAAAATAAATAAAAAATTAAAAAAAAAAAAAAAAAACTTGACTGAGGTCCTGCCCTGGGTACTAATGAACCTTGCTCAATTCCCAAATTTAAATCATCTTGCATCCCCAATCCCCTTGAGTATATGGGAATATGGAGACCTTTGAGAAAAGCTCTTATGATACTATTATCAATATATTATGGATTTTCCTCCTGTCTGTCTCTAAAGACAGCTATGTCCTTTTATCAGAATCAGTGTGCCCACCTGATATTTGGAGAGATACTGACCTCTGGCTCTCAGATGCTTCTGGTATCCAGCACACAGACTGCCATTCTTGTCCTCCAGGCAGGGCTGCGTCTTATGGGCATCAGTTGATAAATGGAGTTTTGTCTTACTCTGTCTCATAGTCGGCCCAGAGGCTCATGAAACAATTCTAAGTTAATTTCTGAATGCTCCTGAGTATAACTGACATCATAGCAAATTATAGGATGTTGGCAGGGGTGCTTGATTCTGATTATAGTGCCTTCCATGCACTGTAGACATGAAGTTGAATCTCTGGAATCCAGGTCATCCTCTGTCAAGGGATAAAAATTAAGGAAAAACAAAGAAGCCTGTGTAGGCATTCTTCTAAGAGATCAGACATCAGGAATATAGATTTGGATCACTTCCAGGTAAGAACCCTGGTCCCCTGAGGTGCAGGCTGAATGAAAAGGAACATTGATTGGATCAAGGGAAATAACATCATATATACTGGTGAAACCCTCGCGGAAAGTTGCAGATTGAAAGCAATAATAGCCACAGATAGCCTTCTTGCTCCATCCTGCACATTATTAAATTGCATATGCCTTTAACCATGTCCTTTTACTTCTTTTCATTTTCTCTGTTTGGTGGTGATTACCTTTTATAATTTATTCATAATTTATGAAAAATGAAGACAGCATTGTGACTATAAGAGAATTAATATTACCCAGAAATAAATGTAATGATTGATGAGATTTTGGGTCTTCCCTTTCAGGGAGACAAGGAACAGACTTTCATTTGTCTGAGGATTAACTGTGTCATGTGGGAAAATATTGCTTTTATAAAATCTTTATTAAAAAAAAGCGAGAACAAAGGCAAGACGTAAAAGTATTATAATTGCCAAAGATTTTATACATACTCAATATTAAAAATATTTTTGCTCAAGAAAGTACCATTAATTTTACAGTTTCACATTACAATATCAAATTATCAACTATATTTTAATATAAAGAGAATAAAGAGGTCAGAATAAGTAAGATAAGTCGTGAGGCAGCTTCTTCCATATGTCTTCATAGGGGTAACTTTTGTGCTCAGCATTATGCATCATCAATAGCTATTTTAATAGTGTACATGTGGACAGTGTTATAGATAAAGTTAATACAAAGAAAAAGATTTAAACTTCATTTGGAAAAATGCTACTTAGGGTTATATTCTTTTTTTTTTAAAGATTTTATATATTTATTTGACAGAGAGAGAGATCACAAGTAAGCAGAGAGGCAGGCAGACAGAGAGGGGGAAGCAGGCTCCCTCCTGAGCAGAGAGCCTGATGTGGGGCTTGATCCCAGGACCCTGAGATCATGACTTGAGCTGAAGGCAGAGGCTCAACCCACTGAGCCACCCAGGCACCCCAGGGTTATATTCTTAACCAAAGGCAAAGAAAATGTAATTCATAGATCATTTCAATCATATAAACCAGATGCAGCACTATAAAACTTAAAGATAATTTAAAATTATAAAATTATGCATCATATTCTATAAATAATGCCTGTGTTCTACATTTGTACATGATAAATTTGACTTAAATCTTATCCCAGTTTATTTGCTTAAAGGGGGCATGAATATGACCTTTATTTAAATCTGTTTTACCAATTAGTTTTAACTATGGTCTTGGAAAATTTCCTCAATCTTTTTAGACCCATGTGCATCTTATTATTCAATTAATTCATTTTATTTATTACTTCTTTAACTTACTTTAGAAATTTGACTTATTCTCTCTTGGTTCCTAACCACTGCTTCTTTATTGTATTATATTCCTATTTAAAGCACGTCACATTAACTTGAATCTTTGAAGTGTCACATTTTATTTTTTTAAAGTGCTCTTTTGTTGCCTAATTACCTCTGATTTCTATTAAATCAATCCCTATCTTTTAATTTAGTTTTTCTCTCTTTATAATATTGTGTTTTCTCCAAATATCTGGTAGTTCTATTTTAGAATGAGGTTCTAAGCTGATTATAACATTCTCTAGAAAGGGTTTCTGCTTCACATGTTTAGATCTGGTTTCATATTCATTTTTCTGAATGGGAGAGCTGAACATGAGCTCTGGGCATGTAGTGAAATATTTTGCCTGAGACAAGCCATATACACACACACACACACACACACACACACACACACACATATATACACACAGACACATATATATGTGTATATATATACACACACACACAATCTAATATAAAATATATTATACTAAATATATATAAATATCTATTAATAACATATATAAAATACTATACCATATATATATTTACATATATACACACACACACACACCTCTCTCTCTTTCTCTCTCTCTCTCTCTATATATATATATATATATATATTTTTATATATATATATATATTTTTTTCCCCCCTCTTTCTCTTTCCTCACAGAATTTCAGCAGATTTTCCTATGTGGCCAGAATACAGAGAGCTCTTCACTAACATAGCTATTCTTTTTTGTTGTTGTTGTTGTTAATTATTTTTATTAACATATAATGTATTATTAGCCCCAGGGGTACAGGTCTGTGAATCGTCAGGTTTACACACTTCACAGCACTCACCATAATACATACCCTCCCCAATGTCCACAACCCAACCACCCTCTCCATACCCACCTACCCCCAGCAACCCTCAGTTTGTTTGTAAGATCAAGAGTCTCCCACCTAATACCATCTTGTTTCATTTCTTCCTTCCCTAATCTCCAAACCCCCCCACTCTGCCTCTCAAATTCCTCATATCATGGAGATCATATGATAATTGTCTTCCTCTGATTGACTTATTTTGCTCAGCATAATACCCTCTAGTTCCAGCCACATCATTGCAAGTGGCAAGATTTCATTTCTTTTGATGGCTGCATAGTATTCCACTGTAAATATATACTACCTCTTCTTTATCCATTCATCTGTTGATGGACATTTCAGTTCTTTCTATAGTTTGGCTATTGTGGACATTGCTGCTATGAATATTCGGGTTCACGTGTCACTTCGGATGATCACTACAATTGTATCTTTAGGGTAAATACCCAGTAGTGCAATTGCAGGGTCATAGGCTAGCTCTATTTTCAACTTTTTAAGGAACCTCCATGCTGTTTTCCAGAGTGGTTGCACCAGCTTGCTTTCCCATCAACAGTGTAGGAGGGTTCCCCATTCTCTGCTTCCTCTCCAACATCTGCCATTTCCTGGCTTGTTAATTTTGGCCATTCTGACAGGTGTGAGGTGGTATCTCATTGTGGAATTGATTTGTATTTCCTTGATGCCAAGTGATGTTGAGCACTTTTTCATGCGTCTGTTGGCCATCTGGATGTCTTCTTTGCAGAAATGTCTGTTCAAGTCTTCTGCCCATTTCTTGATTAGATTATTTGTTCTTTGGGTGTTGAGTTTGATAAGTTCTTTATAGATTTTGGATGCTAGCCCTTTATCTGATATGTCATTTGCGAATATCTTCTCCCATTCTGTCAGTTGTCTTTAGGTTCTGTTGACTGTTCTCTTTGCTATGCAAAAGATTTTGATCTTGATGAAGTCCCAATAGTTCATTTTTACCCTTGCTTCCCTTGCCTTTGGCAATATTTCTAGGAAGAAGTTGCTGCAGCTTAAGTAGAAGAAGTTGCTGCCTGTGTTCTCCACAAGGATTTTGATGGATTCCTGTCTCACATTGAGGTCTTTCATCCATTTTGAGTCTGTTTTTTGTGTGATGTAAGGAAATGGTCCAGATTCATTTTTCTGCAAGTGGCTGTCCAATTTTCCCAACACCATTTGTTGAAGAGACTGTCTTTTTTCCATTGGACATTCTTTCCTGCTTTCTTGAAGATTAGTTGACCATAGAGTTGAGGCTCTATTTCTGGGCTCTCTATTCTCTCTATTAGTTCCATTGATCTCTGTGTCTGTTTTTATGCCAGTACCATACATCTTGATGATTACAACTTTGTAATAGAACTTAAGACTGGAATTGAGATGCCACCAACTTTGCCTTTCTTTTTCAATATTCCTCTGGCTATTCAGGGTCTTTTCTGCTTCCATATGAATTTTAGGATCATTTATTCCATTTCTTTAAAAAAACTTGATGGTATTTTCCTAGGGATTGCATTAAATGTATAGATTACTCTAGATAGCATAGACATTTTTACAATATTTGTTCTTCCAATCCATGAGCAGGGAACATTTTTCCATTTCTTTGTGTCTTTCTCAATTTCTTTCATGAGTGCGTTACAGTTTTCTGAGTACAGATTCTTTGCCTCCTTGTCTAGGTTAATTCCTAGGTATCTTATGGTTTGGGGTGCAATTGTAAATGGGGTCAACTCCTTAATTTCTCTTTCTTCTGTCTTTTTGTTGGTGTATAAAATGCAACTGATTTCTGTGCATTGATTTTATATCCTGACACTTCACTGATTTCCTGTACAAGTTCTAGCAGTTTTGGATTGGAGTCTTTTGAGTTTTCCACATAAAGTATCAGATCATCTGCAAAGAGTGAGTTTGACTTCTTCTTTGCCAATTCAGATGCGTTTTATTTCTTTTTGTTATCTGATTGCTGGGGATAGGACTTCTAGTATTATGTTGAATAGCAGAGGTGATAGTGGACATCCCTGCCATGTTCCTGACCTTAGGGGAAAAGCTCTCAGTTTTTCTCCATTGAGAATGATACTTGCTGTGGGTTTTTCATAGATGGCTTTGATAACATTGAGGTATGTGCTCTCTATCCCTATACTTTGAAGAATTTTGATCAAGAAAGGATGCTGTACTTTGTCAAATGCTTTTGCAGAATCTATTGAGAGTATCATATGGTTCTTGTTCTTTCTTTTATTAATGTATTGTATCACATTGATTGATTTGTGGATGTTGAACCAACCTTGCAGCCCAGTAATAAATCCCACTTGGTCGTGGTGAATAATCCTTTTATTGGACTGTTGGAGCCTATTGGCTAATATTTTGGTGAGAATTTTTGCATCTGTGTTCATCAAGAATATTGGTCTGTAATTCTCCTTTTTGATGGGATCTTTGTCTGGTTTAGGGATCAAGGTAATGCTGGCCTCATAAAATGAGTTTGGAAGTTTTCCTTCCACTTCTATTTTTGGGAACAGTTTCAGGAGAATAGGAATTAATTCTTCTTTAAATGCTTGGTAGAATGCCCCTGGGAAGCCATCTGGCCCTGGGCTCTAGTTTGTTGGCAGATTTTTGATGACTGCTTCAATCTCCTTACCAGTTATGGGTTTGTTCAGGTTTTCTATTTCTTCCTGGTTCAGTTGTGGTAGTTTATACTTCTCTAGGAATGCATCCATTTCTTCCAGATGGTCAAATTTGCTGGCGTATAGTTGTTCATAATATAGTCTTATAATTGTTTGTATTTCTTCTTTGGTGTTGGTTGTGATCTCTCCTCTTTCATTCATGAATTTATTTATTTGGGTCCTTTCTCTTTTGTTCTTGATAAGTCTGGCCAGGGGTTTATCAATCTTATTAAATCCTTCAAAGAACCAGCTCCTAGTTTCGTTGATCTGATCTACTCTTCTTTTGGTTTCTATTTCATTGATTTCTGCTCTGATCTTTATGATTTCTCTTCTGTTGGTCTAGGCGTTCTTTGTTGTTATTTCTCCAGCTCCTTTAGGTGTAGGGTTTGATTGCATACTTGAGACCTTTATTGGTTCTTGAGAAAGGCTTCTATGGCTATGTACTTTCCTCTCAGGACTGCCTTTGCTGTGTCCCATAGATTTTTAACAGTTGTGTTTTCATTTTCATTTGTTTCCATGAATTTTTTTCAATTCTTCTTTAATTTCCTGGTTGACCCATTTATTCTTTAGTGGGATGCGCTTTAGCCTCCATGTATTTGAATTCTTTCCACCTTTCCTCTTGTGATTGAGTTCTAGCTTTGGAGCATTATGGTCTGAAAATATGCAGGGAATGATCCCAGTCTTTTGTTTCTGGTTGAGAACTGATTTGTGACCCAGGATGTGATCTATTCTAGAGAATGTTCCATGTGCACTAGAGAAAAATGTGTATTCTGTTGCTTTGGGATGGAATGTTCTGAATATATCTGTGATGTCCATCTGGTCCAGTGTGTTATTTAAAGCCTTTATTTCCTTGTTGATATTTTGCTTGTGCAATCTGCCCTTTTCAGTGAGGGTGGGTGTTCAAGTCCCCTACTATTATTGTATTATTGTCAATGTGTTTCTTTGATTTTGTTATTAATTGATTTATACAGTTGGCTGCTCCCATGTTAGGGGCATAGATATTTAAGATTGTTAGTTCTTCTTGTTGGACAGACCCTTTGAGTATGATATAGTGTCCTTCCTCATCTCTTATTATAGTCTTTGGCTTAAAATCTAATTGATCTGATATAAGGATTGCCACCCTAGCTTTCTTTTGATGTCCATTAACGTGGTAAATTGTTTTCCACTCCCTCACTTTAAATCTAGAGGTGTCTTTGTGTCTAAAATGAGTTTCTTGTAGACACCATATTGATGGGTCTTGTGGTTTTGTTGGTGTTGTTGTTTTATCATTCTGATACCCTGTGTCTTTTGTCTGGGACATTTAGCCCATTTACATTCAGGGTAACTATTGATAGATATTAATTTAGTGCCATTGTATTGCCTGCAAGGTGACTGTTACTGTATATTGTCTCTGTTCCTTTCTGGTCTACTACTCTCAGGCTCTCTCTTTGCTTAGAGGACCCCTTTCAATATTTCCTGTAGGGCAATTTTGGTGATAGCAAATTCTTTTAAATTTTGTTTGTCCTGGAGGCTTTTTATCTCTCCTTCTTTTTTCAATGATAACCTAACTGGATAGAGTATTTTTCGTTGCATATTTTTCTCATTTAGTGCTCTGAATAGATCATGCCAGTTCTTTCTGACCTGCCAGGTCTCTGTGGATAAGTCTGCTGCCAATCTAGTATTTCTACGATTGTATGTTACAGACTTCTGTAGACAGACAGCTGCTTTCAGGATTTTCTCTTTGTCACTAAGACTAGTAAGTTTTACTATTAGATGATGGGGTGTGGACCTATTTTTACTGATTTTGAGGGGCATTCTCTGTGCCTCCTGGACTTTGATGCTTGTTCCCTTTGCCATTTTAGGGAAATTCTCTACTGTAATTTGCCCTATTATACCTTCTGCCCCTCTCCCTCTTTCTTCTTTTTCTGGAATCCCAATTATTCTAATATTGTTTCATCTTATGATATCACTTATCTCTTGATTTCTCCCATTGTGGTCCAGTGGTTGTTTGTCTCTCTTTTGCTTAGCTTCTTTTTTCCCTGTCCCTTGGTCTTCTATATTACTAATTCTCTTTTCTGCCTCATTTATCCTAGCAGTAAGAGCCTCCATTTTTTATTGCACCTCATTAATATCTTTTTTTTATTTCAACTTGGTTAGATTTTTGTTCTTTTATTTCTCCAGAAAGGGCTTTTATTTCTCCAGAAAGAGTTTCTCTAATATCCTTCATGCCTTTTTCGAGCTCAGCTAGCACCTGAGAATTGTTGTTTTGAACTCTAGTTCCGACAAATTACCAATGTCTTTATGGATTAGGTCCCTAGCCTTTGGTACTGCCTCTTGTTCTTTTTTTTTTTTTTGTGGTGAGTTTTTCTGCCTTGTCATTTTATCCAGATAAGAATATATGAACGAGAGAATAAAATGGTAAAAGGGTGGCAAAGACCCCAGAAAAATGTATACTAACCAAATCAGAAGAGATCCAAACCTGGGGGGAAAAGAAAGGGGCATTAAAGAAATACGTATAAAAAAATAAAAAATAAAAAATTATATATATATTAGACTGGTGGATAGAACAGAGTCACACTTGATTTTTGGTGTATTTTGGTCTCTTAGAAAAAACTACTTCCCAAAATTTTGAAGAGAGAAAAACTTATATATATACAAATATAAGGGTTAACACAATGAAGGGATGGAATATTACTGTAATGATGAAAATTAAAAATTTTCTAAAAAAAGGAATTGATAAGCAAGTTGGAAAAAGAAAAAAAAAAAGAGGAGGGAATGTGCTCAAGCTGGAGACTAGAACAAAGCCATGTGATAGATCAGGGTATATTTTGATTTATTAGAAGAAATTGTATCCTAAAATGTTTTAGAAAAAAAAATCTATATGTATACAAAAAATTAGGTTAAATACAATAAAAGGATAAAATATGACTATTACAATGAAGGTTTAAAAAGATTTTTTTTAGAAAGGTATTGTGAAGATAAACTAGTTAAAAAAACATTAAAAAAGGAAAGAGGAAAATTTTTAAAAATAGAATAAGAAAAAAAATAAAATTAAAAAAATTTAACTTTGCAAGACTAAAGGATCATGGGGGAAAAGCCATGAATTCTCTGTGTTGCTTTCCCCTCACTCTGGAGTTCTGCTGTTCTCCTTGATCAGTGAGCTTCATCTTGGCTGGATGTTCTTGTTGATCTTCTGCAGGAGGGGTCTGTCTCAGTGATACTCAAATGTCTTTGTCCAAGGTAGAATTGCACCACCCTTGCCAGGGACCTGGGTAAGTAATCTGCTTGGGTTCTCCTCAGAGCTTTTGTTCCCTGAACGCTTTCTGTAGAGCTCTGGAGGACGGGAATGAAGATGGCGGCCGCCCACTCTCTGGCCTGGAGGAGCTGAGATCTCAGAGCCCCACTCCTCAGTATGCCCTCAGAGATAAGCAGTCAATCACTCTTGTCTCCCTGGTCTCTGGCCACACTTCGAGCTCACCCAGCCTATGACCAAGTATTTCTGTCTCTGGTGCATGGCCCTGTTTGGAGTGTCCAAACCCAACAGATTTCTGCTGTGCTGCTCCTCCTGGAGCAGGAAGGTGAGTCTCCTGGATCTGCCACTTGTGGGGTCCTTGCTCGAAGAGCAGTGACCTGACTGTGCGTTGGATCCCGGTTTAAGGTAACCCCAACCTGAAAGCTCACTCTTCAGCTATCTCTGTAGTTGGCTTCCCTTCTCTGATACCTGGAAGCTCTGCCACACTCAGACACCCCCAGTCTTTCAGTAACCCCATGGGACCTGAGACCGCACTGTCCCCACGGGGGCTTCACCCCTACTTAGCCTCTGGAGTGATTTCCCTCAGTGAAGCAGACTTCTAAAAGTTCTGATTTTGTGCTACACTGCTCTGCATTTGCTGACAGGCGGCCTCTCCCACCGCAGTCTATCTTCCCGTCTCTTTGGACTCACTTCTCTGCACGTCCTACTTTTCAGAAGGTGGTTGATTTTCTGTAACTTAGCTATTCTGTAGATAGTTCTTTAATAAATTACCTATGGCAGTTTTTATTTTACAAATACAACAACAAAAGTATCTCCCATTTTATGTGATCTTCTTACAAGGTGCCTTTGACTCTCCTCCCAAGGAAAGGTGAATCCTGTGATGTCTGCACTTGAAATATCAATGGGTTTATATCTATAGTAGATACTGGCTTGTTAGGCTAGGTCATAAGAAGTTATAAAACTTATGTCTCTTTCTTCTTGGGAGGCTCATGCCTCTCACCGAACCACCAGAGAGGAGGCTCAAGCAACAACTTGGAGAGGCCATGTGTAAGTGTTGCAGCCAATGGTCACAGCTGAGGTCCTGTGACAGCCAGTAAAATCATCAGACAAGAGAGTGAGGGAGACTTTAGATAACGTCAGCCCTCAGCTGGAATCCTTCCTAGCCTTTGAGTTACTCCAAGCATTCAATTAGCTCCAACTTTGGAATCTTTCCAGGTAAGGCCATAGATATGTGGAACAGAGACAAGGCAATTATTTAACCCAAAGGATCAGGGAGTATAATAAAATTAGGGCTTTTTTGCCATTATATTTGTGATTTTTTTCATGCAATAATGCTAACTTGAATACTACTCTCACTTTATTTTCACAAGCCACTCTGTTGTGTGTATTTACTAACTTGACTTTGAGCTTAGAGTCTTGCTTATACATTCCAGAGGAAACAGATTTCTGACACTGAGGCATCTTCTCTCTTGGGTGTATTCAGCCCAGTGACTATTGTGCTGGACCTGTGCATCAGTACATATCATCCACCATCTGTATTTAAGAAATCCATCAAAACCTCCATTTACTAATTATAACTTGTCCTTTTGTTGGGATTTTCTGTCAGGGATATTTTTATCAACTAAGTAGAGATTAGATAGTTGAATGTATGTAATCTCTCTGCCATCTTGCATCAGAAACCCCATAAATTTTCATTAACAGAAGTTTCAAAATCTTTGTCATTAAAAAAAAAAAGTTGTTTGGAAAAGGTAGGATTTGATTGTGGCCTTTCATGTTGCTTTTACATTTTTACTATTTTATGGGGGCCATTATCCATAAAAATTATATTACCAGTAAAGCCTACATTATAACTAGACAATGTGGAATGATGAACACTAAGAGTAAAATCAAGGACAGTTAGGAATGCTTGGAAAATGTTATTAGCCAGATCCTGCCAGCAAACCAGTCACAATTAAAGACTTGACTCTTTAGGAGGCATATTGATTCTGAAAGTCCATTAGTGTTCCATGAAGTAAACTACAGATTGATTTGGCCTAATGATTTGCAAGCTTACTTACTGAGTTAAAATATGAGAAAAGCCTAGCTCAGTGTCTGGAACACAGTTAGAGTCAGTAAGAAGTTGTTACTTCAGTGTTTGAAAATCAAGTGGGTTATTTGAACTTGGCCAAAATTATCTCTTTATTAGCATCTTCAGGTATTTCTGTAGCTTTTGATTATCAACATAGAACCAATCATCAAATATTTCGATGTTATATTAGATGGTTTCACATAATGACAACTATTCAAAATGATATATGTGCTTATATAGGATTTGACCTTTGCTGGAGGTAATCAGAGGCTGTAGACTGTTACAGACAGTGCGCAAAGAAAAAAAAAATATCTGGTAACTTTTAAGATAACTTTAAACTCTGAAATATTTCGATGAATAATGAAAACATTATGGGAATATTTATAATTCTGTTTTGTTTGCCTAATTGTTTTAAAATTAAATTTGAAACATTCTCTTAATAAGTGAACTTGATTTAATATCATAGTTTATTCCTCTAGGGTGAACATTTATTAATGAAGCACTAAATTCTCCAATGATAATGGCTCTTTGTCTAGATTTCTAAAACGAAAGCAACTAATTCACATGAATTTCATATTACTTTATTTGCAAACACTTAAATTTGGAAATTAATTAGATCAAAAGCAAATTCAGCCATTTTATTCATCTCAGTATGTTTTGAATAGAACACATATATAAATATTAAATTTTTAAAAATTTTTAAAAATTTTTTTAAAGATTTTATTTATTTGACAGAGATCACAAGTAGACAGGCAGGCAGAGAGTGGGGTGGGGGGGGAAGCAGTCTCCCTGCCTGATATGGGGCTCGATCCCAGAACCCTGGGATCATGACCTGAGCTAAAGGCAGAGACTTTAACCCACTGAGCCACCCAGGCGCCCCATAAATATTAAATTCTCTATAAATCTAGTGCCTTTTATAATTGTCCAATATCTTAAAACAAAGGTAAATAAATTAAGTCATAAAAAGCATCCATTATTTTAGGAATGACAAACATTAGTTCATAGAATAAACTGTGAAGGCTGTTAATTGGGTAATATCTAGGTGAGGAAAATAAGAAAGAAAAATAAATATTATATAATGCATATTATTATTAGTTATATTATTATATTATTTTGTATTTAATTTAATTTATTATTATTATATAAATATTACTTTAAAAAATACTGAGATGTTATTTTAAATTACTATTGGAACCTTCAATTTTTTAAAAAAGATTTTATTTGAGCAAGAGAGAGAAAGAGAGAGAGAGAGAGCACAAGCAGTGGGGAGGGGCAGAAGGAGAGGGAGAAGCAAACTCCCCACTGAGCAGGAAGCCCAATGCAGGACTTGATCCCAGGACCCAGACACTTAACCAACTGAGCCACCCAAGTGCCCTAGAACCTTCAATTTTAATAATACCTTCTATCTCTTCCTTCAAATTATCAATTCTGACTCTAAAAATTCTTTGTTTAATAAAAATTCTTGACATCAAAAAATAAGGAAATAACTGATTTCTTTCCTTAGGCTGAATGTGACTGCATTTATAAAAAGATTTAATTTAGACAATAGGTTTTTCTCATTTCCTAGCTCTATTTATACCTCTATTGATTACTATTTTTCCAATTTTTTTCTAATGTATGCAGAGATTTCAGTTATGTTTAACAATGGATCTGTGTTACACAAATACATTCAGTTTCAAAAACTATATTACAAAATATTGCAAGCTCATAAGATTGTGGTATATTGAGACTTTATCCTTGCACATAGTACAGAACTTTGTTTGAAAGAAATTGGCAATTAATAAATTATAAAAAGAAAGAAATTAATAAGTGTATTTTTAAAAAACAACCTGTAATTGGTTAATGAATCATTGATCATATTCTGCTTTAGTCTCAATCTTGGTGAAGATGTAAGCTATGCATTTGAGATGAGAGCTTTCTATGAATCAATATGAAAACTTTTTGTAGAAAGTACAATGACTTGGGATGACTCAGGAGGAATATATTGACAAATTTCACCATTTATGTCAGGGATCAACTGCATCTCACTAATGACTGACTTGGCCATCTAATGTGTACTATCTATACCAGGCAGTCAAGATTGAGAATAATTGATTCTGACTATTCATAAAATTTATTAACAGACAGATCATATAGTTATATTCTGATTCCTACTTCAGCTCAAATTCCTATCTTGGACCTGTGGTTTACCATTTATGTTTGGGTAGAGAACTTTCATGATTAATCAACTTTTATAGTTTATGATCCCTTAGAAAATATTATTCACTTGGCACCAGCTACCTCTATTGAATTTGACCTCATGACATTAGAACCCATTAGCACTTGACCCTTGGTGGGGAATGAAAATGTGATATTGCTCTCAGATGGCATCCTCTTACCTCATTCTAGTCTCCTATTTTAACTGGTACTTAAATTGTAATACTCCTATCCTTCAGTACCGTCAATAAATCAAGTTTTCTACCTATGACATTGGCAGAGACATCCCTCCACCATTCCTTATAATTTCCCTGTCTATAACCAGTCTGCATGCCCAGTAAGTCACTTTGCCTAAGTTTCATTAATGAAATAGGGATTTTACCATGATTGTGTGATAGTCAGTCTGTTCCAATCACAATCATTCATATCTGCTTTTGATCTGCACCAAACTTCTGAGCCACAGTGAGATGCATACGTAACAAACTTATCTTTCAAACTCACTGGTCTCATCACCATGCTTGTTAAACCTCTCCAACTTACTCCTTTAAAAAGTAGTTTGGAGCTCCTTCTCTGAAGCAAATATGGACCACCACTGAATCAGCTGAATGAAAAAATCTGCACATGACAGTAAATATGAGAAATAGAATTGGTATTGTGTTATTGCTACATATTTTAATTTGAAATTCCTGTACCTGAATTATTGCTCATAGCTTGGATACTTTGGCCCCCCATTATGCTGAATAAAACCAGACATCAGATTTCATCTGTCCCCAATACAGCTATTGGTGCTGATTTATTTATTTGACTTTCCTTGTTATTTCCTTATGATATCTAAATCCATTCTGGAAAAGACTTAATAGTTTCCTCTAGTCTAGATGCTTATGGTGTCTTTCTCTGACAAATATTACTAAACAGTGACCTTCTTAAGGAAAGTAATTCAATGCATTTTTTGAAGAAAAGGAAGAGGGAAGAAAGATAAGGAGTAAGGAAAGGCTGTGTAAAAAAAGAAGAATCTGGAGATTCTGTAAGCAGCATTTACTACTATATACATTTAATAATATTGGACCATATGGTGTAGAAAAAGGAAATGTTATACAGATAAAAGAGTGTGGCTTTTTTTTTTTTTTTCAAATAAACTTGAATTTGATATCCAGTCAACTGCTTTATGGACACTGAGTACTATTAGAAGATGAGCTTTGGGACGCCTGGGTGGCTCAGTTGATTAAGCGGCTGCCTTCGGCTCGGGTCATGATCCCAGCCTCCTGGGATCGAGTCCCGCATCGGGCTCCTTGCTCAGCGGGGAGCCTGCTTCTCCCTCTGCCACTCTGTCTGCCTGTGCTCACTCTCTCTCTCTCTGACAAGTAAATAAATAAAATACTAAAAAAAAAAAAAAAAAAAAAAAAAGAAGATGAGCTTTTTCTCATGCATAAAATGAAAAATTGCTGTATAATTTTATTTAGAATTAAATAATATAACAAATTGGGCAGTTTCTTTTTCATTAATTTTTTTTTAGATTTTTTTTTAATTTTTTATTTATTTTCAGCGTAACAGTATTCATTGTTTTTTCACCACACCCAGTGCTCCATGCAATCTGTGCCCTCCCTAATACCCACCACCTGGTTCCCCCACCCTCCCACCCCGCATGAGAGAGGAGAAGGTCAGAGGGAGAAGCAGACTCCCCATGGAGCTGGGAGCCCGATGTGGAACTTGATCCCGAGACTCCGGATCATGACCTGAGCCAAAGGCAGTTGCTTAACCAACTGAGCCACCCAGGTGCCCCTTTTTCATTAATTTTTAAATTGATAATTTTTGAGTACACTTGACACACAAGTTTCAGTTGTTTAGCTTAGTGATTTGACAAGTTATTATGCTGTGTTCACTACAAGTGTAGCCATCATCTGCCCTGTTACACTGGTATTGTGATATCACTGACTATTCCTTATGCTGTGCCTTTATTCCTGTGACTTATTCATTCCATAACTGGACCTGTATCTCTCTCTCCACTCACCTATTTTACCCATCTCCCCACCCTCACGTAACCATCAATTTGTTCTCTGAACTTATAGATCTGAATCTACTTTTTGCCTGCTTATTCATTTTTTCAGATTCCACTTATGAGTGGAATCATATGGTATTTGTCTTCCTCAGTCTGACATATTTCACTTAGCATAATACCTTCTAGATCCATCTGTGTGGTCTCAGATGTCATGATCTTATTCCTTACTATGGCTGCAAATATTGCATTATATATATATGCCACATCTTCCTTATTAGTTAATCTATTAATGGACACTTAGTTTGCTTCCATATTTTAGCTATTGTAAATAATGTTGCTGTTAATATAGGATTGCATATAATTTTCAAATTAGAGTTTCCATTTTCTTTGGTAAATACCCAATAATAAAATATTGGATCTTATGATATTTTTATTTTTAACTTTTTGAGGAACTTTCCTACTGTTTTCCACAGTGACTATAATAATTTACATTCCCACTAACAATGCACAAGGGTTTCGTTTTTCCCACATCTTCACCAACACCTGTTATTTGTCATTTTGATTTTAGCCATTATAACTGGTGCAGAATGATAATTTATTGTGGTTTTATTTTGTATTTTTCTGATGATGAGTAATGAGCACCTTTCCATGTGTCTGTTGGCCATCTGTATGTCTTCTTTAGAAAAATGTCCTTTTAAGTCCTCTGCCTGCTTTTTAATCACATTGTGTGTGTGTGTGTATGTGACTTGTAGAAGTTCTTTATATATTTTGAATATTGACACTTTATGAAATATATCATCTGCAAATATATTCTCCCATTCAGCAGCTTGTATTTTTTGTGATGTTGATGGTTTTCTTTGCTGTGCTAAAGTTTTTATTTTGATGTAATCTTAATAGTTTATTTTTTCTTTAGTTTCCCTTGCCTAAGGAGACAGATTTAGAAAAATGTTAGTATGTCCAATGTCAGAGAAATTTCTTCCTCTGTTCTCATCTAGGAATTTATGGTTTCAGGCTTCACATTTAGGTCTTTAACCCATGATTCATTTTGAGTTTATTTTTGTGTATGGTATTAGAAAACAGTCCAATTTCCTTCTTTGACATGTAACTGACCAGTTTTCCTAGCCATTTATTGAAGAGATTGTCTTTTCCTCATTGTATATTCTTGCCTCTTTGGGCACAGATTAATTGACCATATAATTGTGGGTTTATTTCTGGACTCTCCATTCTGTTCCACTGACCTGTATCTGGTTTTGTGCCAGTACCGTACTGTTTTGATACTACAACTTTGTACTATGGCTTGAAATTTGGTATTGTGATACCTCCAGCTTTGTTCTTTCTCAGGATTCCTTTGACTGTTCAGTCTTTTATGGTTCCATACACATTTTAGGAATATTTTATTCTAGTTCTGTAAAAAATGCTGTTGGTATTTTGATAGGATTTGCATTGAATCTGTAGTTTTCTTTCTGACATTTTAACAATATTATTTATTCTAATCCATGAACGTGGAATATTTTTCCATTGTTTGTGTCATCTTAATTTCTGTCATCAGTGTTTTATAGTTTTTGGAGTACAGGTCTTTCACCTCTTTGGTTAAGTTTATTTGTAGGTATTTGATTCTTTTTGGTGCAATTGTAAATGGTGTTGTTGTTTTTTAAAATTTCTCTATCTGCAGCTTTATTATTAACTCATAGAAACACTACCAATTTCTGGGTATTAATTTTGTATCCTGACACTTTACCGAATTCATTTGTCACTTCTACTAATTCTTTTTGGAGGAGTCTTTAGGATTTTCTATGTTTAGTGTCATGCCTTCTAAAAATAGTGACAGTTTAATTTTTCTTTACCAATATGGATGCCTCTTTTTTCCTTTTTTCTTGTCTGATTACTGTGGCTAGGACTTCCAATATTATTTTTACTAATAGTGGTGAGAGTGGCAACCTTGTCTTGTTCCTGATCTTAGAGGGAATGCTCTCAGTTTTTCACCATTGAGGCTGATGTTAGCTGTGGATTTTTCTTATGTGACTTTTATTATATTGAGGTATGTTCCTTTTAACCTCACTTGGCTGTGAGTTTTTATTGTAAATGAATGTTGAATCTTGTAAAATGCTTTTTCTGCTTCCTTTGAAGGGATCATATGATTTTTTTCTTTGATTTTTTGACATACTTTATAACATTGATTGATTTACAAATGTTGAACCATCCTTATAACCCCCAAAATAAATCCCACATGCTTGAGGTGAATGAATTTTTAAATATATTTTTGTATGGCATTTTCTGATATTTTTTTGAGGGTTTTTGCATCTATGCTCATTAGGAATAATGTCCTGTAGTTTTCTTTTGGTGTAGTATCTCTATCTGGTTTTAGTATCAGGGTAATGTTGGCCTCATAGAAAATATTTGGAAGCTTTCCTTCCATTTCTATTTTTTTAGAATAGTTTGAAGAAAATAGGTATTAATTTTCCTTTAAATGTCTGGCAAAATTTACCAGTGAAGTCATCTGGTTCAGAACTTAACTTCTTGGTAGTTTTTTCTTTTCTTTTGATTATCAATTCAATTTTCTTACTTATAATTAGTCTGTTCAGATTTTTTATTTCTTCTTGATTTAGTTCTGAAAGATTATGTTTCAAGGAATTCATCCATTTCTTCTAGGTTTTTCAGTTTTCTGTCATATAATTTTTTCATATTATTCTCATAATGCTTTGTATTTCTGGGGTATCAGCTGGTACTTCTCCTCTTATTTCTGATTTTATTTATTTGGGTCCTTTTTCCTTCTCTCTTGATGAATCTGGATGGGTTTGTCCATTGTGTTTACATGTCCCAAGAACCAGCTCTTGGTTTCATTGATTTTTTTTTCTTTTCTTTATCTTTTTCTCTTGTCTCTATGTCATGTATTTCTGCTGTAATCTTTATTTATTTATTTTTTTCTCCTACTTACTTTGGGCTTAGTTCTTTCTTTTTCTAGCTCCTTTGGGGGGAAAGTTAGATTGTTTATTTGGGCTTGTTCTTGGTTTTTTGTTTGTTTGTTTGTTTTGTTTTGTTTTTTGAGGTAGGCCTGTCTTGCTATATACTTCCCTCTTAGAACTGATCTCGTGGGGCACCTGGATAGCTCAGTTGGTAAAACATCTGCCTTTGAAAAAAAAAATCTGCCTTTGGTTCAGCTCCAAATCCTGGAGTCCTGGGATTGAACCCCGCATAAGGCTCTCTGCTTGGTGGGGAGTCTGCTTCTCCTTCTGCCCTTCACCTTTCTTATGCAATTTTTCTCTCTCAAATAATAAGTAAAATCTTTAAAAAAAAAAAAAAAACACCTGCTTTCACTGTGTCCCAAAGATTTTGGACTGTTGTGTTTTTACTTTCATTTGTCTCCTTGTGTTTTTAAAATTTCTTCTTTGGGTATCTGGACGGCTCAATTGATTAAGAAGATTAGCTATTTACAGTTGTTATATCCTAGCCTATTTTATTTCTGGGCAACAGTTTTGGATTGATCTCTTTATCAATATGTAATGCCCTTCTTTGTCTCTTCTTAGAATCTTTGTTTTTAATCTATTTTTATAAATAATTATATAAATTATATAAAATATTTTTAGATACAATAATTGATTTCCTGGCTTTTTTTTTCTAATTCTATTTGTATGGTGAATAGTTTTTCTATCCATTCAATTTAAGTTTGTATCTGTGTTCAGGTCTGAGGTGAGTCTTGTAAGCAGCATTTAGATGGGTATTGTTTTGTTTTATATCTATTCTACCACCTTATGTCTTTTGATTGGAGTTGTTAGGCCATTTACATTAAAGTAATTATTGCTTTTCCAGAGTGGCTTCACCAATTTGCATTCCCACCAACAGGAGGGGATGAGCAAAATGGGTAATGGGCGTTAAGGAGGGCACTTGTTATGATGAGCACTGGTGTTATATGTAAGTGATGAATCACTAAATTCTATTTCTGAAACCAATATTACACTATATGCTAACAAGTAGAATTTAAATAAAATAAATTTGAAAAAAATAAGGTAATTATTGGTAGGTATGAACTTATTGCTATTTTTAAATTTGTTTTCTGGTTATCTTGTAATTCTTTGTTGCTTTCCTTTCTTACTCTATTTCTCTGTGATTGATTAATTTTTATAGTGTTATGTTTGGCTTTTTATTTCTTTAATTTTTTGTATCTATAGTAAGTTTTAGGTTTGTGTTTACCATGAAGTTTGTATATAACATCTTAAGTAAATAGCACTCCATATTAATTTGATGAACAAAAGATCTAACATTTAATCGCCATACTCTTCTTTGGTGATTAATGTCTTCTAAAGACATAAAGATGTTAGTGTTATTAAAAGTGGAAGATTGTGATGACGAAATGCATTCTAAGCTTTAGTTTTGGCAAATTCAGGCAAAGATAATAACCAATACCTTGTCAAATCTACTAAAGTAGTGTTAAGGAATATTACTTATACACTGGTGTAAGTGTGAAAAGATAGTATTCATCCCGTATCTACCAATAGACACAGGACACAAGACATTAAGAGATTCTTAATTTTTATTTTTGGACAACAGTTTCTTCCACTTTATTGCTACTTTCCAGAAAATCCTTATAATTCCAGTATTAAATCTAAGGAAATCTAAAAGGATAGTACCAATGAGACCACAGGGACATTCAGACTTATAGCCAATAACTAGAAGTGCATGGAAGCTTATGCACCAAACTAGTAACAGAAGCCATTTCTGGGCATATAAGTGTATTAGAATGGTAGATTTTTCTCTTTATAGTGTAGGGATAAGGGTACATACCTCAATATCATAAAAGCCATTTTTGAAAAACCCACAGCAAATATCAGCTAAGGTCAGAAACACAGCAGGGATGTCCACTATCACCACTGCTATTCAACATAGTACTAGAAGTCTAAGCATCAGCATTCAGACAACAAAAAGAAATAAAAGGCATCCGAATCAGCAAAGATTCTCTCACTCTTTGCAGCTGATAAGATACTTTATGTGGAAAACCCAAAAGACTCCACTCCAAAACTGCTAGAGCTCATATAGGAAAACAGTGAAATGTCAGGATATAAAATCAATGCACAGAAATCAGTTGCATTTCTACACACCTCCAATAAGACTGAAGAAAGAGAAATTAAGGAGTCAATCCCATTTATGACTGCAGCCAAAACCATAAGATACCAGGGAATAAATCTAAGCAAAGAGGCAAAGAATTCTGTACTCAGAAAACTATAGAATACTCATAAAAGAAATTAAGGAAGACACAAAGAAATGGAAAAATGTTCTATGCTCATGGATTGGAAGAACAAATATTGTGAAAATGTCTATGCTGTCTAGAGCATTCTGCACATTTAATGCAATACTTATGAAAATACTATCAACTTATTTCAAAGAAATGGAACAAATAATCCTAAAATTAATATGGAACCAGAATAGACCCCAAATAGCCAGAGGAATGCTGACAAGCCAAAGTTGGCGGTATCACAATTCCAGACTGCAAGCTCTATTACAAAGTTGCAATCATCAAGACAATATGGTACTGGCACAAAAACAGACACAGAGATCAATGGAACAGACTAGAGAGCCCAGAAATGGATGCTCAACTCTGTGGTCAACTTATCTTTGACAAAGCAGGAAAGAATGTCCAATGGAAAAAGGACAGTCTCTTCAACAAGTGGTGTTGGGAAAATTGGACAGCCACATGCAGAAAAATGAAACTGGACCATTTATTTACATCACACACACAAATAGACTCAAAATGGATGAAAGACCTCAGTGTGTTGTGTTGGTATGGTGAACATCCTGTGGTATCAAAATTATACATAGAGTTCTCTTACCATTGAGTTTCCTGTTTATTACAGGTAGAGACAAAATGAACTGAATGCTGAAATAGAATAATATATTAATAATTGTGTAAGTGCTATGAAGGGAGAGGGCAGTTCCTTGTGATGGCAAAAAGTAAGACCTGGTAATCTAGGCTAGATAGGAAGACCAGGAAGCCCAGCTGGGGAAAAAAAAAAAAATGTTATTTAAGTGTGACTTTAACCTTGAATAGGGGTTAATTGAAAAGTGGGGGAAAAAAAAATTATGATTGTGTAGGGAATAGTTTTACTTCCACTTTCTTCTGAAAGCTAGCCCTCTCTCCCATACAGTGCAGTAAAGGAAAAGACATAAGCCCATGGGGAAAATGTAAAGGAAAAGGCATAAACCCACCATAGCAGGAAGATAGAGGTGTTAAGAAGTCAGGAGAAAGAGAAAAAGAAGATAAGCACACGTTCCAGCCATGAGGAATCTGAATAGAATCCAAATTTTAACTGCAATACTGGAAGTTTAAGGTCAACAGAAACTATACGTTCAAAGTTTGAGGAAAGGTTTTTTGTTTCTGTTTTTGTTTTTCCATTTTAGAAATACATACCATGTATAGCTATCACTTACCTATGAGGATAGAATAACAAGGCTTTTCAGACAAGGACAACCTCAAAAAAATTATTTCCATTGACCAATTCTCAGGAAATTTTTGGAAGAGGGGCTTTCCCAAAGTAAAGTAGTGCAATTAAACATGGTCATATATAGAATCTGAAGAAGATGGACCTTGGTGCAAGGGAAAGAGATTATGGGAAAACAAAATATCTGGGCAGCTGCTGGGTAAGCCAACCTGGAGAGTCTGTCCTGTGTTCATGCCTGAAGAAACAATTTGAGGGCTCTGGGGCAGAAAGCTTCAAGAATATGCCAATGATACCAGACCTGGTGTGTGTGGATGATCTGAGGAAAGATTTACATTTACTGAAGGAATTCAGAGTGATTAACTGATAGGTACACAGCAAACTAAGCAAAGTGATTTTAAACTCTGGTTAAAATGTAGTAGAAGGGAAAAGAAAGAGAAAAAAGAAACGAAGACTCTGCTGTGAATAAATATTCAGTCATGTTTTCTTATATGCTGAATAAGTGCTAAGTAAAACTTTCTGAATTCTGATTTGAGCAAATGCAGTTTGCGTCCATTTTCTGAGATGGTGAAAAATGGAGAAGTAACCAAAAGAGAATCAGAGTGAGTTTCATATGAAAGCATGAAGAAACTAGCCACGGTAGAAGTGGTAGAAAGTATTCCAAATGTCAAGGCTGAAAGTTTGTTATCCTTTATCCATTTCCCTTTCTTCCCTAGGGACCTGTTCCTCTACAGTCAGGGACAAGGATGTGCCAGGCTAACATTTCTCATATTCCTTTTTAGATAGTATTGGCCATTGAGACAGAAAGGGAAATTTGAGGTGGTGATTATAGAGAATTATTTTTTAAAGGGGCTAAGTTGGGAGGCAGACAAATTTCTGTTTTACTTCTCTTTCCTTGAAAATGGAGGCTCCTCTCTTAAGGATGGAGAAGAAGGATTGCCTTTGGGAGGAGAGGGAAGAGGGAGCAATAAAGTTGTTTGGGTTTCTGGATTTTTATAACTAAAACATTCTAACTGATAGAAGCATCAATGTTATATCTCTTGTTTCAATATGAGGTCTTTAATCCTTGTGTATCTTCCTCATTTTTCCTCTTTGACATGTCTTTAGATTTTCATTTTAAGCCTCACTTTATCTTTTAAAGAGTTCCTGAAACTATCTGTGGTGTAAAGCAAGTTTATTTGTAATTTCCATAGTGTTTCACGCTGTTTTGTTAAAATACATAATTGCGTGCTTGCATGTCATATCAATGCCAAGGTGCTATTAAATGTGTAAATGCATCTCTTCCATTTATATTAAATGCCTCTACTTATCTTGTCCCAGACTAGCAGTGATGTGTGCATTACATTTTGGCCAGCACTACACTAAGGGATAAATCTCTGTATCTTATATCTATATATCATCTATCTATTTTCATTTTCATATTTCAAGTGTAGAACTAATTTTATCTGCACTTGAAAAGGGAAAACCAAACCAAAGACAAGAATTTTTACTTGTGAACAGAATTTTTCATTTTCAACTTTACCTCCTCAAGGGAAAAGGAATGTTGAAATCATTCTGATATTTCCTTTTTCACTATTATGCAACATTTGTATTTCAAACTGACTATTTTGATAGTTCCTTTTTTAAATTTAATTTTATTTTTTCAGTGTTTCAAGATTCATTGTTTATGCACCACACCACAAGTGCTCCATGCAATATGTGCCCTCCTTAATACCCACCACCAGGCTCACCTAACCCCCACCCCTTCCCCTCCAAAACCCTCAGTTTGTTTCTCAGAGACTATTTTGATTTTTCAAATTAGATATTTATAAGGTTGTTTTTCTTGCTCTTGAAGTGAACATTTCTCCTGGATAGTTCTAGATATGAGTCCTTTTTAATTATACTTTTGTGGGTAAATATTGCATAGACTCATGGATTTATTTCCTGATTGCTTTTGTAATTTTATTTGTTCCTTTCTTCTTCTCTACTCTTTTCTCTTGTTTTTGGTGACTTTTTTTAATGTTATATTTGGACTTCTTTACTTTTTATGACTATTATAGGTGTTTGTTTTCTGGTTACTAAGCAGTTCACATATGACATTCTATGTATATAGCAAACTATAGTAAGTTGATAGTTACTTAAGTTCAAACATATTCTGAAAGCACTGCATTTTTAAACTCCTCTGTGATTTATGTATATGATGTCATAATCTACATCTTTTTATTTTGTGTATCCCTTCACATATACCCCCTTCCCCTCTGGTAACCATCAGCTTGTTTTTTATAGTTAAGAGTGTGTTTCTTGGTTTGCCTCTGTCTCCTTTGTTCCCCATTTACTCATTTGTTTTGTTCCTTAATTTCCACATACGAGTGAAGTCTTATGGTATTTGTCTTTCTTTGACTGACTTATTTCATTTAGCATAATACTCTCTAGCTTCATCCAGGTCATCGCAAATGGCAATATCTCACTTTTTTTTATGGATAAGTAATATTCCAGTATATGTATATGTGTATATATACATATATGTGTATATGTATATGTGTGGGTGTGTGTGTATACATACACATAGCTACATCTTCTTTATCCATTCATCAGTAGATAGACACTTGAGCTGTTTCCATAATTTGGCTATTGTAGATAATGCTCCTATAAGCATGGATGTGCGTGTATCTCTTTGAGTTAGTATTTTAATATTCTTGGGGTAAATACCTGGTAGTACAACTGCTGGATAGTAGGGTAGTTTGGTTTTTAGCTTTTTGAGGAATCTCCATACCATTTTCTAGAGTGGCTGCACTAGTTTGCATTGCCAACAACAATGCATGAGTGTTCCCTTTTTGTATTCTCAACTGTACCTGTTGTTTCTTGTGTTGTTGATTTTAGCCACTGACAGCCACTGATAGCTTATTGTAGTTTTGATTTGCATTTCCCTGATGATCAGTGATGTTGAGCATCTTTCCATGTGTCTATTGGCCATCTGCATGTCTTCTTTGGAAAAATGTCTATTCAGATCTTCTGCACATTTTTAAATTGGATTAATTGGTTTTTGAATAGTGAGTTTTATAAGTTCTTTATATATTTTGGTGACTAAACATTTTATCAGATATGTTATTTCCAAAAATCTTCTCCTAGTCTCTAGGTTGCCTTTTTGTTTTGTTGATTGTATCCTTTACTGTGCAAAAGATTTTATTTTGGTGAAACCCAAATAGTTTATTTCTGGTTCTGTTTCCTCTTGCCTGAGGACACATATCTAGAGAGAAGTTGTTATGGTTGTCAGAGAGGTTATTGCCACGATATATTCAAAGTGCTAAATGGGAAAAATCTGCAGCCAAGAATACTCTAATCAACAAGGCTATCATTTAAAATAGAAATACAGATAGTTCTGCAGATAAACAAAACTAAAGATGTTTGTGACCACTGAATCAACTCTGCAAGAAATATTAAAGGGGACTCTGAGTGCAGAGACCAAAAGTGACAAAGACAAGAAAGGATCAGAGAAATCTCCAGAAATAATGACAAAGCAAGGGGCACCTGGGTGGCTCAGTGGGTTAAACCTCTGCCTTCAGCTCGGGTCATGATCTCAGGGTCCTGGGATCGGGCCCCACATTGGGCTTTCCGCTCGGCAGGGAGCCTGCTTCCCCCTCCCTCTCTGCCTGCCTTTCTGCTTACTTGTGATCTCTCTCTGTCAAATAAATAAAATCTTTAAAAAAAAAAATAATGACAAAGCAAGTAATAAGATGGCAATAAATGCATATTATCCATAATTCCTTTGAATATAAATGGACTAAATGCTCCAATCAAAAGACGTAGGGTGTCAGAATGAGTAAAAAAACAAGATCCATCTATATGTTGCTTACAAGAGGGGCGCCTGGGTGGTTCATTGAGTTAAGCCTCTGCCTTCGGCTCTGGTCATGATCTCAGGGTCCTGGGATCAAGCCCCACATCGGACTTTCTGCTCAGCAGGGAGCCTGCTTCCCCATTCCCGTCTCTCTCTCTGCCTGCTGCTCTGCCTACTTGTGATCTCTGTCTGTCAAATAAATAAATAAAATCTTAAAAATAAATAAAAATAAATAAATAAAAATATATGTTGCTTACAAGAGACCCATTTTAGACAGAAGGACAAGTACAGATTGAAAGTGAGGGGGATAGAGAAACATTTATCATGCAAATGGAT
This sequence comes from Martes martes, assembly GCF_963455335.1. Lineage (NCBI taxonomy): Eukaryota > Metazoa > Chordata > Mammalia > Carnivora > Mustelidae > Martes > Martes martes. The sequence continues at coordinate 22,474,311 of NC_137889.1, read as the reverse complement.
ATCTGGGAAGCTTTATCTCTCCTTCAATTCTAAACGATAATCTTGCTGTTTAAATTATTTTTGGTTGTAGGATTTTTCCTTTCAGCACTTTGAATATATCATGCCACTCCCTCTGGCCTCCAGTGTCCCTGATGAAAAATTGGATGATAACCTTGAGGGGGTGGTCTCCCTTGCATGTAGCTAGTTGCTTTAATCTTGTTGCTTTTGGGTGGCTCAGTTGGTTAAGCATTTACCTTCCATTCAGGTCATGATCCCAGGGTCCTGGGATCAAGTCCCACATCAGGCTCCTTGGTCAGTGGGGAGACTACTTCTCCCTCTGCCTGCTGTTCCCTCTGCTCGTGTTCTCTCTCAATGACAAATAAATAAATAAAATCTTAAAAAAAAAAAAAAAGATTCTCTTTAGGTTTGTTTTTTTTTTTAATGATAGTGGATTTTTTTTTTCTAAGGTTTTATTTATTTATTTGATACAGAGAAAGAGAGAGAGATCACAAGTAGGCAGAGCAGCAGGCAAAGGGAGACTGGGAAGCAGGGTCCCCACCAAGCAGAGAGCCCAATGCAGGGCTTGATCCCAGGACCCTGAGATCATGACATGAGCCAAAGACAGAGGCTTAACCCATGAGCCACCCTTTAGTTTTAATTTTTGTCATTTTAATTTCTTTATACTGGTGTGGACCTCCTTGGGTTTATCTTGTTTGGGTCATTCTAAGCTCCCTGGACCTGGATGTCTGTTTCCTTCCTTAGGTTAGGGAAGTTTTCAGCTATTATCTTCAGGTAAGTTTTCTGCCTCTTTTTCTTGCTCTTCTCCTTCTGAGATCCCCATATTATAAATATTAGTACACTTGATGTTATCACAGATGTCCCTTAACCTATCATCATTAAAAAATTAATAATAATGACCATTATAAATATTATTATTATTATTACTGTTATCATTGCTTTGTGCTTGGTTGCTTTCTACTATCCTGTCTTCCAGATTGCTGATCCATTTTTCTGCATCCTCTACTCTGCTGTTGATTTCCTCTAATGTATCTTACATTTCAGTTTTTGTGTTCTTTAGTTCTGTTTGTCCTGTCATTTTCTTGAAGTTCTGAGTCCATCCACTATTCTCTCAAGTCTGATGAATGTCTTTATGACCCTTACTCTGAACTCTTTATCAAATAGATTGCTTACCCTGTTTTGTTTATTTTTCTGTTGTTTTCTCTTTGTTTGTTTATTTGAAACATATTTCTCTATTTCTTCATTTTGTCTGACTCTTTGTGTTTGTATCTATTAGGTAGGTCAGCAGTATCTTCTGGTCTTGAATGTAGTTGCTTATTTAGAAAGTGTCCTGTGGAACCCAATAGCATAATCCCCACTGATCAACAGAACCAGATGTTCCAGAGATGTCTCCTGTGTGGGCTGCATGTGCCCGTGCCCTTCTATTGTAACTCAACTGCAATTGCTATGGGTGTGCTTGTATGCAAAGGTTGCCCCCAGTATGGCTGGCTAAGAGGGCCACTGTAGATACTGCTGGTATTCTGGTAGGTGGGGATAGCTAACCCCCTACCCGATGCAGGAATCACTCTGAAGTGTCACCATTCCTGGCTGGGCCTGCCCACTGAGTGTGGCAAGACAAAAGTCACTCTAAAGGGACATCAGTTTCAACGAAGTCTGCCTGCTGGGTGTGGCAGGGTAGAAACCTCTTCAGATGAGCATCTGCCACTGTGGACAGGTTGGGTGGGGTGCGTCTGCAAGGGAATTCCAGTGGTACTAGTACAGTAGATGCAGAATGTCAGAACTAGCTCTTTTGAGCATCCAGCCACCTAGACTGAAGGAGAGCAAGAAAAGTTACACCTATTAGCACTTCTGGAGAAGGAATCCTGCAGATTCCTGCCCTCTGGCCATGTATCCTAAAATTAGTAAGTAAATCTCCTTCACATATAACTCACATTTTCAAACTTCTGTTTTTGTGTTGGACTACAGACAAAATGTATATCATTCTGGCCTTTTAAGATCTTAGTGTGGAGACCTAATTTCCTACATATCTCCCTCACTCTTCTGGAGTTAAGTCTTACTAATCTGCAAAACCAGATATTATGGGGGTTGTCTTCCCTGTACAGAGGTGCCCAATAAGGGGCTTGATCCCCTCACTTCTCCACACCTGTGATATTCCTCCTGCTGTGTGTCAGAGGGTCAGGGATTTGGTTTCCAGAGCACCTCTGCCCCCTTTACCATTTGTGATGTGTCCTTCTCTTTATGTCTTTAACTGTAGAAGATATGTTCTGTGAGCCTTAAGGTCGTTTGCAGAATGAGATGCATTGTTAATGTTGCCTTGATGTGTCCATTCAGAATCCTTCTGTTCCACCATTTCCCTTCTACTGCACTATCTTCCTTGTACTCTATCAACACAGATGTGTTGCTCAACTTCCCCTACAATGGCAGGACAGATTATTTTTAAATTAGTATTTGTTTCTTTTGTGGAGACTTCTGTCTTTATTTGGAATACAGTTTCTTATTTTATGATGTTTAATCTCATTAAAGTATTCCCATTTATTTTATTTATATATTTATTTACTGAAATGTGGTTTTGTGCTTCATTTGGAAGCTAATTTAGGACTCAAGTCTGTCTTTCAATAGAATAGGTAAGCTCTTCATATTTTTTCTTACTCTCCTCTTGGTTTCTGTTGGAACGCTTCTTCATATTAACTGGAGGGTTGGTTGCTGCATTCAGCTCCTAGAACGATTTTAAGAATCTGACAGATATTTGTGTTTTGTCTGTGTACTAACTTGAGGAGAGAGTGTCTCTAGACCTTACAGCCTGTTTGCCAATGCCTAAGAGAGTCTGTCCTTGTTACTCTTAGGAATTTGTTGTTCTCCTTGTATCAGAAACAATTCACTATGATGGCTGTGGAATGTCAATGTTCCTGGGGCTTTTGGATAAAATAAATGGTCATAACATCCCCTGTGGTCATTGCTGGATGTGGATCTGAAAGAAAGGAGAGATGTGAGGTCATACCTTCCTAATCTGTAACCTTCCTAATATTCTGTCTCAGGATTCTTACCATGACCAATGATACATCTTTTATTTTTTCCTGTATTTTAATGAGAATTTCAGTGAGAAGTTATGTGCCACCAACTAACTCTACTTTTGGATACGAGTTACACTGTTTTTGCTTCCTTCTGCTTTGGGCCTAATTACCTAAGGATGAAAGAGAAACAGGCAGGAAGAGGGAGGAGGTGAAGAAGAAGGGAGAAAGAGAGGGCAGATTAATTGATTCATTAGAGCTACCAGAGTTTCCCCACAGCCACTCGAGTTGAATGTGTTTACATAAACCATTTTTGTCTTGGTACAAAAACAATTTACCGTTAAAATGAATTGCTGCCATTTGATATATTTCTTTTTCTAGTGCCATTATTTTTTTAGTAGTTTCAGGACTGCTACCTTTTTGGATATCCAGGTGTTTGGATATATGGTATAGAAATTCAGTTTCATTTTATGTAATGATTATATGGCTTACAACACATTTCTGCATGTTTCCTACTTTAGAAGTACAGTTTCAAAAAAGCTGTCCCTCAAAGACATGGGGGCTCAAACTCCAGTTCTGAGTTGGTTCTACCATCTCTGTGGCCATTACATGTGTTTTATCTACTAAAAAAAACTCCTGGGAACTTTCTCCTTACTACTTTTTTGATGTATCCTCCTCAGGGTCTTAATCCTAATCATTTTATTTGCTTTGTCTAAAAATTGAAATGGGCCATTCATTTTGTATCACTTTTCTATAGTGAGTTCAAGCTCACTGGGATGCTTTTCTCCAAATTTCTAACAAATTCACTGGGTAGTTTTAAGATATACATACAGTTTTACCAAAAGCAGTTTCCTATTTTGGACTGCCACAGCGATATTTCTTTTCCTTTGTGTAATCCTTTAATTTTTCTATCATTTTACTTATCTTACTGGTATAATCTGAGGTCAAATTTATAAAGCCTCCATCAAGAAAGCACTGTGAAAATTAAATCAATAAATAAAGGTGCATTTAGCAACATTTTTCTCTCAGGCTTTATGTGGATTTATTATTATTCATAATTTAACATTTATTGAGCACTAAGAATCATAGTCTATTTGGAACAGAAATGTAGATGCTATCTCTGTCAATAGACTTCTGTTCTCATGGAGAATTCAATTTGTATGTTTCAAAAGTTAACCCTCACTGTTAGATAAATAAAGCAGGGAAATGGATTGTAAAGTTTGAACACACTTTGATTAAAATGTATTTTTTCTCATGAAGCTATGACTAATGTTCACATGGAGATAAATATTTGGTTAAAAGCATGATTGGCATTCAAGAGTATTAAGTAAACGGTGTGACATTCATATCTGTATTATAATATTAAGGTTTGAACTTTAAGTGAAATTAGTTAAAACTGGATTGAACAAAATAACTATCTGCCCCAGATACAAAGTCATTTGTATTTTGAAGAATTCCAGGCAATCTTGATCTGTTTTGTTCTTACTGCAAACATTCACTTTTTGTGTCTCAAAGTCTAAATAGGTTTTGGTGTCCATTTTAGTTCAAAATGGTAGCTTCGCTAGTTTTTTTAGAGAAAGCTCACCAGTAATTCCACAATCTGTGTGTCTACTTTTGGTTTTATGATTAGGTGCAACTTGATCAAAGATCAAGACTAACCAAAACTGCAAGGAATGCTTAATATCAAAAAGCAAATGCTACCTTTCTGTGCCCCATTTTTGTCCCAATCCAAACTGGAACTCTACTCTTTTTTTCTTTTTTTTTTTTTTAATTTAAATTCAAGTTAGTTAATATATAGTGCAGCATTGGATTCAGGAGTAGAATAAAGTGATTCATCACTTACATATAATACCCAGTGCTCATCCCAACAAGTGCCCTCCTTTAATTCCCATCACCCATTTAGCCCATCCCTACCCATTTCCCTCCATTAACCCTCAGTTTGCTGCCTATAATCAGAGGTCTCTTATGGTTTGCCTCCCTTTCTGTTTTTATTTTATTTTTCCTTTCCTTCCCTCTGTTCATCTGTTTTGTTTCTTAAATTCCATATCTGAATGAAATCATATGACAATTGTCTTTCTCTGACTGATTTATTTCACTTAGCATAATACCCTCTAGTTCCTTCTATATCTTTGCAAATGGCAAGACCTCATTTTTTTGATGGCTGAGCAATATTCTATGATATATACATCTTTTTTATATATACATATGTATATTATACATATATTATATACATATACACACACACATATACACACACAAACGCATATATATAAGGTATATATATGTGTGTGTGTGTGTGTGTATATGTATATACACACACTTTAAATATACATCTTCTTCATCCATTCATCAGTCAATGGACATTTGGGGTCTTCCATAATTTGGCTATTGTTGATACTACTGCTATAAACATTGTGGTTCATGTGCTCTTTTAATCAGCATTTTTTATCCTTTGGATAAATAACCTAGTAGTGTAATTACTGTTTGCAGTGTAGTTCCTATTTTTAACTTTTTGGGCTATCTTTACAATGTTTTCCAGAGTGGCAGAATTAGTTTACATTCCACCAACAATACAAAAGTCTCCTTTTTCCATAAACTTACCAACATCTGTTGTTTCCTGAGTTGTTAATTTTAGCCATTCTGACTGGTGTGAGGTGGTATCTCATTGTGGTTTTGATTTGTATTTCCCTGATGATGAGCAATGTTGAGCATGTTTTCATGCGTCTGTTAGCCATCTGGACATCTTCTTTGGAAAAGTGTCTATTCATGTCTTCTGCCCATTTCTTAACTGGATTATTTGTTTCTGGGGTATTGGGTTTGATAAATTCTTTATAGATTTTGGATACTAACCCTTTATCTGATATGTCGTTTGCAAATATCTTCTCATTCTGTCAGTTGCCTTTTAGTTTTATTGATTATTTTCTTCACTGTACAGAAGCTTTTTAACTCGATATAGTCCCAATAATTCATTTTTGCTTTTGTTTCCCTTGCCTCTGGCTACGTATCTAGCAAGCAGTTGCCATTGCTGAGGACAAAGAGGTTGCTGCCTGCTTTTTCCTCTAGGATTTTGATGATTTCCTGTCTTTCTTTTTGAGTTTATTTATGTGTGTATTGTAAGAAAGTGGTCCAGTTTCATTCTCCTGCGTGTGGCTGTCCAATTTTCCCAACATCATTTGTTGAAGAGACTCTTTTTTCCATTGGATACTCTTTCCTGCTTTGTTGAAGATTAGTTGGTCATATAGTTGTGGGTCCATTTCTGGGATCTTAATTCTATTCCATTGCTCTATATGTCTGTTTTTGTGCCAGTACCATATTGTCTTGATGATTATAGCTTTGTAATACAGCTTGAAGCCCAGAATTGTGATGCCCCCTGCTTTGCTTTTCTTTCTAAACATTACTTTGACTCTTCAGGGTCTTTATGGTTCCATACACATTTTAGAATTGTTTGTTCTAGCTCTGTGAAAAATGCTGGTGCTATTTTGATAGGGATTGCATTGAAAGTATAAATTGCTCTCAGTAGTATAGATATTTTAACAATATTTGTTCTTCCAATCCAAGAGCCTGGAATGTTTTTCCATTTCTTTCTGTCTTCTTCAGTTTCTTTCATGAATGTTCTATTGTTTTCAGCATAAAAATCTTTTACCTCTTTGGTTAGGTTTATTCCTAGGTATCTCGTGATTTTTTGGTACTATTGTAAATGGGATTGATTCCTTGATTTCTCTTTCTTCTGCTTTATTATTAGTATATAGAAATATAACAGATTTCTTTTTTTTATTTTATATCTTATGACTTTTCTGAATTCAAGTATCAGTTCTAGCAATTTTTTGGTGGACACTTCAGGTTTTTACGCAAGGTATCTTGTTGTCTGCAAAGAGTGAAAGGTTGACTTCTTTCTTGCTGATTTTGATGCCTGTTATTCCTTTTTGTTATCTGATTCCTGAGGCTAGGACTTCTAGAACTATGTTGCTTAACTGTTGTGCGAGTGGGCATCCCTGTCATGTTCCTGACCTTAGGGGAAAAGCTCTATTTTTCCCCATTGAGGATGATGTTAGCTGTGGGTCATTTGTATATGCCTTTTATAATGTTGAGGTATGTTCCTTATATCTCTACTTTCTTGAGGGTTTTTATCAAGAAGGGTTGGTATATTTTATCACATTTTTTCTGCATCTAATGAGAGGATCATATGGTTTTTATCCTTTCTTTTATTAATATGATGTATCATGATTGATTTGTGGATACTGAACCACTCCTGAAAACCAGGAATAAATCCCACTTGATCATGGTGAATAATCCTTTTAATGTATTGTTGGATTTGATTAACCAGAATCTTGTGGAGAATATCTGTATCAATGTTCATTAGGGATTTGGGTCTATAATTCTCTTTTTTAATGGTGTTTTTGTCTGGCTTTGGAATCAAAGTAATGCTGGCCTTATAAAATGAGTCTGGAAGTTTTCCTTCCATCTCTATTTTTTGGAACAGCTTCAAAAGAATAGCTACAATTCTTAAAATTTTGGTAGAATTCCCCTGGGAAGTCATCTGGCCCTGGATTTTTGTTTGTTTGGAGATTTTGATTGCTGATTGAATTTCTTTGCTGGTTATGGGTCTGTTCAAATTTTCTATTTCTTCTTCTTCAGTTTTGATAGTTTATATGTTTCTAGAAATTTACCCTTTTCTTCCAGATTGGCCAATTTGTTGGCATGTCAGTATTCATAGTATTATCTTATAATTGTTTGTGTTTCTTCAGTGTTTGTTGTCATTTCTCCTCTCATTGTGATTTTATTTATCTGAGTCCTTCTTTTTTATCTTTGGTAAGTCTGGCTAGGGGTTTATCAGTTTTGTTAATTCTCTCAAAGAACCAGCTCCTAGTTTTGTGGGTCTGTTCTAATGTTTTTCTTTTAAAATTTCTTTTTAATCTTAGTTATTTCCCTTCTTCCACTGGTTTTAGGCTTTATTTTCCTATCTTTGTCCAGCTCCTTTGAATGAAAGGTTAGGCTGTGTATTTTAAACTTTTCTCACTTCTTGAGGAAAACCTGTATTGCTATATACTTCCTTCTTATGACTACCTTTTTAAAAAATATTTTATTTATTTGACAGACAGAGATCACAAGTAGGCAGAGAGGCAGGCAGAGAGAGAGGGGGGAAGCAGGCTCCCTGCAGAGCAGAGAGCCCAATGCGGGGCTCGATCCCAGGACCCTGAGATCATGACCTGAGCCGAAGGCAGAGGCTTTAACCCACTGAGCCACCCAGGTGCACCATGACTACCTTTTATATCCCAAAAGTTTTGGACTATCATGTTTTCATTTTCATTTGCTTCCTTGTATTTTATTATCCTCTTTAATTTCCTGGTTCATTTTCCCATTCATTGTTTAGTAGGATCTTCTTTACCCACCACATATTTGTGGTCTTTCTAATTCTTTTTTTTCCTGTGATTGACTTCAAGTTTCATAGCACTGTGGTCTAAAAATATGCATGATATGATCTCAATCTTTTTGTACTGGTTGAGACTTGATTTGTGACCCAGGCTGTGATCTATTCTGGAAAATGTTCCATTTGCACTCAAAAACAATGTATATTCTGCTGCTTTAGGATGAAAGCTCTGAATATGCCTGTTAAGTCTATATGGTCCAGCATGTCATTCAAAGTCATTGTTTCTTTGTTAATCTGCTTAGATGATCTGTTCATTGCTGTGAGTGGGATTTTAAAGTCTCATGCTATTACGGTGTTATTATCAATGAGTTTCTTTAAGTTTGTTATTAATTGATTTATATATTTGAATGCTCCCAAGTTGGAGGCATAAATATTTATAATTGTTAGATCTTGTCATTGGATAGACCCCTTTATTATGATATAGTGCCATTCTTCATCTCTTATTACAGTCTTTGGTTTAAAAGCTAGCTTGTCTGATATAAGTATAAGCTTATAAGCTGGCTACTCCAGCTTTCTTTTGATGTCCATTAGCAAGATAGATAGTTCTCCACCCCCTCACTTTCAATCTGGAAGTGTCTTTGTGTCTCAAATGAGAGCTCTTGTGAGCAGTATAATAATGGGTCTTGTTTGTGTGTTCGTGTGTGTGTGTGTGTGTGTGTGTGTGTGTGTGTGTGTGTTATCCATTCTGGTACCCTATGTCTTTTGATTGGAGCATTGAGTCCATTTACATTCAGAGTAATTATTGATAGGTATGAATTTAGTGACATTATATTACCTGTAAAGTCGTTATTACTATAAATATCTTTGTTCCTTTCTAGTCTTTGTTTCTTTTGGTCTTTCTTTACTATTCAAAGTGTCCCCTTTAATATTTCTTGCAGAGCTAGTTTAGTGCTCATGAACACCTTTAGTTTTTGCTTGTTTTAGGAATTCTTTATCTCTCCTCCTATTCTGAATGGCAACCTTGTTGGATTCTTGGCTGCGTATTTTTCCCATCTAGGATGTTGAATATATCAGGGGTTTTTTCAGGTTGCTAAGTTTCTGTGGACCAGTCTGCTGCTAACCTTTTGTGTCTATCCTTGTAGGTTAAGGACTTTTTGTCTCTAGCTGCTTTCAGAAGTCTCTCTTTATCGTTGTTTTGCAAGTTTCACTATGATGTGTCTTTGTGTTGACCTCTTTTGGTTAATTTTGAGGGAGAGTTCTCTTGCCTCTTGGACTTGAATGGTTCTTTCTTTCCCCAGGTTAGGTATATTCTCAGGTATAATTTATTTGAACAGAACTTCTGTCCCTTTTTTCCTGCCCTTCTTCTTCTGGGACTCCTATGATGGGGGTACTGTTGTGCTTTGTGGAATTTCTGAGTTCCATAAATCTGTAGTCATACTCTAATAGTTTTCTTTCCCTCTTCTTTTCAGCTTCATTGTTTTCCATAATTTTATCTTCTCTATCACCCATTTGATCCTCTGCTTTTTCCATCCTCATTTTTATTACGTTGAGTTGGTTTTGTATCTGAGTTGTATTTGAGTTGGTTTTGGTGGTTTTTCGTTTGTTTGTTTTTGGGTGTTTTGTTTTGCCCAATTAGTTTTTAGGTCGTTAGCTGTGTAGCCAGGGATTCTTTGGTGTCTTCTACGCTTCTTTCAAGCCCAGCTATTATTCTTATGACTGTTGTTCTAAAGCCTTGTTTGGATATATTGCTTATAACTGTTTTGACCAAATCCCTGGCTGCAATTTCTTCTTGATCATTCTTTTGGGGGAGACTTCCTCCATCTTGTCATTATGTCTAGGTTTCCATTTTTCATGTTATGAAAGCTTGTTATGTTTCCTGCTCCTGCGAGTAATACTATATAAGAAGGGGTCATGCACTGTCCAGAGCCTGGCACTTCAGGAAGTATTTCTGGTATATGCTGTGTGTATTCTGCTCTTGTGTTTTGGCTGCTCTTCTCCACAGGTCAGTCCTCTGCAAAGTTCCTCCTTGCTTGCAGTGGGGGAGTATTTGGACCTTTAACTGGGTGTGCTTTGATTTGTTTGTTAAGATAAGTCGGGGAGGAGGGAGACTGATCCAATAAAAGAGAAAAGGAAAAGGAACAAAAAAGCAAACAAACAAAAAACTGTAAGCCTGATTCTAAGAATAAGAAAAAAGAAAGGAAGGAAAAAAGAAAAGAAAAAAAAGAAGTGTGACCCCAAAGTAACAAAGGCAACAAACAAACCAACAAATGAACAAAATACTATGCCTGCAACTGAAGAAATTAAAAAGAGCATATAAAAATTAAAAATTTTTAAAATTTTAAAATTGTTCTCTCCCTCCAGTTGTGCAGATTGTTTTCTTAATGCTCAGATTAATTTCCTTATTATTCAAAATTATTTGATGTTGATCTAGCTGTATTTGGGGATGAGGCAAGGTCAGGGTCCCCCTCCCTGTTCAATAACGTAACTCCTCCCTTTGTTTGGAACTCTACTCTTGACTGTGACCAAATAAGAAAATTAAATTGTGAGAATGCAGTATCAGGCAGGTAGTCATCAGTGGCTTACCATTTTCTTCTGATAGTCTGTCTTTTACAGACACTAATGAATTGATCTGCTATTTGCAGCATTGGGAGCAGAAAACAGTTAAAACAATCCCATAGATTCTGGACCTTCAAAGAAACTGTAATAGATCCACTTAGTTTAATTGATCTTTTCTCAGTCTCATACTTACTGACAGTGAAGGATTAGTACCCCTAAATAGCAAAACTTCCTATAGTAAGTAAGTCTATAAACTGGAAGGGTGAAGGGCTACTCATCCAGAAGCATAGGTATCATTTGAGGTGGCTTCAACTTCAAGTAATAAGAATATCTGATTCATATGAGCATTTAAATGAACTCTTTCTACAAAAAGCCTGTCGAGAGGGCAGACCCTGGGTACACTACATCAAAACTCTAGTTGTCTTGGTTGTTATGATTCTCTTAGTTTGACTGATTTCCATTGCTTAGCTTTAATGGCAGGTTGGTGGGAATACATTCAGTTTTAGCTGTTCCAGAAATCATATACAGAAATGTCCATGTCCTGAAAACAAGAATTAACTGCTCTTTGTTCTCTTATACAGAGGTGAGGAATGTTTCTAAGGAGCTCTTTCATAGCAGATTTTCCTCATTACCTGTTAGCTAGGTCTGAGTTATTTGACCTCTCCTAAATTATTCACTATATAGGGAAATGATATTTCATTTGGCATTGATGAATATTGAAAATGGAAGCATTGTTACCATTATAGAATATCATCTGTGTAGGGTAACAGCACATGCAGAAAACAGTCTCAAACTTTTTAGAAGCGGTATGATAAATAAAAGCTTTGCCTTTTTAAAAGTAACATAATTCCTAATGTTTTGCTTCTACCTTCCTGTCTGGGGCTTTAAAAACAAACTTCTTTCACAAATAATTTCCTTCAAGTTTTGTCTGATAAAATTTCTATAGCCCTCATGCTCCTTTGCTTTATATTACTTATAATTGTTTTTATAAACAGAAATGTTGATGATTTATCTTATCCTTTAAATTGGAAAACTAAAAAACTGCTTTTGAACTTCCAGTACTTAAAAATAAATTACTTCTTACATGGGAACCTGGGTGGTTTAGGCAGTCAAGTATCTGATTCTTGATTTCTGGTCAGGTCTTGATCTCAGGGTTGTGCAATGTAGTCCCATGTCGACTCTGCACTCAGCATGGATATGCTTGGATTCTCTCTCTTCCTCTGCCTCTCCTTCCCTCCCAGCCTCCCCTACAACTCCTTCCACCCCACCCCTGCTCATGTGCACTCACACTAAATAAACAAATAAATAAAATATTTTTAATTGCTTCTTACTGTATTTAAGGAATACAATTTGACTTGTTTAATCAAATTTCTTGGATTATTTTATACATTTTAAATTATTTAGAATAATTTATTATTGTGGTTTAGTACGTGTAGTATTTTATAATATAATTTTGAAATTCCACAAAAGTTTTTGGGTTATAATTGATATGCATTATATTAATTTCAGATGTAACATAATGATTCAAAATTTGTACTTATTATGTAGTGATCACCACATTGTCTAGTTAACACCTCCATACATAGTTAGAGAATTTTTTATTCATTTGATGAGAAATTTTAAGAACCTCTTAGCAACTTTCAAATATGCAGTACAGTCTTATTAGCTATAGTCAGCATGCTGTACATTACAAACCCATGACTTACTTATTTTGTAACTGAACTTTGTATTTTGATTCCATTCACCTGTTTCATCTACCCCAATATCCCTGCCTCTGTCAACCACTGAACTGTTCTTTGTATCTGTGAGCTTTGTTTTATTGCTTGTTTTATTTTACACATAACTAGTGGGATCATACAGTACTTGTCTTCTTTCTCTGATTTATTTCACTTAGCATCATGTTATACACCTGAAACTAAGATAATGGCCCCTTACTGTTCATCTATGTTGACATGAATGGAAAATTTTCCTTCTTTTTGTGGCTCAGTAATGATCCATTATACATAAATACTATATTTTTTAATCCATTCATCTGTCAGTGGGCACTTAATTTTTTTCATATCTTGGCTATTGTAGATAATGCCACAATGAACATGGGTGTTCATGCATCTTCTTGTGTTAGTGTTTTTGTTTTCTTCAAATAAATGCCCAGAAGTTGAATCACTGGTAATTCTATTTTTAAATTTTTTAGGAAACTCCACAATGTTTTCCATAGTGCATGCAACAATTTATATTCCCCCTCACTGCACAAATGGGGTCCTTTTTCTCCACATCCTCACCAACACTTGTTATTTATTTTTGATAGCTATTCTGACAGGTATGAGGTGGTGTCTCACTGTGGTTTTGATTTGCATTGCCCTGATGATTGGTGTTGTTGAGCTTCTTTTCATATGTCTGTTGATCATTTGCATGTCTTCTTTGGAAAAATGTCTGTTAAGATCCTGTGTGCACTTTTAAAATCCAATTGCTTGTTTTTTTGCTATTGAGTTATATAAGTTCTTTGTATGTTCTGAATATTAACTTTTTATCAGATATATGATTTGAAAATACTCTCTTCCATTCAGTAGGTTGCCATTTCATTTTGTCGATGGCTTTCTTTCCTGTGTTGAAGTTTATAGTTTGAGGTAGTCTCACTTGTTTATTTTTGCTTTTGTTGCTTTTGCTTTTGGTATCAAATCCAAAAAATCATCACTGAGACCAGTGTCACATTGCTTACTGCCTGTTTTGTTCTAGGAGTTTTATGGTTTCTGGTCCTACATTCAAGCCTTAAAGCCATTTTGAATTAGTGGTGGAGTTTCATTCTTTTGAATGTGACTGTCAAATTTTTCCAACATTTATTGAAGAGACTGTCCTTTCCTCATTGCATATTCTTGGATTCTTGGATTCTTCATGGTAAATTAATTAACCATATATGCATGGTTTATTTCTATGCTCTCTGTTCTATTCCATTGATCTATGTGTCCATTTTTATGCCAATATCATTCTGTTTTGATTACTACGGCTATATAATATAGTTTGAAATCAGTGAGCATGTTCATTCTTCTTTATCAAGATTGCATTGGCAACTTGAGGTCTTTTATAGTCTGATCAAAATGTTAGAATTTTTTGATCTACATATGAAAAATGCCATTGGAATTTGACTCTGTAGATTGCTTTTGGTAGTATAGACATTTTGACAATGTTTAATTATTCCAATCTATGAGCATAGTATATCTTTCCACTTATTTATGTCTTCAGTTTCATCAATGTCTGATAGTTTTAGTACCCAGATCTTTCACCTCCTTGGTTAAATTTCTTCCTATTATTTTATTCATTCAGATGCAATTGTAAATGGAGTGTTTTTTTAAATTTCTCCTTCTGATAGTTTATTATTAGTGTACAGAAATATAAAAGATTTCTCTATTGATTTTGTCCTATTGATCCTGTAAATTTTACTAGATCCTTTGTTAGTTCTAAGTTTTTATGTTTTTCTCTATGAAATATTATGCCATCTAAAAAGAGTAATGGTTTTACTTCTGTCTAAGTTGGATGAGTTCTATTTATTTATTTATTTATGCCTAATTGCTCTGGGTAGGAATTCCAATACTACATTAAATAAAAATGGTGAGAGTAGACGTTCTTATCCTGTTCCTAATTTTAGAGGAAAAGTTTTCAGCTTTTCAGCATTGACTCTGATGTTAGATGTGGGCTTGCCATATATGGTCCCTAATATGTTGAAGTACATTTTCTCTATATCCACTTTGTTAACAGTTTTTATCATAAAATGATGTTCAATGTTGTCAAAACCTTTTTCTACATCTATTGAGATGATCATATTATTTTTATCCTTCATTTTATTTATAGAGTATATCACATTGTTTGATTTACAGATGTTGGACCATCCTTGTATCCCTGGAATAAGTCCCATTTGATTATATGTATTGCTCAATTCAATTTTCTAATATTTTGTTGAGATTCATTTCTTACATCTAGGAAATAAAAGCTAGGTCATAAGATTGAGTCTTGCCTAAGTTTATAAAAAATAAGACAGAAAGAGCTTTTCAGTAGTGCTATGTAAATTTTGTGCTATGGATTGAATTTTTATGGTCCCTCTCCTCCACCCCCCCCCACAAGCATACAAATTCATATGCTGAAGCTCTAATTCCAAAATGTGATGGGATCTGGAAGTAGGGCCTTTTGAGTTAATTAGAATTAATGAGGTCATGAGGGAAAAAATGTTATCTAGGATCCCTACCTCCATCTATGGCATTTTGTTATAGCAGCCTGGACTAAGATAACTGGTCTACAGATAGTGTTGTATATGTACTATGCTGTTTGTTACCAGCACGTGATAAGATAAATACTGAACCTAGAATAAGTATTTAGTTTGCTGTATTTATTGAACAGAGTATAGATCCACTGATACATTTTAGGCCTCACAAGGCCAATTGACAGTCAAGACATCTGCATCCTCCATAGTATATAATGTTTTAAGGCTAGTTTGTCAGTTAAAATTCAAAGGTATGTAAAATCCAGAATGTACTTAATTTCAACAAAACATACTTGAAATTTAAATATAACTTTACTGGATAAAGTATTTGAGCTAGTTACTAATGAGGAATTGAAAATGAATTTTAGAGTATAGACTCACTTCCTTCACTCTGGATAAACATTAAAGATGAATATGCTTAGCTTGCCAAAACTGCTTTAAAATTTTCTCCTGTTGCATATCTTAATGAGACAGCTTTTATGTTCTGAGTATTATTAAAATAGCTTAGATATACATTTTATCCCAAATAACCACATTTAATAAGTCGACAAGGAAGAGATAAAACCATTTGCCACATTAATAAGTTTATTGATAGATACAAGTGCCAGGAGTACTAACAATTATTTAATATGAGGAATCATTATTTCAAGCATAACTTTTTGTACAGATTGTGGAATGAAAAAGTTATAACGTATATAGATTTTATAATTCTTTTGTTTTTCCTATATTTTTAATTTTCCTATGATCTGATATATTTTATCAAATTTGCATCTTTTACTTTGTGTGTCTTTATTTCAAAGTTCTAGTTATTCATTTTTGATGCTAATAGAATACTGATGTATAATAGATTAGGAAGAAAACAACTCTGGTCCTTTATCTCAAAGTATTTTGAGAAGCACTGCCCTAAGGAACAGGCTAAATCTATCCTAAATATATATGAATTTGATATATATTAAAGAAGTAGATATCTATTAATGAAAATTCAGAGACAGCTATATAGGGTGTATCTGCAAAGATCTCTAGAAAAAAATTATCCATCCCTGTCCAGAAAATACTCATCATGAACCTCAGTATCCTCAATTTTACTTTGTAAATCTGCTGGATATGAGGAAGGAGAGGCAAATAAGTACATTATAATAATGACTTATAATAGCGATGTGGATAATTTAAGGTCACTGATAGAGAGAATATGAGGAGGGTAAGCAAGCCTGTAGTCAAGGCAGAGAGAAACAGCAGGGAAAACAGAGGAAAAAAATGATGAGTGCCAGGAAAATAATTAACTTTTCCTCCACCCTATTGAGAAGGTCTTGGCATCCTATGTGTCTTGGATAGAAAGTAGGCTACAGAAGCAGTAACTACTTCTTAGACTGTGATTTCCCCAAGGCAGGCAAGTTTTAAAAAACACATTACATGAAGTAGGAAAATGGTGCCAGAAAGAGCAGACAAGAGTGAAGAAAGGCCAAGTGGCAAGAACACTGGCAGCTTTAATGGGTCAGGGATGTGAATGAATCCTGAGGAAGACCAATCATAAGATGGTGAAAATAAAGTCAATTAAGTTACCATTTGGTAGACATAATATATAATATTTAAGGAAAGCTCACATTTTACCAGTCATATACAAATTGCTTTATAAAGATTATTTTACTTAATCCACATACCAGTCTTATGAGTGGTGATATTATCATCTCCATTTCATTAATAAAGAAACTGAATCTTGGAGGTTTGTGGCTCCTAGATGCTCCCTATTGTTCTGCTTCAACAATTACGATATTTCTTTGTATGTCTTTTGTTTGAGTTCTTGTTCCATATTGCAGACCCCACCACAAGTTTGACATGTAGGGAAGGAGTTTTGCGTTAAGACCAAATTCTGAAAGTAATTTCTTGAGACATTACATAAGCAATTTAATAAATATGAGTTCTACACATTTCAAAAGCAAACAAATGGGTAAAAGTAGGGTAAAAAAAAATTACACACATATTGGAATGACTATTTTCAAACAGTATCTTGGATGTGTTTTACCTAACTTCCATTCATCCAAAAATGTGTCTTTAAAAATTAATAGTGGTGGCCCCTAAGAAAGAAGGGAAAAGAAACTAGGAAAAATATATGTTTTTCACTTTTGCTTCATTTGCAAACCATGAATCGCTCAAATCATTGATAGGGAAATGTCTACATTTTTATTATTTGCCTTGCTGCCTTTTCTGCTTTAGACCCTTAACTACAAGTAAATGTTTACATCTAATGAAAAATAAGAAAATATGGATAATATAACAGAGTGTCAAATCCTCAGGGGGAACATGTTTTATTGCCAATTTCATAAGGCACTAGCAAATTGCTGAAAGAAGAAAATTACATTTGGATCAGTGTAAACTAATGTTGAATGAATAATTACATCTACAGCCTTAATATATTGACTGGAGAACATGCGTAACACATTTCTTAAAGCCAAAACCCTTTAGCTTAGAATTTCTTGGACTTGCCATGCTACTCTGAAGGCTGATGACTGGCTTTACTGGGAATGGTGTGGAACATTGATATCCTTGCTGTTAAAGTGTGGTCACTGAAACGTGGTGAGGGAATCAAAAACAAGCACCTTCAGACAGAGCACACCAGCAGCCAGGACTTTCAATTATTCACTTTGTGGATGATCTCAATTTAGTTTCTCTTTCCTTAAGCTTGTATATGCATGGATCATACCCCGCAGAAGGAAAGCAGTATACCAGATTTTGTATATTGGGTAGTTCAGTGTAGGATTTATGAATTTGTAGTTTACAAATGTGGTACAAATAAGATTTCTGGTTATTATGCATTTCTGATGACTTGTGCAGTCAGTCTCCCTGCCCCAAAGTCATATGAGACACCTGTACCATGTTTCTGATATTTAAAGTAGTATTCTTTGCACATTTTAAATAAAAATGACTGAACAAAAACAACAGCATCTGTCATGCTTATGTAATTTAGATTTCTACAGCAAGTCCTTTATAAAATATGTGCTTATTGCACACATTAAAAAGCTGAAAATATGAGTCATTCCTTACCTGGGATGGAATGAGATTCAAAACCCCTTCTTCCAATTCGAAAGATCCAGAACATATGCTGTGTACCTTGAGGCCAATTATGCTCTAAATTAAAATTAGTTTTGCATATAAACCTCTACTATAGTCAGTGTCAGAGTTGTATTAAATTAACCCTCAATTAAAAAAATATGTATCAAATGTTTTTTGATCTACTGCTAATCATATGGCACATACTTTGAATCTATTCAGCTTATATTTTGTGTGAACTTAAAATTAATTTTTGATCAATTTGGCCAAGTTATTATTATTAGCTAATTCTTTTAGCATTATAATTCAGTCCAATCAAAGCAATTTAATCAGAAACTGGAAATGAGCTTCAACAAAATTTACTACAACCAGCTCTCTTTTGCTGACACTGCTATAGCAACAGGACTGTAAAGCACAGAATGAATTAACTGTAGGCATGAATAAAATTAGGATAGTTTGATATGACTTGGAGTAGAATTTTTAAAACAGACCAAACTTGATTGAAAAAAAAAATCTTATGGTTTCTTACAAGGGTAAGAAATTTTTGCTGTATTTACTGATCAGTGGTCCTGGTCTCCTTAAATACTTCTATCCCTATTTCGATATATTTCAAAAGATATATTCAATTGTTAGGTAAAAAATAGGAATTGAACACTCACTACGTGCTTTTTACTGTTTACATCAGAGATCAAAACAAATAAAAATCTGCTTTCATGGAGTTTTATTATTGGGGGCACACAATCAAGTACGTATTTTATATATATATATATAATAATGATAAATGCTCAGAGTTGAAATAAAGTAGAGAAGTAGTGGCATTAGGCGGAGAGGAGTGGCAACTACTTTTAAGTGGCCAGAGAAGGTCTCCCTGAAAAGGTTACTTCTGAAAGAAGCTCCAGAGGGAACAATGTATCTGGAAGAAGAGCTTCCAGGCAGCAAGAAGAAATGAAACTGAGGTGGTTTCATGCCAATGAACAGAAAGGTGATCAACCTCTCTGGATGGAGTAGAGGAAATGAGAGAAGATATCAGAGGTCAGTGTCAAAGTTACGGGGTGAGGGCAGAGAAGCAAGAGTGTCTGATCACAGAGAGTCTGGACGGTGCCATGAGAATTTTGACTTTTATTCTGAAAGATATGGAAACTCTTGGAAAGGCTTGAACTCCACAGTGAAGTGATCCCGTATTTTTACAGTGTCCCTATCACTGCAAAACTAGTTAGAAAGTTATTACAGTAATTTTAGGAGAGACAGGACAGTATCGTGGATTAGGATGGTAAATTGAGGGTAATGGGAAATAATCTGACTGTGGGTATTTTTTTTTTAATTGAAGCAAAATTCAGATAACATAAAATCAGCCATTTTAAAATGTGAACTTCAGGGCCATTGAGTACATTCACTTCTCCCTAGTTTTAAGGCATTTTTAGAACTCCAAAAGGAAACCCCATATGCATTAAACAATCACTTCTCCTAATCTCCTTCCTCTCCAGACCCTGGCACCACTAATCTGCTTTCTGCCTTTATGAATTTCCCTATTCTGGACCTTTGATATGAATGAATAATGCAATATATGGCTTTTATTTGTCTGGTTTTTGCCTGGCTTCTTTAACATTCTGTTTTGAGATTCACCCATGTTGTAGTATTTACCAATATATCATACCTTTTTCTGAGAAAGAGAGAGAGAACAAGAGAGAGCTAGAGCAAGAGTGGGGGTGGGGGAGTGGTTGAGGGATAGAGAGAATCTTAAGCAGACTCCATACTCAGCAAGGAGCCTGATATGGGTCTTGATCTCACCTCCCTAAGATCATGGCCTGAGTGAAATCAAGTCAGATGCTTCACCAAACGAGTCACCCAGGCACCACATCATTCCTTTTTGTAGATGAATAACACTCCATGATATGGTTAAACCACATTTCATTTAACCATTTATCAATTGATGGATAATGCATTATTTCCAACTTTTAGCTATTGTGTATAGTTCTCTGGATATGTTTTAAAAATAGAACAAACAGAACCTGCTAAAAGACTGGATAAACCTCTATAATATTTAAGTGACATTTAAAGTAGTTTTTTTTTTTTTTAAGATTTTGTTTATTTACTTGACAGACAGAGATCACAAGTAGGCAGAGAGAGAGGGGGAAGCAGGCTCCCTGGTGAGCAGAGAGCCCAGTTAGGGGCTTGATTCCAGGACCCTGAGATCATGACTTGAGCGGAAGGCAGAGGCTTAACCCACTGAGCCACCCAGGCGCCCCCTACTTAAAGTAGTTTAATACTCAATTAGTATGTTACAAAATTCTACTAAACTTAGTGATACATATTAAAAGACTCTGGAGGTTTCTTCCTTAAAAGCAAAGAAGCAGAATGTGACTTTAGGAAACATATTTTTCCTGCTGATATATAATAGAGTACAGTATATGATGAAAAGCCAACATTATATCAGCAAATGAATTGTTAAAGATTTGAAAAAACTAGTACTAGAACAAATCACACAGACTACATTATTTGCTGCTGAACACAACTGCACCTTGCTAACAAGTTTAAATTAATGGGGATTTGGTAGGTTCTGTTTCAGTAATAAAGTATACTAAAAGTCTTTTTTCCCCCCAGCCCCTAAAGCAAAGGTGTTTTGAGGAAAATTTGATTTCAAGAGTAAATAACTTGTTAATAAATGAAGACAAAGCAATGCTTTAGGCAAACAAACAAACAAAAAAAACAAAAAACAAAAAACAACCTTGTGTACATAAAACCACTATCATTATAGCTGCCTTGGGTAGAATTTTTAAAAAGATATTCTGCAGAGGTAGCACTATAAGTGAATTTCAATCACTGCATCAATCATAAGCAAGACATTGAAGCAAAGGAGTAGAAGTCAGAAATGCTGCCATATGTCACCACTAGGATAATTTTTAAAAAGCAATTTTTCAACTTCTAGTAGGATATTCATAACAATTTTAATCAGCTGGGAATGTCCAAATGTTCATTGCTTTTTTTTCCTATAAAGTACTTATATAGATTTTAAGGGCTATTGGATAAAATGTATTTTATTTTTATGTATTGACTTTGGACCAAGAAACCTTGTAAAAATTATTAAGAGATTTTATTTTGCTTTTTGCCATAAATAATCATCATATGAAAATAATAAAACATATATATGATTCTTTCCTGATGTTACAAAACTGTATTCATTTTTCTTTCCTTACTGAGCTGACTAGAATGTTTAGAACAATGTCAAATAAAATGGGTTTAGCAGTCTGCCTTGTCCTGTCCCTTATATTAGAGTGAATGTTACCTTCTTTTCTGTATGAAGTATTTTGTTGTTGACTAATTTATGGAAGCTTCACTTGGTTCATAGTTTAATTTTGGTTTTCATGAATGGGTTTTTTTTTTTTCATGTATAAAGTGATCAGAGGGTCTTTAACTTTTTTAATGTGGTGAACTTCATTTTTCTAACGTTAAAAGCAACCTCTTATTTCTGGGATAGATTCATTAGGTTTTGTGAATAGCTGAGTCTGTTTGCTCATATTTGGTTTGGTGAGATTTGTGTCTTTGTTGATGAGTGGAACTGACATACCATTTTCCATTTTTTATCCTGAGTTTGTCAGATGTGGATATCAAGTCTAACTTACTAGTCCTATAAAATGATATTGGAAGTGTGTCTCCCTTTGTATACTCAGAAATACTTATTTAAAATTAAAACTATTCCTTAAATTTTCAGTAAAACTCACCTGTATAAGTGGGTTAATCATCTTCTTTATTCAGGATTAAATTTTAAATACTGGCTTACTTTATCAAGTTCCCATCTTCCAGATTCTATTTTAAATATCACTCTTCTTTTAATATGTTACATGGCATTTTTAGATTATTCTCAATGGGAGAACATGTCAGAGTATTTAGTCTCTCTCACTACCAGAAATGGAAGTTCTCTCTCATTCACGTTAATAGTATATATTCTGACTTGCATCTTATATGAAGATCCCTGCTTTGGAGGGGCAGCACAGTTTCCTATATGGGGAAACCATTTTTCTTTTCTGTTTGGTTTTCCTTTTGACTGAAGAAAGAAAAGAATATATGTAAGGTGAAATAATAGCATATTCAGGAATCCAGAAATGAAAGAGCATTTGGCTTAATTGAGGAATTGAAAGTAACTCACCATGACTGGGCTTGGCAGATGATATTATCTGAATTGTCCTTGAGATGTAGGGGTGCATAAAATTTTGGAAACATATTCAAAGAAAGCTAAAATTTTGTATATTATTCTAAAAATAGTAGAGACAATTTAATTGTGATAATTATATAAATTTATACTATTTATTGAATTATTACCATTTATTATGTCCTGTGCTATAAACTTATTATGTCCTGTGCTATAAACTGTGTAGTTTTTAATACTCAAACCTGTGAAGTAAGTCTTGAGGATTTTGAAAAATAAATAGGCAAACATTCATTCACTAGGTAAAGAATACTCTGGGTACTTGAGGTATGATCAGACTTCAAAAAGAAAGAAAAATTAGAGATGACTAGTCTATGAATATGTAATATTAATAGTAACAGTAATAGTAACATGAAGCAAAAGAAGTATCTTTTTATATTGTAATATTTCCCATTGTATAGTAGCAATATTTTATTCACATATTTAGTTGTTCAGGTTTTATTTCTCTTTTATGATCAGAACTGACTTTTAGAAAATGATGCTATAATATCACTCAAAATTAAGCTCAAATTTTATTTCTTTCAAGGGAATTTACATTTTACTTTGAAGAAAGAAGCTGCAAGATATAATTGTACCATTGTAGCCATCATAAAAACATCAAAAAAAAATGTGAGAGATGTACCAAATTTCTTCTCATCACAGTGTTGAAGAACAAGAGTGTACTCATTTCATCCAACTATATAGACAGGTATTTCAAGTTTTGGATTGATTTCTTGTGTTATTTATGCATAAGGACTGTTTGGTTGAACTGAAAACTTTCTAGTCTTCTAGAACCTATATATTATGTTTATGTAATCATTCATTCATTTTTACGCATCAAACATGTATCAATATGATAATATTTGATTCATAATTGATAATATGTGCTAGGAGTTACAGACCTGTAATGACAAATTATAAATAATTCAAGTCTACATAAACTTGTAGTAACATGAGAAAATGCCAACATTAAATAACATAGAAATGAGAATTTCAGGTTGAAATAGTAATATAAAGCTGCTGCACATAATTTTTCTTTCCAATATCTGAAACTGACAACAAACAGTAACATATAAGAAAAGAATAACAAAGTAATAACATTAATACACACACACACACACACACACACACACACACCCCACCTGGTAAGAACCTTAGTTTGCTTAGAATGTATAGGAAGAATCACAGGAATATTTTGGACTGAGACAACAAGAATTTAACCCCATTTTTATCCCCAGAAGCTAAACTGGGGAGTCTCAAAAAATTCCAATAATTTTCAGTAATATTCCCAAATGTAAAACACAAACATGAAACAGAAAAGAAAAGACAATTTAGAATGAAAAAGATGAATGAGGAACTCATCATGAGACTGCAGGGAACAAAAGGGAATTCCCATGGATATTCTGAACTACATGATAACTTCAAAAATTGAATATAATGACATAAGAACACAAAGGTAAATTATAAACTTAGAAATGAGATGAGGTATCACAAATCTCAGGCAATAGCTGAAGCATATTCTCAAAACTAATCAATAAATTATAAGCAGCAAAAAATAGGTTAAATAGAGCAAAAAACTCCCTGAATTTCTGGCATAGAGAAAATGTTTAAAATAATCAGTGAAAAGTCAAAGTAATGAGGATGGGGGATGGACTAATATGGATTAAAGAATGCACCTGTGGTGAGCACCTGAGTGTTGTATGGAAGCACTGAGTCACTAAATTGTACACCTGAAACTAATATTACACTCTATGTTACCTAACTGGAATTTAAATAAGAACTTTAAAAAAAGTTAAGAACTAGATGATTCTAATCAATATAGGAGTTTTTAAAGAAAATTCAGTATAGAATAAATGGTCCCTATGATTCAAAGAAATCAATTAAAAAAAGGGAACACCAGGGTGACTCAGTTGGCTAAGCATCTGACTTCAGCTCAGGTCCTTATCTCAGGATTCTGGGATTAAGCCCTGCTCAGCAGGGAGTCTGCTTCTCCCCCTCTCTCTGCCTGTCTCCCATTCATTCTCTCTTTCTCTATCTTTCAAATAAATAGATAAAATCTTAAAAAAAAAAGAATTCAGTCAATGAAATATTTACTCATACATATAATTAAAACAAATTTCTCTGAAGTGTAGAATCTGTAGAAGAGCATGCTGTGCGTGTATGTGCATTTGTGCACACTTATGACCACATATGAATAATATATATAAATTATATATACATATATGAATTATATATATTATACATATGCATATCTATGCAGAGATTCAGAGAAATTAAACTGCAAAAAGAAAAGTTTTAGACCGTCATTACTCTTTTCATAGCTACATCTAATGCCTGAAGACAATAGGTCAAATTCTGCAATGTTTTACAGGAAAGAAAATGTTACTTAAGAGTATCATATTTGGAGCACCTGGGTGGCTCAGTGGGTTAAGCCTCTGCCTTCGGCTCAGGTCATGATCCAAGATCCTGGGATGGAGCCCCACGTCAGGCTCTCTGCTCAGCAGGGAGCCTGCTTCCCCCCTCTCTCTCTGCCTGCCTCTCTGCCTACTTGTGATCTCTGTCTGTTAAATAAATAAATAATCTTTAAAAAAAAAAAAAGAGTATCATATTTAACCAAATACTCTTTTATGGATAGCAGGGACAGGCATCCTTCTCAAATATGAAGGAACTTAAGCAATACATCACTAACTAACTTCTGTTAAGGAAAAAAACAAGCTATATGTTGAAATTTAATTGATAAAATAATTCAACAAATTATGTAGTAAGTCCTTACAGAGAACTCAGAAGTAGTAGACATCTTTATCCAGTAGATCATTAGTGACTCCGCTGAAATCCAGAATTTCTATAAGAATATGTGTAAAACAGGTGACAGATATAAATATTATACATTTTGTTTACAAAAATAAGGAAGTGATCAGAGTGGAAGTGAGAACTATGAAATTTCCAAGATTTTTAATCTGTGGATCAGGTAATAATTAAAAAATAATGACTGGAACCAATAACAACAAGCTTGTGAACACAAGAACAGATTAAAATGAAAAAATATTAAGGTATAAATTATTTCTACTCTATTTTTTAAAGTTTTTGCAATAAGCTTGTGTTACTTTCATTGGGATAAAAGAAAAAAGATTTAAAAGACTAATAATGACTGAAGTCCCTTGTTTTAATTACTATTTGTTCCTAACTTTGGGTGAATCTTTTAACAGAATAATAATTCTTATGATGAAGAAATGTATATTTGAGTTTTAACCATGTTTTAGTGAGGTATTCAGTTTTATTGGGGATTTTCTTTTATTACATTTAAATAAATCCAATTTAATGGTTATTAAAATAGCATAAACTGTATGTCATATTTTATTTTTCTATTATGTTCAGTTAGCCAGCATATAGTACATTATAAGTTTTTATTGTAGTGTTCAACAATTCATTAGTTGTGTATAACATCCAGTGCTCATCCCAACACATGCCCTCCTTAATACCCATCACCAGGTTACCCCATTCCCCCATGCCTCTCCCTTCTGTAACCCTTAGTTTGTTTTCCAAAGAGAAACAAACCATGAGACTCTTTAAGATCACATTTTTAAAATTGCCTTTTTTTTTTCTGACTGATCAGTCCTTCTACTTACATGTATTATGTCTGAGTCAGAATATAGTCCACGAAACAAAACTCATGTCAGCTAGCCCAATGGAACAGCAAGAATATTGGGGACAAGTTGCAAAGTTGTCTGAAGAACTGAAAGACAAGTGAAGGGCCATTAAGGGAATCCATAGATTAGCAATACCAAGAAGTCAGTACTACTCTTCGGCTGAGGATGATAGAAGCAATGATCCTCAGCCCCAAAGCTAAGGTTTCCAGAATGGAGTGGGACTGCTGAATGTAATGAAAGTTACCAAATGAAATGTATGTTTTCAAATGTCCAAAGTTACCAAATGAATGTAATGAAAGTAACCAAAACTACGACTAGAGGGACTATCCAGGGTGAGCTGGGACTATGGAGAAATTCAGCTACTGCCAGAGAAGTAGCTCAAAGCAGGAAAAAAAAGGAGGGGGGGGGAAGGAGAACTACCTCACTTCTGCTTCCCAGTCTCTAGAGTTCTCTCAATTCCTCATAATAGCAAAACCTGATTATAACCCAGTGATCAGAATGACGAATATGCAGAGGAAGGACAAGGAATAGATCTAAGAAGAAACATGCAAGTGGCTGGTACATCAGCATAGAAAGATAATAGTGTTGACAGTTACCTATTTCTTAAAAATGGTTATTTCTAAATGGTGGACTTTTTGGATGATTTTTAATTTTTCTTTTTTTAAAAAAAGATTTTATTTATTTATTTGACTGAGAGAGAGATCACAAGTAGGCAGAGAGAGAGGGTGGGGAAGCAGGCTCCCCGCTGAGCAGAGAGCCAGATGCGGGGCTCAATCCCAGGACCCTGAGACCATGACCTGAGCCAAAGGCAGAGGCTTAACCCACTGAGACACCCAGGCACCCCGATTTTTAATTTTTCTTATTTTTATTATAGTTGAGTTCAAAGAAACTGCTGTATACTAATTCTTGAACTCAGTATTTGAACTTAGATTGGTAAATAAGGAAAAAGACATATTTAAAGAGAAGTGTACCACAGTGAAAAGAAAGATAATTAGAATATTTGGAGAAGACTTACATATTTGATATTGTTACCACAGCTTACACAATTTACAAAGTCAGGAGACTTTGGTGAGTAGATAGTGACACACATATGGAGAGATATTTTCCTACAAAGAAGTTTGAGCTTTTCAGTTCCCATTGAACCATTCTAAAAAGTGTAAGTTAGAAAGAAACACAATTACAGACGTGTTTTAGACCTAAAACCCTGATGGGAGCTAAGGAATATAGTGGAGGAAAACAACATTTTGCAAAATATTGCCCAAGTTTAGGTTAAAGGTACAGAATAGAATATTACAGTGTATTTACATCACATGTATGAGATAGCGATAATGCTTTAAACTTGCTGATGATGGTTGATAGATGATCAACTTAGTCTTAGTCCTGGAAAAGACATTTATATTGTGTTTAGGTTAATACTTTCTCTATTTAATCTATCAGGGATGTCGTTGGAATATAGACCAATGAACAAGTTTGGAAATTTGATAGTCCATTATAGTTGGCAAAAATCTCATACATAAAATGTTAAATAAATTAACAGGTCTAAAACTAATTAGCCAATGTTTCCTTGTTAACAGGTCTAAAACTAATTAG
The DNA here is from genome assembly GCF_963455335.1 of Martes martes. Taxonomy (NCBI): domain Eukaryota; kingdom Metazoa; phylum Chordata; class Mammalia; order Carnivora; family Mustelidae; genus Martes; species Martes martes. The sequence goes on along the minus strand of NC_137889.1, from coordinate 22,446,668 downwards.
CCAGTGTTTCCTTGTTAACTCTTAGGAAATTTAACAGTTCAATTTTCTAATATTGTTTAAGGCCTAGTATGTGCATTTGGTAATAGGCACTGAAAAGAAAACAAAATAAATATACATGTTTACTTTAATAAGTTTACAAGTTAAATGGAAGTTATAAAATGCATTTAATGTTAGATTTGGTGATAATGTCAGACTGTAAAAAATGAAGAGTAAATTTTAAATGGTTGGTTAAGTATCGTAAAAGCTCAAATAATTGGGAGACCCAGAGGGAATGGAATAGTTGAAGAAAACTTTGTGAAATAAAGAATCTTGGGATCTTCCTAGAGTTTTATGTCATTTTATTTTTTTTCATAGTAATCATTATTTCCTTATTCCTAATTGACTGTTTTTAGTATTTCTGCTGTCCATTGATATGGAATTATTTATTAACAAATGAAATGTTGTGTTTGATTTTCTTTAGTTCACAAAGAGAAGAAATAATTACGATAAAAATGTAATCCAGGTGCCTACATTTGTTTTTTGGATTAATTTCTTTCATTTTTCTTTCAATTAAAATATATTCATTGGCACATTGAAGTACTGATATCTAAATTTAGATTTTTTAAGCCCGCAGGGTATGCATGTCCTTGAAATATTTCAAAGCCATCGTAACTGTTAATTGCTGAAATACCATATCTGTGTCATGGAAGATAATGATTTGTTTTTCAAAGAAACTCTTCAGCATAGTAGATGACGTATTTGTTCATTTATCAGCGTATGAGGAGAAAGGTCTCAAGAATATAAAGTAATGGGGTACCTGGGTGGCTCAGTTGGTCGAGCGACTGCCTTCGGCTCAGGTCATGATCCTGGACTTCCAGGATCGAGTCCCGCATCGGGCTCCCAGCTCCTTGGGGAGTCTGCTTCTCCCCCTGACCTTCTCCTCTCTCATGCTCTCTCACTCATTCTCTCTCAAATAAATAAATAAAATCTTTAAAAAAAAAAAAGAATATAAAGTAATGGTTCCATAATACCATAAAGCACTTAACCATTCTGGTTTGAGGTATTAAAAAGAAGAAAATGGGATTCAGTGGGTTGGTTTTGCCTAAAATGAAGTGACATGTTACAGTCAGTTTTAATTTAAGAAACTTAAATCTTAAGATGTGAAAAGAAATGTTTTCTATTCCCCAGTTTTGTCAGAGTGATTGAAGAACATTATATATATATTTCTTGTTTTTGGTTAATCATCTTATGGTGTTCATTTACTTTTATATCTACTAGTTAAAAACCAACCTTCCTCAAGGTATTCTTCCTCCTCTAGTTCAACTATAAAGTTATGTTGAACTAGAAATTGATGCACCCTGCCACACTCCTCAAAGTTGGGCACGTGATGAAGGCCTTGCCCCCACTCCATGACCAGGAAGAGTGATCTAGGAATTAACATGTGAATCCAGCAAATTAATGGAGTATTTTACCCAGTGTATTTCTGTATGGAGCTGACAAAGAAAGGCCTCTCTTTTCCGATGTAAGTATCAGAGCTAAGAGCTCCCAAAGGCCTTGTCTCTCTTCATGCAGAGAGGTGTGAGAAAAAGTAGTCGACAATGAGCTCTGACTGCTTACATTCCCGGACTGACATTATATTAAACTGAAACTACCACAATTGGGGTATTTCTCTATTCCTACATGCAATTGTAATATTCTCCTGTGAATCCCCTTTTCAGTTTAAATTAATCTGAGCTCTTTCCTTATAACTTGAAACCTAAGAATATCATCCGTTCCATATCCTATTTATGGTGGTATGTGAAAAATAATTGTAGGTTCACAGTATTTTACTCTAAATTCTTGGGTCCAGATATAGTTTGGAATTTAGATATATCATGTGGAATTGCAGGAGGGTCAGGGTAGTACTCTGGAAACAAACTCATTAAGATTTCAGTGGTGTTATGAATGAATATTCATATTAAATGGGATTTTAAAAGTTATAAATGTCCAGATGTCAGTTCAGGTCAGTTTTATCCAAATGAGTTTTGATACGAAACCTAGGAAACAACTTCCTTTTTCTTCCCCCCTTCTTTTTGGAGGGCCCTTTAGATTTTGGAATTGCAGGAAAAGATTAGGAGCTATGCTGTAGTATAAACTACTGTTGAAAAATGAATCTCCTAATCTTAAAGATATGATTTACAGAACCATATTTGATGAAAATTTGTAGTAACTATTTCATACATTGCTTCCAGCCGTTCCTGTCCCCCACATAGAAGCTACTCCCAGTGAGGCAGGATGATGTGTAGAAATGAAATGGGAAGAAATGTGGATTATTTGGGGATGAAATGTAACCAACAAACTTTATCCAGTATAAAACACCCTCTGAAATATTAGCAGAAAATCTATACTACTTTAGATAGTAGATTTTATCTGCTCACTCCTTATGACAAAAATATAATGGGCCCGTGTTAATTTTGTTTCAAAAAGACATTTTATTTCCTAGTAACAAAGTTAAGAACTTATCTATTGATCTATTTTGTGATTTACCTGTTTCAGGAAATAAAGTTTCAAGCAAACTTAAGAAAAGAGAAAAAAAATTCAAGCAGAGCCAGATCAAAAACCTGCATCCCAGTTATGCCAAAGGAATAAAAGAAGATTTTTTATTAATAGGTAAGTTTTCATAAAAATTTTTTTTTCTTTTTTTTGTTTTATTTAAATTCAAGCTAGTTACATTTAGTGTATTATTAATTTCAGAGTGGTATTTAGTGATTCATCAGTTGCATGTAACACCCAGTGGTCACTATATCAAATGCCCTCCATTATGCTCATCACCCAATTACCTCCTTCCCCCAACCACCTCCCCTCCAGTAACTCTCAGTTTGTTCTCTATAATTAAGAGTCTCTTATGGTTTGTCTCCCTCTCTTGTTTTTATGTTATTTTATTTTTCCTTCCCTTCTCCTATGTTCACCTGTTTTGTTTCTTAAATTCCACATATGAGTTAAATCATATGGTATTTGTCTTTTTCTGACTTATTTTGCTTAGCATAATATACTGTAGTTCCATCCTCATCATTGCAAATGGCAAGGATTTCATTCTTTTTGATGACTAATATTCCATTGTGTGTATACATATACCACATCTTCTTTATCCATTCACCTGTTAATCGATCTGGGCTCTTTCTGTATTTTGGCTATTATGAACGTTGCTGCTGTAAACATTCAGCTGCATGTACCCCTTTGAATCAGTATTTTTAATATCTTTTGAATAAATACCTAATAGTGCAATTGCTGGATCATAGGGTCATTCTATTTTTAACTTCTTGAGGAATCTCCCTACTGTTTTCTAGAGTGGCTGCACTAGTTTGAATTCCTGCCAACAGTGTAAGAGGGCTCCTCTTTTTTGCATCCTTGTCAACATCTGTTGTTGTCTAAATTGCTCATCTTAGCCATTCTGACCTGTGTGAGGTGGTATTTCATTGTGGTTTTAATTCGTGTTTCCCTAATGATGAGTAATGTTGAGCCTTTTTTCATGTGTCTGTTAGCCATTTGTATGTCTTTTTTGGAGAAATGTCTGTTCATGTCTTCTGCCCCTTTCTGGACTGTATTTTTCTTTATTTTTTAGGTGTTGAGTTGATAAGTTATTTATAGATGTTGTATGCTAACCCTCTATCTGATATGTTATTTGCAAATATCTTCTCACATTCTGTATTGACTTTTTGTTTTATTGTTTCCTTTGCTGTGCAAAAGCTTTTTACCCTGATGAAGTCCCAAATCTAAGTTGATATCTAAAATAGGATTTAACTGAATGAGAAAAAATAATAAAAACAAAACTATGTGCAAAAGCCCAAAGATAAAAGAATAATTGCCCATTTAAAGAATAGATTCCTTAAGAAATTAAGGTGCTGTATCATAATCTCATATGCTTCTAGGACAGAGTCTAAGTGTTACAGAACAGGCGAGAGGAGTTGCTGGAGGGATAACAATGATCCAGTTCATGCAAGGTACTTTAAGCCTAGTAAGGAGTATAAATATTATACTGAAGACCATAAAGATCCATTGAAATATTTATACCATACAGAAATATATTATAATTTACTTTTTTTGCTTTTTGTTAATATAACTGGAGTATATATTTTATTTTTTTTAATTTTTATTTATTTTTTAAATTTCTTTTCAGTGTTCTAGAATTCATTGTTTATGCACCACACCCAGTGCTCCATGCAATACGTGCCCTCCATAATACCCATCACCAGGCTCACCCAACCTCCCAACCCCCTCCCCTCTAAAACCCTCAGTGAGTTCCTCAGAGTCCACAGTCTCTCATAGTTTGTCTCCCCCTCCAATTTCCCTCAACTTCCGTCTCCTCTCCATCTCCCTATGTCCTCCATGTTATTCTTTATGCCCTGCAAATAAGCGAAACCATATGATAATTGACTCTCTCTGCTTGACTTATTTCATTCAGCATAGTCTCTTCCAGTCCCGTCCAGGCTGATAAAAGAGTTGGATATTCATCCTTTCGGATGGAGGCATAATACTCCATAGTATATATGGACCACATCTTCTTTATCCATTCATCCATGGAAGGGCACCTTGGTTCTTTCCACAGTTTGGTGACCGTGGCTATTGCTGCTATGAACATTGGGGTACAGATGGCCCTTCTTTTCACTACATCTGTATCTTTGGGGTAAATACCCAGTAGTGCAATTGCAGGGTCATAGGGAAGCTCTATTTTTAATTTCTTAAGGAATTTCCACACTGTTCTCCAAAGTGGCTGTACCAACTTACATTCCCACCAACAGTTTAAGAGGATCCCCTTTCTCCACATCCTCTCCAACACATGTTGTTTACTGTCTTGTTAGTTTTGGCCATTCTAACTGGTGTAAGGTGATATCTCAATGTGGTTTTGATTTGAATCTCCCTGATGGCTAGTGATGATGAACATTTTTTCATGTGTCTGTTAGCCATTTGTTTGTCTTCATTGGAGAAGTGTCCGTTCATTTCTTTTGCCCATTTTTTGACGTGATTATTTATTTTGTGTATGTTGAGTTTGAGGAGTTCTTTATAGATCTTGGATATCAGCCCTTTGTCTGTACTATCATTTGCAAATATCTTCTCCCATTCCGTGGGTTGCCTCTTTGTTTTGTTGATTTTTTCCTTTGCTGTGCAGAAGCTTTTGATCTTGATGAAGTCCCAAAAGTTCATTTTCGCTTTTGTTTCCTTTGCCTTGGGAGACATATCTTGAAAGAAGTTGCTGTGGCCGATGTCGAAGAGGTTACTGCCTATGTTCTCCTCTAGGATTCTGATGAATTCCTGCCTCATGTTGAGGTCTTTTATCCATTTTGAGTTTATCTTTGTGTATGGTGTAAGAGAACGGTCGAGTTTCATTCTTCTACACGTGCTGTCGAATTTTCCCAGTACCATTTATTGATGAGACTTTTTTCCACTGTATAATTTTTCCTGCTTTGTCAAAGATTAGTTGACCATAGAGTTGAGGGTCCATATCTGGGCTCTCTATTCTGTTCCAGTGGTCTATGTGTGTTTTTCTGTCAGTACCATGCTGTCTTGGTGATCACAGCTTTGTAGTAAAGCTTGAAATCAGGCAACGTGATGCCCTCAGTTTTGTTTATCTTTTTTAACATTTCCTTAGCAATTCGGGGTCTCTTCTGATTCCATAAAAATTTTAGAATTGTTTGCTCCAGCTCTTTGAAAAATGCCGGTGGAATTTTGATTGGAATGGCATTGAAAGTATAGATTTCTCTAGGCAGTATAGACATTTTAACAATGTTTATTCTTCTGATCCATGAGCACGGAATGGTTTTCCATCTTTTTGTGTCTTCTTCAATTACTTTCATGAGTGTTCTGTAGTTCCTTGAGTACAGATCCTTTACCTCTTTGGTTAGGTTTATTCCGAGGTATCTTATGGTTCTTGGTGCTATAGTAAATGGAATCGCTTCTCTAATTTCCCTTTCAGTATTTTCATTGTTAGTATATAAGAAAGTAACTGATTTCTGTACACTGATTTTGTATCCTGCCATATTACTGAATTGTTGTATGAGTTCTAGTAGTTAGGGGGTGGAGTCTTTTGGGTTTTCCATATAAAGTATCATGTCATTTGTGAACAGAGAGAGTTTGACTTCTTCATTGCCAATTTGAATATTTTTTATTTCTCTTTATTGTCTGATTGCTGTTGCTAGGACTTCTAACACTATGTCGAACAAGAGTGGTGAGAGTGGGCATTCTTGTCGTGTTCCTGATCTCAAAGGAAAGGCTGTCAGCTTTTCTCCATTGAGAATGATATTCACTGTGGGTTTTTCATAGATAGATTTTATGAAATTGAGGAATGTTCCCTCTATCCATATACTTTGAAGTGTTTTAATCAGGAACAGATGCTGTATCTTGTCAAATGCTTTTTCTGCATCAATTGAGAGGACCATGTGGTTCTTCTCTATTCTCTTATTGATTCGTTTTATCACATTGATTGATTTGCGAATGTTGAGCCACCCTTGCAACCCAGGGATAAATCCCACCTGGTCATGGTGGATAATTTTTTTTTTTTTTTTTTGACAGAGAGATAGATCACCAGTAGGCAGAGAGGCAGGCAGAGAGAGGGGGAAACAGGCTCCCTGCTGAGCAGAGAGCCCAATGCAGGGCTCGATCCCAGGACCCTGAGATCATGACCTGAGCCGAAAGCAGCGGCTCAACCCACTGAGCCACCCAGGTGCCCCTGGATAATCTTTTTAATGTACTGTTGGATCCTATTAGCTAGGATCTTGTTGAGAATCTTAGCATCCATATTCATCAGGGATATTGGTCTGAAATTCTCCTTTTTGGTGTAGTCTTTGCCTGGTTTGGGGATCAGGGTAATGCTGACTTCATAAAAAGAGTCTGGAAGTTTTCCTTCTGCTTTAATTTTTTGAAACAGCTTCAGGAAAATAAGTATTATTTCTTCTTTGAAAGTTTGGTAGAATTCCCCAGGGAATCCATCAGGTCCTGGGCTCTTGTTTTTTGGGAGGTTTTTAATCACTGCTTCAATCTCATTACTAGATATTGTTCTAATCAGGTTGTCAATTTCTTCCTGATTCAGTTTTTGAAGTTTATAGGTTTCCAGAATGCATCCATTTCATCTAGGTTGCTTAATTTATTGGCATATAACTGTTGATAATAATTTCTGATGATTGTTTCTATTTCCTTGGTGTTGGTTGTGATCTCCCCCTTTTCATTCATAATTTTATTAATTTGTACAATTCATGGAAACCAATGAGAATGAAGACACTTCAGTCCAAAACCTATGGGATACAGCAAAGGCAGTCCTAAGGGGGAAATACATAGCCATCCACGCATCCCTCAAAAAAAACTGAAAAATCCAGAAACAGTTAAGATGCCACCACCATGTCCATAGGAAGGTCAACATAAAATGTTACCTTCAGAATAATGGAAATAAATTCTTAAATTCCAAAAGCTTCCTTTTAGATTTTCTGATTATAAAATTGTGGATAACTTAAGTGAAGTTGTGTTTTTTCTTTTTTTTTAATAATTTCTTTATTAAGAAATTATAGTGGAGTGACTGCTTTGGTACCTCAAACATGTAACTGGGAGTAAAGAGGACCAGAGAGCAAATGCAAATAATGATCTCAGAAAACGTGATGTGGAAAGGGGAGAAATATCAGGCAAAGTAGAAGGGGCTGCCAAAGGGAAGAGTATTTTTGCTTGTTTGTTTATGCGTTTTATTTTTGTGTTAGAAGAGAATTGAACACGTTTAGATTTTATAAAAAGTTTTAAAACAGAAGAAGAAATTAAAAAAAAGAGAGAGAGAGAGAGAGAAGATGACAAATAGAACAACTGCCTAAACAAGGTAGAAGGGATTGCATCACAACAGCACTGGCCAGGAGGCAAATTGTTTCCTTTTTTGTTTTAACAGAAAGAAATGAGGAAACTTTAGGTGTTTTCTTAATGCATGGCATGGCATTTGCCCGACATTTGTTCTACCTACATGATAGGAGGCTGCTGAAAGTGAAGGAGTGAGGTGGGAGGAGAAGACTTAAGAATTGTTGAAAAAACTGCATTTGTCCTTCTGAAGGATAGTTCAGGTTACTGACAGTACTAGAAAGACATAAAGTATTACCAGGATCACAGGAGGGTTCAGAGGTGTCGAAGAACATGATATTAGGAAGTGTATTAGTCAGGGTTCTCCAGAGAGACAAGCATCTCCATCTCTATCTGTATCTATCTTTATCTCTACCTTTATGTCACCTATATGTATATATGTATGTATGTATGTATCTATCTATACAGAGAGATATTTATTATAAGTAATTGGCTCATGGGATTTGGGAAACTGGGCATTCCAAAATCTGCAGAGCCAATGTCCCAGTTTGAATCCAAAGGCTTCAAGTTGCTATGGAACCAGAAAGAGAAGACATCCTATTTGAAAGGCCATCTGCCAGGAAGGAGAATTCTGTTTTCAAGGGAATGTTAGCCTTTTGTTCTGTCTGGGTCTTCAACTGATGGAATGAGGCCCACCCAATTTTGAAGAGCAATCTGCTTTACTCATTCTATGGATTTAAATGTTAATTTAATTTAAAAACACTCATTGAAACACCCAGAGTAATGTTTGGCCAAATAGCTGAGGACCCCGTGGCCCAGTCATATTGACATCACAGAGTATAAAAATATTTCCTGTCTAATATCTCTTTCTAATATGGTATACAAATGCTATGTATAAGAAAAATCATAATTTTCTTTCCTATTATTTGTTCACCTATTGTTCTTCTAAAATGAAAATAGGGAGCCTGCATGGCTCAGTGGGTTAAGCCTCTGCCTTCGGCTCAGGTTATGATCCCAGGGTCCTGGGATCCAGCCCCACATCGGGCTCTCTGCTCCGCAGGGAGGCTGCTTCCCCCTCTCTCTCTGCCTACCTGTGATCTCTGTCTGTCAAATAAATAAATAATTTTTTAAAAAAATAAGATGAGGGCGCCTGGGTGGCTCAGTGGTTTAAGCCGCTGCCTTCGGCTCGGGTCATGATCTCAGGGTCCTGGGATCGAGTCCCGCATCGGGCTCTCTGCTTGGCAGGGAGCCTGCTTCCCTCACTCACTCTCTCTGCCTGCCTCTCTGCCTACTTGTGATCTCTCTCTCTCTGTCAAATAAATAAATAAAATCTTTAAAAAAAAAAAAAAAAAAAAAAAAAAAATAAGATGAAAATAGATGGACTCAATCATACATTACCTTTGAAAATCATGGTTTTTTCTACTATAAATAAGTTAGGAATTTATATTCTTCACAGTCTTTCATCCCCATTGATGTTTTCTCCAGTTCCTCTTTGAGTTCTTAGTATTCCTCTTAAAAAAGAAGCTGAAGGAAATATTGTCCAAGAATTTCCATATATTAACTAATTTCTGTGAACACCAGAAGCTGACAGATTGTCATATAAAACATTGGCCATATTTTGATCATTAAGGAATTCTGCTGAAAAAAAATCATTTTTTGAGATTTTTTTCTTTCACTTACAAATTTGAAGGAAAAATTGATATAGTTTTATAATTGTTACCAGCATTGATTTGATTGTATTTATGTCATTATATATTACTCATATAAAGAAACCTACTTCCCTGCTCCATATGATTGATTGTAGATTTGACCTTAATATATTTCTTAAGGAATCAGTTATATTGCATTAGAAACAGCCCAATGCCCCCACAATTCCAATTATTTGGACTTACAATTTTATTACAAGCCCTGGAAAAATACTTTCTTCCCCCAGCCAAAAACAAAACAAAATGAAACAAAAAAGGAATACATATAAATAGCACATCTGACATTTTTTCTTCAAGAACAGCAGATTTTTAATCTGTAGCAAAAAATTACCAGTTCTAGAAAAAAGATAACACTGCTAATAATTTATAGTATTTTTCACTAACCAATAATATGGAATTATTACCAGATAATAATTGGGCAACATCCTCAAAAATAAGTAACATAAATTACCAATGGTATCATTTCTAAAAAATAAACAACATAAATGCACTATTTAAATAAATTTAAAAATCACAGTAGATTTTCCTACTAGTTAATTCAACATAAATAGAAGCTTCAAAGATAAACACAAGCTCTTGCTTTGTGTCAATCATTCAAGATACAAAAGTTGAACATGCTTAATATATCAATGCAAATTGCAAGATATTATGGTTCATTTGAAGAAAGCCATTAGTTTGGCTTTCTAGTATGATCCAGGCCCTGAAACTTCCTTTGGCTAGTGTTGTTTTTTGTCAGATTGCTGTTTCTTCATCAATTTTAAGGGAAATGTTTCTTGAGGACTATTTCAAACCTTAAAAATCCAGTGCTTTTTAAATTGGGAAATTAGCTTACATTTATTGAGGTGGATACATGTTACCATATATAAATATATACATAGCATACTACAAAATTTTAGAACAGCATTTGATGTTTTTTCCAGTGTGTTTTTACCCTTTACAACGTATAGGTAGCTTGATTTTTAAAATCACCTTTCCTGTCTATTAAGTAATGCTTTTGAGATTAAGGAATAAAAATATTACCAAGAAAGTTAAAGGCAAAATAATTTAAGTTGCAAAACAGTAAGACAGCAACCAAGTAAATTCTCCCCTGCTGGGAAACGAGCTGATTAAAGGTGATTACCAGATGCAAACAGGAAGCAAAAATGTATAGATTACATAAAGTCTTAGCAAGAACTGAAAGTCAGCATTAAGTCGGCAGTCCAGTGGAGACTTACTTAATGGAAGTGAAGATTAGTGTTTAAAAATCCAGATTTGAATTCTTGGCCCACCTCTCTACTTCTTAAGTAGTCATACCCCCATGTCTCTCTTAAGTATTAGTTTGGCAAATCCAAATGGTGAGAACACATTCCAACTACACTGGGTAGACTTTGTTACAGCCTGTTAAGGATTTGGACACTGGGACTCAGTTCAGGTTTTTACATCTGGCTACTTGGTTATTTCTCAAAGTCCAAAATTCCATAAAGTCCAAAATACCTCTATAAAATATCTTGAAAGTTAGGCATGTTCTCAAATTCTAAAAATATAATTGGAGCACCAATTTGTCTTATTGAATAGAAAGAAAACAGAGAAAACCAACATGAAACTAAATCTGAATTGAACGTTTCTTCAGAGAGTTTAAAAATAGGCACTTTCCCCTCAATGAAATATAACATGTGTGAATATTCATTCATTACTATGAAATCTAGTTTGCATCCTCAAAAAAAAAGTACAGCTAACAGCTATAATTTGCCCAATTATCAACTTGGAATTTTCTATTTCATGTTCCATTTGAAAATTCAAAGAATTTTGATTATCAGTACTAATCAGTTTGAGGAATAATATATACAAAATTTATAGTTAGCCTGAAAAAGAAGTTTCAAGTCACACATTTGGTTTGAATGGCCTGCGGTATTTTTTCCCAAGAAATGTTACTTCTGTCTGCCAATTAATAATTATCATGGACCGTCTATTGATGAACTTAAAGCCAGAGAAATTTATACATTATAAATTTATAAGAAATTTATACATTATAATTCTCCCCTAAAAATGCTTACAATCTGCTTGGAGAAATGATCTGCACAAATATTTAACATGTATTACAAGGCAGCATTTAACTGTTCAAGTGTGTGACATCAGCTGTTCAATTTGCACTAGTTGGATAATTTTTTCCCCAACTTATTTGAGAGAAACAAATAATCGTTCTTCAACCTTTTCGTACCCCAGCTTTTTAGATCTGAGCCCATTAGATGTCCTCTTCTGGAAGGCTCAGCCACATTCTAGTACCTGACTGGTCTGCACATTTTTGTGTGTGCATGTGTCCTTTTTCCAGTTCTTTCCTCGCAAATTCCAACTGATCATTCTGCATACTCAGCTAGGATGTCAGCTTCTCCAGTAAGCCCCGCTGAACCTTCCAGATTGAGTCATTGTCTCCCTCTCTGTGCTTCCACAGAACCTCACAGTGCTTAACCTATTGTATTGTAATTACATACAAGTTTGCTGTCCTTCTTCCTGATTTGGACACAGAGTTATGTCCAAGAACTTAGCACAATACCTGGTTCATGAAAGTAAATGGGGTGAATGAATTCAATAAAAAGAAGGAAGTAGAAGATAGATCTACTGTCTTTCCAACCCCCTGTTTGAGTAAGAATTGCAGTGCTATCTCTGAAGCTAAGATTGAGGGTTAAATAGAGCCTGGTGAGGAAGCACCTATGGCTTCATCATAGCTGTCAAGAGTGGGACCATTCCTCTCACTACTCTCTCTTCCAGTCATTTCTGGTATTTAAGATATTTTTCTCTCTCACTCCCTCAATCTAGACCTGAGTACAGTACATTTCATTCTGAATGTCTCTCCAATGCATCTGCTTCTCCTATGACTTATGCTACTGAAGTTGAAACTACTATCATCTCTTACTTAGACAAAGGAGATATTACCAAAAATAATTTTCCCAACTTTACTTTTGCTCCTTTCCAGGCTTTTCTCTTCATTGAAGCCAAAGTAATATTTTGAAGATAACATATCAAATCAGAGTAATTTGCCTTCAGTGATTTCACTACTCTGACAAGAAAGACCCTGATCTTTAAGATTACCTCTAATGTGATGTGTGGCTCTGCCCCCCCAGGGCCCCCAGCTTCAAGTCAAACCAGTCTCCCCTCTGGTTTCATACACTGAACTATACCTGTGTTCTCTCATTCTTTCATGATCCTGAAGTTTTGTGTTGTTGTTTGTTTTTTTTTTCTAACTCAGGAACTTCCTATCTGCATTTTTTTTTTACACCTGGACTCCTCTATTTCTGTGCAACACCCCCACTCCTGACATGTGCCTACCCCACTCCATTCATTCCTCAGAGAACAGTTCAAATATTCTTCCAAGAGAGCTTTCTCTGTCTTTCCAATTAAGTCTGGTCTCTCTTCTCTCTCAACACTTGTTTTTGCCTTTAATACTCCTCACTACAACTTGTAACCATATAGTAGTATATATGATTATCTAAATTAATCTCTGTTTCTCCTACCAGATTAAAACTTCCATGGAGGGATGCCTGGGTGGTTCAGTGGGTTGAGCCTCTGTCTTTGGCTCAGGTCATGATCTCAGGGTCCTGGTATTGAGGCCCGCATCAGGTTCTCTGCTCAGCAGGGTGCCTGCTTCCCCCTCTCTATCTCTGCCTGCCTCTCTGCCTACTTGTGATCTCTGTCTGTCAAATAAATAAATAAAATCTTAAAAAAAAAAAAACCTGCCATGGAGATTAGGACTGTTTTGCTAAATAATCCCTAATGACCTGCTACAGAGTGGGTACTCCAAAAACATTTGTTGAACAAATTAATGAATTAAAACTACACAGAGTAGGTACTCCAAAAACATTTGTTGAACAAATTAATGAATTAAAACTACAAAAAATAAAAAACAACTTGAAGAATCATCAGTACAACGAACAGTAAGCATATGAGCTTTTGGTAATAACAGACAAAAGAAACAAGTTACTAAATCATCATGCTGAAAACTGAAACTAAAGCATGCCCACCATATGATTTCCTTTTCCTCGAACATCTTTGGAATGGTCAAAACCAACTTTGTTATATTTTATTTAAATTCAAATAGCCAACATATAGTACATCATTAGTTTCAGATGTAGAGTTCAGTAACTCATCAGTTTATAACACCCAGTGTTCATCACATCACGTGCCCTCCTTCATACCCATCACCCAGTTACCCTATCACCCTACCCACCTACCCTACATTAACCTTCAGTTTGTTTCCTAGAGTTAAGAGTCCCTCGTGGTTTTTCTCCCTGAATACTTTAAAAGAAACTGTCAAATGATGTGACAGGTGTACTATTAGCATTAAAATCAGTTGGATATGCATAGGGCTCAGCCTTCTGCTCTAAACTTTGCTGAGAGAGCAAAGAAGATAAAACTTGAGCATTACCTATGGGCTGACATTGTGTGGATATGCCAAAGGAGGTACCAAAATAAAACAGCCAATCAGGAAAATCAAACTGTTTCCCCTTCACTAATACATATTAGTGTAAATGAAATTAAGTAAGAGACACTAATCTGAAATGTATGAAATATCTAAAAGTTGTTTGGTTATGAGGATTTTTGTGTATAGGAGAAAAGACTGGGTAAATCAGGGAAACTTACATTACAAACATTGATCTTGATTATAGAGTGGAGTTCTTCCATGTGCCAGAAATAACTTGGACAAAGACTGTGAAAATGGTATTATACAAACAATTTTCCTATTCTTAGAAGCTCAGAGAATTAGAAAATTAGAAACATCTTGGATGGGGCACCTGGGTGGCTCAGTGGGTTAAGCCTCTGTCTTCAGCTCAGGTCATGATCCCAGGGTCCTGGGATCGAGCCCTGCATGGGGCTCTCTGCTCAGCAGGGAGCCTGTTTCCTCCCCCCTGTCTCTCTCTACTTGTGATCTCTGTCTGTCAAATAAATAAATAAATAAATAATCTTTAAAAAAAAAAAAAAGAAAATTAAAAGCATCTTGGTCACTTCAATTGATATCTGCCACTTAGACCTAGCCAAATATAGATGACCAGGGCTAACTTAACTCGTTGTTCCCAAGAACACTAGACACTTTAAGCTTAGTAATTTCCTTAAAATATAAAAAAAAGGGAATATTGGGTGTGAAGCAGTGAATAAAGGAGAAAGAGACAATTTTGGAAGATTGAGTATTTTATATGCAGATTTCAAAATCCCTTCCCTGCAGAGTATCCAATGCTGAAAGCTTAAATTTTATCCTTCCCATCTTTGGATTAGTTTTATGTGAATGATAAATTAAAATGTTGATTGATTTACTTCTTTTATTTCTCTGATTGCAATCACTATTTGTAATATTTGTTTTAACTTTGGGGTTTTTATTGTAGTATTGCAATTGGCTCTTCTACTTCTTAACAATTATATACAGTGCCAAGACAAAGGGGTTGGTAATCTGAGGCCAAATTCTCCTTATTCTATTCCAAATTTGCAAAAATGAAGCAACGGCAACATTTGTCAGCTTTCTGGCAGACATATTTATGTTGGGCAATCATTTGTGTTGTTTTTGGAAAAGGAGGGCTAAAAACCTTGCTTTCTCATCCCTACATAAAACAAATTTTGGCCTGTATGACAACCCTTAATGCCAACTTCAATGTGTAGAATTCCAGCAGTTGGATTTTTTTTCTTCTGAAATAACTTCAGTATTCTGTGTGCCTGTGGCTTTATAAAAAGCACCCATCTCTTTATTGAATACCACAAACATTCTCCAGGTTATATGCTTTCTCTTCAAGCCAAATATAATGGTTTTGAAATTGTTAGGATCCATGTGGCTTGAAAAGACAGATTGTGGGCCTTGGTAGCTGTCTGATAAATGAATCTGTTTCTTTTGTCCCTCTTCCTTCCCCCATCAGTGTGCCTTCTGTTTCATTTTTTTCCCACCCAACAATCATTCACTGTAGATGTTGATTAGAATTTGGAAAACAAGAGCTCAAAATACACCTTAAATACCCTAACAAAAGTTTGAAAAGTGATTTGGGCATGATAGTTTTAGTATCTCAACTTTTTTCGGAACTTGACCTTTGAAGTGAAAAATTAGTATAACTATTGGTCATCCCTTATATTATCGAATGACTTTTCAGAGACAGCAAGTTCTGGCACTTTACAAAAATAAGCTTCTACATTTTCTGTATAACTTACTTAGCTCTTTTGGTGCTAATAGAATAGAGTCTCAAGATGGCACACGACACAGGTTCCTAGACAAACACACATTCAAGCCAAGACCATAGTAACTATTTCCTCCTATACTGCCCTGACAAAACGGCTTTCTCTAGTGGTTTTACCTGCAGAAAACACTACTTGCTTATTTTTAATGTTCCAGAGGATGAAATGATTGGTTCCATTATATATTAGGGAAGACATTCAAGAAAACACTCAGGAGAGACAAGTATGAATTCATGTTACTTCTAAAGAATAGCCACATTTTAAAACTACGCTTTAAACAGACACTGCCTTATTTTGTATAAATTCAAAATGTTGTTTCTGTCTTTTGGCTAAACACTGATTGTTGAACTTAAGCTTTTTTCTTCATTTGGACAGGACATATTATTTGGTTTTGAGGATTTTTTATTATCTTTGCCAGCAGTAATGCTCATTTGGAGGTGACAGTAACACCAGTATGTTCTTAGGACACAAAGGCATACACTTTCCAAATATGAAAATGTCTTGTTTTTTATTCACTCTGGGTAAGATAGATTCACATTTCCAAATGGGTGTGTATAACAAACATCATAAAAGAAAATGTGTCACCAAAACAATAAACATTTTATTAAATAAATTGGTAAAATAGATATAAAATGCTCACCACCTAATAGAAGCTTAAAATGGAAAATCAGTCAACCATCTTTGTTCTCTAATCTGGCTAGGAATTATAGAACAAAATTTGGTGAGGAAATTATGAAGACTCCTCTTCCTCTTCATAAAGATTCAAAAAGTAAAGCATTTCCAATTGCCTACTATGAGATTTTTTGGATTTTGTAAGTATTTTCAATAGACTTTAAGGGTTATTTTCTTATTTCCTATTAATAATAATAATATATATTATTATATAATTATTTATAATTATATGAAATATAATTATAAATATATAATTTATATAGGAATATATAAAATATATAATATAATATATAAGATATAAAATAAATAATAAAATTTATATATAACTATATATAAGAATATAATATTAATATAAAATATTAATTATATAATGATAGTTACATTCTGTACTATACTTAAAAATATTGTTATACAGATTCTCAAAAATTACAACATCCTGATAGAAAGTAAGTTGTAAAAGTGACTCTGTACTCTGAGGCAATTTAGATAGCTGTTGCTGAGACCTGGTTTTCTGCTCACAGCTGAAATTCCCATAATTTTATTCTAGAGTTTAAAGAAGACTGTATCATTTTCTTTGCTTGTTTCATTTCTATCAATTTAATATTTTTGTGTTTAAATGGATGTCAAGCATTTTTATCAAACTCATACAGTCTGCTTCCAGATTGAAGCAATTTTAAAACCCAGATAAGTGGCTGAAGTAGAAAGTTTTATCTTTGTTAGCAATAAATCAACAAATCCAATTAGGAAAATGTGTAACTTCAGAACTTTGACAAGACAATATAGTCAGCTTTCAGTTTCATAGGATCAGCAACTTAAGGCAGGTACACATAAAACAAGCTCAAATATATTATTCAGGAAATAGGCCATGAAGTTCTATTGTTCAGTCAGAGGCAAGGATTTGTCAAGGAGATAAATGATTATGTGGACCCTGCAGGTTTAATCTAAACCTGAATGTTGGTTTGTAGTACATATGACAACTTACCTTAATGCCTGAAAGGATGAGTTTCCCAAGGACCACAGGTGAAGAACATCTCTCATATAGCCTTGACTCTACCTGCCATTGTCTTTTCTTGGAATAATACATAATTAGCTAATGACTTTCTCAGAGTGAATTTTGATTTTACTATTAACAGAATATTTTTCTAGAATTCTCTTAAGGTAATATAATTTATAAAATATAGTGACATAATTCAAATAATGGAAAATGTTTGTCTTCCAGCAACTTTATAATTGTACTTTGTGTAATATTTACTTCAAAATAGATATAATTTCAGTCTTGGAGAGTGCTGACTTATAGTCCATGTAAAAAAGCAAAAATTGCTAATGTAATATATGAGATCCTAGGAAAAGAGTTGACAGATTTCAGGTTTTAACAAAATTTTATTAAATAATAGCTTAACATTCTAAGAGGATCTATGTAAGGAACATTAAAAATATTTGACCCTGTCAAGGCACTCTGCTAAATTAATACATGTTATAATTTTTAATGTGTGGCTACTATGCAGCTCATAATCTTTAGGAATATTAATTATTTCATAGCAGGATAAGTTTTTAAAGTTTATGACTTAAAATTCAGAGAAAATGAATTCTAAGAGGAAGAGGTAGTGATGAAACTGAGGAAGGCTGATATGATCCCTTTCTCCCTTTCTTCTGGGATCATCTCCACTCAGTTTATTAGTCCAAGAAAGAGAGATTATTTTGAGAATTACATGTAAATAAATCATTTGATGGTGACAGGTTCAGAGTTTCATACAGAGGTATAGTACTTAAGCCTGATAGGTGGTGGAATTATGTCTGTCCAATTATGTCTATCCCATTGGCCATTGGAGAGTTCCCCAGGGCACTTCTTTGGAGATGAAAATGAAAATGTTACCTGAATGTCAAGAATGATATTGGCTAGTGGAAATGGATGCAAAGGCAGATAATCTTTGTGAGATTATTGGTAAGCTTCATGAGGGTCTAAGAAATAGATCATATGAGAAATAAACAAAAGAACTGTGATATTAATGATGTGCAAAATAAAAGAATTTGGAGGGAGGAAGCTATTTCTCTCCCAATCTAAGGAAAGGCTGCCATATGCAAAAGAGAATGTGGTACACTAATTCTAGATAGCTTCAAGGGCAGAAATAGGAACAATGGCTAGAAATCATGGAGTATCCAATATGAATAAATATATTAAAAAGATTTTACAATTTCAGTGGTCCAAAATGAGATGAATTGCCATAACAAATAGTGGTGTCTCTGTCAAAAGGGAGTACAAAATAAATTTCAAAGGAACCTATTTTCATCATGTTTCCTCACTGCCCTGTAGTTTTCCACAATTTTGGTCCCTCATAATTTGACCCCACTCTAATATTTGAACCTTTTGGTAATAGTGATTTTTCTCACTTTACTTCTTCCATATTCCTCATATACATGTTACCTCAGTTTAGTCCCTTTTGTTTATGTTATCTTATTAATCTAAAATAACCAAATTAGGGACACCTGGATGGCTCAGTGGTTAAAGCCTCTGTCTTCGGCTTAGGTCACCATCCCAGAGTCTTGGGATCCAGCCCCGCACTCGGCTCTCTGCTCAGCAGGAAGCCTGCTTCCTTCTCTCTCTCTGTCTGCCTCTCTGCCTGCTTGTCATCACTATCTGTCAAATAAATAAATAAAATCTTTAAAATAACCAAATTACAGCTCACCTACAAAGGCATATTGAGTCCTGAAGGCTTTCCAGAGTTGCTCCACCAATCGTTTTTTATTCTAAATTATGGTTATAAATGTAGTTGGTGAGTTTAGTGTTTCTTAATTCTCTAGTTCCATCCATGTAGAACTCTAAATACATTTGTTATCTTTACTTTGAGAATGGTAGTTTAATGTTAGTATTTTTTATAATTATAATTTACTTCCAAATTTCCTTAGTTGTTTGATATAGTGATTTCCAGAATAGTGAATCTCTTTAATAGTGACTAGTCTTTATCTTGCAACAAATTTCTCTCATTTCTCTTATATCTTTATAAATCCTATATCTTTAAATAAATCCTATGTCTTATAAATCTTTTATCTTTAAGATCTTATGTCTTTAAAAATCTTGCTAACAAATATATTACCTGGTTTGCTATCTCTTTTTTTTTGCTATCTCTTTTCTTTTTTCTTTTTTTAAAGATTTTATTTATTTATTTGTCAGAGAGAGAAAACACAAGCAGGCTAAGTGGCAGGCAAAGAGAGAAGCAGCCTCCCCACTGAGCAAGGAACCCAATTCAAGACTCGATCCCCGGACCCCGGGATCATGACCTGAGCCGAAGGCAGCAGCTTAACCGACTGAGCCACCCAGGCGTCCCTTGTTTTTTATCTCTTAACTTCACTCCAACTTTTCTTTGTCCTTCTTTTTATGGAAAGTGAAAGTATGCAAAGTCATCTTCCCATGCCCCCTTCCCAGTGGGTTTCCTATAAGATTCAACCAATTGAAAGCATTGGCAGGAGATTGCAGAGGGAAGGAGCTTTTTTTTCCTTCCTCCCTCTGCCCCACTGCTTCTGTGGTACCCCTGGTGGCAGCAGCAGCATGGGAATTCACTGTGGGCTCCAGGAGCAACTTTACAGTGACAGGGTCACAAGCATATTAATGGGGGTTTCAGCAAACATCAGTGGAATCCATGTTCCAGAATTTTTGCTCAGCAGCGATCAAAGCAATTATTGCATCAATACTTCTACATCATCTAAAACCCCTGTGTTCAGCCCAGGATTAGAGAGAGATCCCTGGTTCCTAAGTAACATTTCTTTTCCCTTTTACTCTTTCAATATTTTGTCCTTCTTGGTTCTGCTTCTTTTGCCCTTCCAAAAGTTTTATAGGCAGTTCTCCTCATTAACTCCTCTACGTGAGATATCTGGAGTGGTTCCTGCTTTGGTAACTGGATACTGATTGATATATCTAGACCAGTTCTGCATTAGGTCCTGAGGTAATCTCTACATCCTCTCAAGTAACTATATATCCTCTTTTAAAATTTTTGCATTGAGTGCTCGCTTCGGCAGCACATATACTAAAATTTTTGCATTGAGCTTGGATACACTCAAAACAAGATATCCTATTTTTAAATATCCTTCATTTTAAAAATCCCATTATGTTTACCTGAACTCTGCCTCATTTTATTTTTCTCTTATTTTTATTTTATAGGTTTTGGGCATGCAACAAATAATACTCATTATTCCTGTTTGATTTCTAAGGCTCTTAGAATTGACTCAATGATAGAGAAATGGGCATGCATTATTTAATTAAATATTGACAAATTCTATGTGGAATATGGGTATAGATCTTTGACCAAATGGGCATGTTAATATTTGACCTATAGTATGCAATTTGTGTAGCACAAGCTTTGTTGTTTATTTAACAAATAATTATTGAGCTCATCTTATAATCCTGGCAAATTTCTAAATTGAGAGGCTAATACCAGTGAACCAAACAGCCTAGATCCATAAAATGCAGAAGAGGAAATGCTAAGATGAACATATCTGATTCCTTGTCCTAGCGCACCAAGTAGAGGAGCAAGTTAAGATTCTCCAAGGTGGGGTAACAGGGATCATAGAGAAAAACCAAGGACCAGCCAAAACCAAATGAGAGTCCCTTTTTGGAAATACAAAGTAGAGATTGAGGCTTACTTTGGCTTTAATGAGGAATGGTCTGTATGAAAATTCAAACATTATGAGAGACAAAACAGATTAAACCTTATCTTTTATTTAGATGTCAGAGTGATATTTTCTGTGAATAGCTTTTGGGAAGGGGTATCAGAGATGGCTCTAGGAACACTGAAAATAGTGACTTGCAAAATATTTAACAATGTTTAACAGTTGACATAGGTATTGACCAGTTTGAGTGGATACTGGCTGTAAACTAGCCTATGGCCAAACCAAGGTGTAGTGGCGCATCTTGTCACTGGGCATGGGGGAGCTGAGGGGAGAAGATCAAGGTGGAGGGTAATGAGTAATCTGGGAGATACTAAGGATGCCTGTTTACGCTTACTGACACCTGGCCCAAACATAACTCTGATTCTAATTTCAGCAAATTATATCATCAAGAATCACTTTCACTTTAAAATTTAAAAGATTGCACTCAACTTTTAAATTATTTGGGAACACAGTCACATTCCCAAACATTCTAGAAATAACTTTTTATTTGATAATGTATTAAATGTTTACTTAGCTCCTTAAATGATTAGCGTTTTGAACAGGTGTCTAGCTATGCAAGTAATTTTCAGTGTATATGCTTATGCTTATTTTAAATTATTTTTAATTTTTTATATTCTTTTATTATTCTTATAATATTTATAATACAGATAGTGGCTCAGTCTGTTACGTGTGTGATCTTAATTTTGGCTCAGGTTATGATCTCAGGATTGTGAGATTGAGTGCCTTGTTGGGCTTCCTGTTCAATGAAGAATCTGCTTGCATCTGTCTTTCCCTTTCCCTTTGCTCCTCCCAACCAGGTGCTCTCTCTCTGTGTGTCTCTCAAATAAATAAATCTTAAAAAAAGAAAGAAATATTCTCCCTCTCCCTCTGCCCCTCCTTGCTTGCACATGCGCTCTCTCTATTAAAAAAAAAAAAGGAAAGAAAAGAAATAATATAACTATTGTTCTATTGCTGAATATTATTAATATGCTTTAGCAAAGTATTTAGATTTATTATGAAGTAAATAACAAAAACACAATTCCTTTCTAAGCCTGTTGCTAACTGATCTAGGTCAGTATTATTGTAGTTTCATGACCAGAAATCTCAACAAAGATAAATAAAATGTCAACTGCTAGATTTTTAATTAGAAAAATATGCAATAATGACATTATAGCCTCAGTATACACACATACATATGTATACCAGCATATTTTAATTTTATAAGCAAAGACACACAGCTTTGCATTTCATAGCTCATTTAGTGTTTATTAATTTGAATTTCAGTATCTGATGACTTAATCATAAAATTTTATACTGTGATTTATGAAATAGATGTTAACTTTTGTAGCCTACATTTTTAATACTTCAAATTGTGATTTTTTTAATATTTAAAAAGTTGAACTCAAAGTATAAGATCTGTAGCTATAGTACAACCATGAACAAACCTTACTTTTTAGAGGTTTCATAGAAGACTTTAAATTATCACCTGATATTCAATTGCCCAGTTGACAAGGGTGAAGAGTTCAAATAAGGGTGATCTTATTTGAAATCAGTCTTTACAGTCTTCAGCTCTCTTCAGACAACACACTCATACTTCCAAGAAGACAGTTTACAAGGATGACATTGACACATAGCCTGCCCATCAGTTAATTGTCTACTGTGATTTGAGTGGATAAGTTCAAGGCACACAGTGTCATTTGATGAAAATCATTGGTTTACATGTAGTGTAAATTACGTTTTCAACATTTATCATTGAAATATGTAATTTATATTTTGGGTTTTCCCATTTTGGACCTCACCAATCCTACCAGGTATCTTCTGTCATCATGTTCCACATTTCTTTAATTAAATAAGAAGAGAAGGGGAGTGGGTCAGAAAGACTTTGAAGACTCCTGGCATTTATGTGGGTGTGTGTCCAAAGCATCTAAGTCTACTCTCACCAAAGTTTCCAGAACTACTGTAAAAGTACATAGTTATGCAGGAATTTCATTCCTAACTATTGGAACCAATATGCTATAATATTTAAGAATAAAAACTCTGGGGTCACATATGAATTCCAATCCTCCCACCAGCTCCTATAATCTATAGAATCCAAGTAGATTTATTAACTTTTCTCTGTGTCAATTTTCTTGATTTAAAATAGGAATTTTAATGGTCTCTAACTATAGGTGATAATATCATTAAAAGCCTGTCACAGTAAATATATGAAGTTGTTACTATTACTTCTCACATACTGGATAACTGAATGTGAAATTCAGAAATCATCATTGTTATGACTTTATTCATCATTGTAAATGAGTTCAGCTTCCTTCAGATAATCTTTTTTTTTTAACAGTGCAAATTGACCATAACCACCTTTGTGATTATTACTTACTCATTTATATCTGAAACTATGGTTTAAATTTATGTATTTAAAAGGAGGAATGGCACATGATTTATCAAATGAAATTAAATAAAATTGGCCTCAAATTTTTCTTTCTTTTCCTAATTCCAAGAAATAAATTGAAATACTAAAATTTAAGGCTAAGCAATGTTTCTGTTTAAAATTTATAAATCATGTCCTGGAATAGAATGAGAAGTAGAAATAAATATTATATATGCCTTTATGGTCATCTATAAATATATAAATATTTCCTTATTTAGATGCCACATGTACTGATATGTCACAGCTCTTTGAAAATGAGTGTAAGTCATTTTTTTTTTTTTTAAGATTTTATTTATTCATTTGACAGACGGAGATCGCAGAGAAGCAGGCAGAGAGAGGAGGAAGCAGGCTCCCTGCCAAGCAGAGAGCCCGATGCGGGGCTCGATCCCAGGACCCTGGGATCATGACCTGAGCTGAAGGCAGAGGCTTTAACCCACTGAGCCACCCAGGCGCCCCAAGTTTTTTTTTTTTAATGATATTGAGATTGTAGCATTCTTGGATCCTACTTTTCCTGAATCCATACTATAACACTTTAGGTTGAATTATGTCCCCCTCCAAAAGATATCTTGAAGTCCTAACCCCCAGTATCTCAGAATGTGATCTTATTTGAAATCAGTCTTTACAGAGGTAATAGGAGTTAATAGGAGATCGATAGGGTAGGCCCTAATCCAATGTAACTAGTGTCCATATAAAAAAAATGTATATGTGGACATAGAGACACAGGGAGATGTTTATGTGATTGAGTGATTCATTTATAAACCAAAGAATGTCTGGAGCTAAGAGGAGCTAGGAGAGAGGCTGGCAACAGATTCTTCCCTAGAGCCTTCAATGGGAGCATGGCCTTGCAGACAACTAGATTTTGGACTTCTAGACTCCAAATTTGGGAGACAATCTATTTCTTTTGTTCTAAGCAACTCAGTTTATGTTATTTTGTTACTAAAGCCCTAGCAAACTACCAGAGGACCTCTGATAAAATTTGGACCAAGATTAAGAAACTTTTATATCTTGTTCTACCTCGATCAGAGGGAACAAGATTCTTTAGACTTTTACTCTGTTTCTAGCCAGTATCCAGCCAGCATTTAATGTAAAATTTCAAGAAAGAAAATACACTATAGGTAGACTTCATGAAGATTATTTTCTCATACTGTTCTTTTCCAAAAATCCAGAACTTTAAGAAAATAATCCTATCAAGAAAGCTTTGGAAATATCTCCTGTAATCAATAATTCAACAATAGTTTATCAATTGTATTAGTTTCTTGTAACTGCTGTAGCAAATTGCCACAAATTTAGTCACTGACAGCAACATACATTTATTATTGTACCATTCTGGAGGTTAGAAATCCAAAATCAGTCCCACTGAGTTCAAATCAAGATGGCAGAAGAACTGGTTCCTTCTGGAGGTCCTAGGGGAGAATCAATTTCCTTCCCTTTGCCAACTTCTAGAGACAACCCATATTTTGGGAGTATCCACTTTCTTCCATCTTCAAATTCAGCAGCAGAGCACCTTCTAACCTTTCTCTACTCTTTGCTTCTGTTGCCTTATCACATTTACTGTCTCCAAACCCTACCTCTCTGTTATATATGAGTCCTTGTGATTACATACTCCTAGATAATCCAGAGCAATCTTCCATCTCAAGATTCTTAACTTACTCATATCTTCAAAATTCTTCTTGCCATAGTCACAGATTCTGGGGATTAGGAGATACATATCTTTGAAGCACCATTATTTAGTCTACCACACCAGTAAATATTATTTTTGCAAAATATATTGGTCTAAATATCAACTAAATCTTGAGAAGATTTTTTTGTTTTTTATTTTATTTTTTAAAATATTTTACTTATTTATTTGACAGAAAGAGACAGCAAGAGAGAGAATACAGTAGGGGGGAGTGGGAGAGGGAGAAGCAGGCTTCCCGCTGAGCAGGGAGCCCGATATTGGGCTCCATCCCAGGACCCTGTGATCATGACCTAAGCCAAAGGCAGACACTTAATGACTGAGCCACCCAGGCACCCTGAGAAATTTTTTTAAATCTTATTTTCTAAAACTACTCCTATAGAAGCAACTGGAAAAAAAAATTAGAGGTTTAATATAACTGTTTTGTTTTTTCTCTTATTCCATTTCATTTATTCAGGAAATATTTATCAAACATCTGCTGTGTTCCAAGCAGTGTTTAGTGTTTCTTCCTCATGGGGCTTCTATCCTAGTAGAGGAGGGAGGCTCTACTAGGTTGACAAATAAATGCTATAGTTTCAGATCCTGAGAAGCACTATAAGGTAGAAAACAAAGTTGAGTCAACAAACTTATAATGATGGGTTACTGTGTGACTAGAATTTCCCTGCAGAAAGTGACATTTTACTGTCTTGAATTAAATAAGGGAGGAAGCACAATGAATACTTGGGTGTAGATTTTTGAGGGGAGGAAAATTTATGTTTGGAGGCTATTTGCATCAAAAGCATACTATTCCTCAGTGAATAAGAACCGATCATATCTTTTAAAAAAATAAGGAATTTCTCTTAATCAGTTGGCCTGCTAAATATCATTTAAGGATCCTGATGCAAAATAACAAATGATGATGCTGTCTAACATGTACTATGTGGCAATAGCTTCACTTAGAGTAAATGACTTTGGATGAAGTGAGCGCCACAATTCTAAAAAGGGATGGAGCTCAGCATCATTCAATTCTTTACTCACTGAGGTGAGGATCAGATTCAGAAGCATGTGACCAAGTCTAAAAAATTCTCTCTCTGTATCATGCAGGTAGGTGGGTAGGTAGGTAGATAGATAATAGATGGATAGATAGATGATAGATAGGCAGCTAGATAGATAAGTAGAAATATTTTCTATATTTAGAAGGGCAGGTTGTTGACTTATTCTTCTACATGGAGGAGGAAAGTTAATTGTATACAAAAGTTCATATTTTTATTATTCAACATTGATTGACAGATAGCTATAGTATATTAGATCTTATAAAAAATAATATATATCTGGTTTGATATAGAGGCACTCAAATAAACCAAGACTTTAAATTACATTCTAGGGGTTGCCTTGTTGGCTCAGTCAGTAAAGCATGCAAGCTCTTGTTTTCAGGGTCATGAGTTCAAGCCCCACATTGGGCATGGAGCCTACTTTAAAAAATAATAAAATCATATAAAATGAAATAAATAAATTACATTCTTTATCATTTTGGAAAGTAAGGATTAGCAAAAGGCCTGAAATCTATTCTCTCTTTGTAGAACTATTCCAGGAAAGAAAAAGAAAAAATGCAACCTGGTCAAATTACCTGGGAACATTCTAATGTACGCACTCATGGAAAAGTCACTAAACTTTGAAATTATATTACCAGAATGTATTTGGTCTGTTTAGATTTGCTGTGGTAACCACCTTCAGATCTGTGCATTTATTTAATGTATCATCTGTTATGTTAGTATCAGAGCATAAAATGAAGATGGTTGAGGTAGGCAAAATAATGCTCCCTCCAAAAGATGTCCACATATTAGTCCCTCACTGGAACCTGTGAATATGTTACCTTAGAAGGCAATAGAGGAATTAAGGTTCTAGATAGCATTCAGGTTCCTAATCATTTGACCCCCAAATAGGGAGATTATCCTGGATTATCTGTGTATACCCAAATGTAATCACAAGGAAGGATCATTGTAAGGAAACATGGAAGAAAGAGGCAAAAAAGGGAAAGTGATAAAATGTGAGAACTCAGCTCTGTTTCAGCATTTGAACGTGGAGGAAGGAGATTACATGCCAAAAAAATGCTACTGACTTCTAGAACCTGGAAAAAGCTAGGACACGGATTTTTCCTTAGAGCCTCTAAAAAGGAATGCAGTCCTGCCAACACCTTGGCTTTTAACCCAGGGAGACCCGCATTGGACTTGTAATGTACAGAACTGTAAGATAATGAAGTGCTTTTTTAATCCACAAAGTCTGTGGAGACTTGTTACAGCATCCATAGAAAGGAGCATAATATTTCATGATCAAAATAGCTATTTTGTATAGGTGATAATACATATGCTCCTTAAAGAATTTATTTGTTTTATCAAATATAGCCAGGCTATGTCCCAATGCAGCAAAGGAGTAGTACCTTAAGAGCTCTATTGGTGATCCAATACTTTTTGCTTCATCTGTCTTGTGGTTACTTATATCTTTGAAATCAGTAGTAAAATGTGATATTATGTAAACTCTTATTTCTTTGGGTCTGATTTAGCATACCAATTCCTTGTATTTCGTCATTACCTGTTTTTTCCTAAATAAGAACCGTTAATGGTATATTATTATCCAATTCATGAAGTATTTATTTCACAGATGCCATGTCCCAGTACAGAATTAGATAGTATATAAATACATAACAAATGAATGAAATAATTACTATATCAAGGAACTTAAAATCTCTGTGAATCATTTCAATTACAACCACACAGATATCAGAGCATCATTTGAATAAAGTTGTTTTCCCCCTGTGCAAGAGTCAAAAGTATTCTTGTTACTTTGTTCCTGTATATATAAAATTCCCATATCTAGACAGCAGTGTTGGGCAACTTTGAATCCTGTTACTGAAAAAATATTAATCATCTCAGGAAAGTGGTCCAAATGGGGGGGAAATGCTAAGATAATGGTTGCATTGTTCTTCTGTGAGCCTGTGAGAATTTTATACGTAGTAGGTCTTGAAGAACTTTTTGTTGAGAGTAATTGAGTCATCACTGAAGCCAGATAGAGAAAAAAATTAAGTCTGATTCATTGTGCTCTGCTTCTATCCTCTCTATCAGTATAGCAAGAATAAAGCCAACTCAAAGCCTGGTCAAGAATAAATAAATACAATATGTAGATCATTACTATAACAGGGGGAAAAAATCAGAAAATCTGGTTTAGACATTGCTGTTATACTTCAGTATGTTACTGTTGCTTCGGTTTTGAAAAATAGATTTTATTTTGTGAAACTACAAACATAATCAGTTTAAAAATCTAGGTTGAAATAGCAAGGAGAACAAATACAAAAATTAAAATCTCCAAATTGAGGAAGTTGAAATTATCTAAGAGCACTGACAAGATCAGTGATTGTCTGATTAAATTTTATAGACTAGAACTGAAAACAAGTTAAATAATTAACAGATTGATGTATAGAATATAATGATTACTTAATGTAAGCAAATATTACCTAAAAGTAAAAGTATTTCACAAGTGTGCCAAATTGTATTATACCAACTCAGAGCTCTATTATTTTAATGTCTGTTATTCTTATTGTTACAGTTTCACTTGAAAAATAAAAGCTCTTTTGGTATAAATGCCCCCACGAAAAGGCACTTTGAAGTAAGAATGATAATAATAATAATATAATAGCTAATATTTATCAAGGGCTTACTATATGTCAGGCCCTACGTGCTTTCTGACTATATGCATTATGTCATTTATACTTTTCAACAACCTGATGAGGTCAGTCTTTTATAGCCCTTGTTTAATATATGGGGAAATTAAAGTAAAAAGAAATTATATTCTTGCCCTGATAATATAGGCAGTACCTAGGAAACTTCAAATTGCCTTGCCTGTGCTTTGCCTATGACATAGTACATGCTTTTAGCAACAACCTAGATAGCTTCTCACTTTTACTTTCTCCCTTATTTACCTGTTCTGACCATCTAGAAAATGTCAGTTCACTGAAGATTCATATCAAGGGTCATTACCTATCAGAATGTTTCTCTGACTATCCCAGGCATAATCCCATGCATCATCCTTTTGCTGATCTATAGAATACATTTAAAAAATTGTTTAAATCTAAGCTTTCTATAGCTGAAAACATTATTTTATAGAAGAAGGTCTTTCATGAACTGCTAAGTACAGGATTACTGATCATATGCAATTTATAACCAGAATGGGAATAGCCAAACATTACTGAATAAATGAACATTGAACACCTTTAATAATTTTAAGGAATTCTTTCCAGGCACCAAAATGGGTGCAGAAATACATGAATATAATGAATGTCCAGATACTTAGGTTTGGTTTCTGTACTTACTCATCATTCCAACTCTTTTGAGAATGCTGCTGTTTGCACTTCTCTTACTTTTTCTTCTTCATTTGCAATATGTTAACTCAGAACTGCCTCACCGCCACCCGCGCCTTTTCTCTACCTCTCCCAACCCTCCCCATCGCTGTCTCTCTTTCTCTCTTCATACCTTTCCCTGTCCCAGAGGTTCACTAACAATTTGCTTTCCTAAGCAAATTGTTAAAAGATTAAATTTGTCTTCAGCATATTCTTCTCCCATAACCCACACTAAGTAACATATCACCCTTGTAGTTCACTCCAGCTACTAGTGAAATGTCAAGGTTGAAAGTATAAACTCATTAATGTATTTAATTTACAGGTATCCTAAGAGTACTAAGAAATCACATTCATCAAAATTGATGGTTCCCAGTGATGGCCAGCAGTGAGCACCTCCAGCAAGTCTTGGTGAGTATGCCTGGCTCAAAGATCAATTTCACACAGGAAGTTTTAAGCATGTGAAGTTATATTAATATGTGAAGTGATACAATGCTAATTCAGATAAAATGAAAATATATTGCATGTGCTGAGGTGTTCTTATGAATACCTCAGGAAGGTGGCATGTCATCGTTGAAGGACTGTACTTTCCTGATACATGGTTACTTTAGCGCATACCCTGGGATCTTTAGGACATGGGCTATGCCTGGTTGCTATTGTCACATCCAAACTGAATGATTAGACCCAGAGCAGTCCACAAAAGTGAGAATCAGATGAAGTAGGTCCATTTATCAGACTATTCTGGACCATTTTCTATGAAAGGCAGTGTTTTGGTTGTTTATAATTATTGTGGTTACTGACAAATGATAGCTTTTTATGCCAACATATAACCAGTTCCTGACATACTTTAAGCATTTCCAGCCAGAATGTTTATTATCATCAGAGATATGCTCAAATACCTTAGTATCTCTTCACTGATTACTTATTCTCTGCCTCCTGTATCCTAGCATGATATTATGACCTTGGGAAATCCTCATTTTCCTTTAGATTATAATGTGGTGGCAAAGGCAGAATGCGATGTCCTCAGGAGGATATCTGATACACTTGAAATAATTAACACTATGTGATATTTCAGTACATTACTGAGAATCTAAATAATGCCTGAGAAGTGTCTTTAACAAGTTATTCATCATTATTAAAAATTATGAACAACTTTCCTAACCTTGATTCTTTTTAAATTAAATCATTTTAATTGCTTCCCTCTAAACCTTTCAACCTAATTATCAGGACCATTAACATGCCCACTCAGAAAGTTTCATTAGTACAACTGAAAATCAGAGCAGAGTTTGAGGGTAAGAGATGCATTTTATTAACATTATGCTATAACTGTGTTATCCAATGTAGTAACTGCAGGGAAGTTGCTGCTTAGAACTGGAACAAATATTCAATGGCCTTGTTGGAATTTAGCTCCCTAAACTCAGGCTGAAATTTGCAGGTGCTTAAAGTGACTTTGGATCTAACTCCCTTCAAAGATGTCTTTATGTAAAGTTGGATACTTCAGCTTAACAGAATGCTTTTTATAATGACATGTGGAATAATATAAAATAGTAATAAATAGCAACTGTGGCTTTGGAAACCTATCCCATAGAAATATATATATATATATATATATATATATATCTCATGTAATATCAAATCATATAACTGAACATGTGGTTAAGAAAATACCAAAAAAGGGACAAATCATCAAAATGTATTTTTAAAGATATTGGGTTATACATTAGTTTCCTAGAGCAGGCGTAAGAAAGAACCACAAAAAGAGTGACTTAGAACAACAGAAATTTATTGCCTCATTGTTCTGGTGCTAAAAGCCTGAAATCAAGCTGTCAGCAGACCTGTGCTTCCTCTGAAACCTGTCGGGGAATGATCCTTCCCTGTGTCTTCCACTTGCTGCTGGCCTCTGGTGTTCCTCAGCTCTGTGGCAGTGCACCTCCTGTCGTCATGTGACGTTCTCCCTATGTCTCTTCACATAATCTTCCCTTAGTGCATGTCTATCTCTGTGTGCCAATTTCTGCTGTTTTTTTTTTAAGATTTTATTTATTTATTTGACAGACAGATCACAAGTAGGCATAGAGGCAGGCAGAGAGAGAAGGGAGGAAGCAGGCTCCCTGCTGAGCAGAGAGCCCGATGCTGGGCTCGATCCCAGGACCCTGAGATCATGACCTGAGCAGAAGGCAGAGGCTTTAACCCACTGAGCCACCCAGGCTCCCCCAATTTCTGCTTTTTATAAGGACACCGGTCATATTGGGTTAGGATTCCCTTTAATTACCTCATTTTAACTTCAATATCTCTGTAAAGACTCTACTTCCAAATAAGGTCATGTTCTCAGGTACTGGGAATTACACCTTCAATATATCTATTTTTTAGGAGCGATACAATTCAACCTCTAACAGATTACAAATATTTTCATTTTAATTTGGAAAATTTCCAGGATTCCTCCTTAAAAACAGCTTCAGCACTTTACCTTTTTGTGACACAAAGTATTATCAGGTTCCATTGATATGACATTTCTGCTTTTTGTGAAGTATTGGAATTCCTTCTGATCATAGCTAAAAGATTTATTATACCTAGCTTTGTTCCATAGATAAGGTTTGAGGAAAAATAGAATTATATGATAATGATTTATTAGGACTAAATCATGATACTTGTTTTATGTAAGTCCCTGTGTAAAAGAAGGCAAGTAAATTACTGTTGCCTAAGAATTTTGCTCAACATAAATTGCTGTTTTCCACATTAGATCGTTTTTCAAATATTTTCACAAACCAGTGTTTTCCTTTCAGTTCCAATATCTACCATGCTCTTCTAGCTGTATTTCTGGATAACTGTAAAGATTCCAAGGAACAAGATTAGCATATTTAACATACCAATGTTTAGGTGCTTGTGGAAAATTATCATTGTACTTTCTTTGCCAGTGACGCATCATACTAAGTATGGGGATTAGCACTCGTTCAGGTGTCATTTTCTAAGCACTAATGTCAGATCACTAACCAGGGCACTTCCATATTGGGAATTTCAAAACAGCAATTTGACCTTTAAATTTCAGTAAACTTAGCATGCAGCTCTTATTAAAAAATAAATGGGGAAGTGTTTTTGTTTGTTGTTTGTTTGTTTGGGGGTTTTTTAGTGTCTTCTGAGTTTTCTCATGAAAGAAAATGTCACAGTTAGGTTGCTGGGAAACTGACTCTATGATGGCATTATGCATATCATGCAGTATGGTTATTAAGGAGTCCGCTTGGGATCAGCACTCGACAAAAATGGGAGAGAAGTTAGGACTGGGCAGAGGAAGTGGTTGAACTCTGATCAAATCCAAGACAATCTTGGTTAACCCTGTGAAAAGGTAGAGTAGCCCTTCACTGTTGCTTGTTATCTGGGCTACATTGGCCAGACCGCTGTAATCTCTAAGAACAGTCATCAGATGTGAGCCATCTGGAGAAAGGGTGCCATCTTGGGGATATAGGCTTCTCCAGCTGAGGTGATTATAAGGAGTTAATAGCTGACAGATACCGCGTAGATCCCACTCAACAACTGGACCAGCAAGTCTTTCCTTCTTTGCTGGAACATCCAGATAACACTATACAGTGTGCACCACAGGGAAAAGAATCATAATTTTAAGATGTGCTTTCAACCATGCTTTTGCTGGCCATGTACCAATAATATATACATCTAGGAAAAAAATTAAAGTTATATTCGTTACATTACAATTTTTAAAAGTAAGCTTATATTTTCATTTTTGCTTTACTTATTCATTTTGGGGGATACCACATAACTATACATTCTTCCCCTCTGTTAAAAGTTGAATTAAAGAATATGAGCACGGAGGTGTTTCAACTCAAAACTGCTAAATCTTATAAATGAGGCCATTATCTTGATCTAATGTCTTTTAATGTAAAGAAATGTGTATATGTATGAAAGAGAGACAGAGGGACACATATGTGGTCCTGTTTCCTGGGGACATGATGAAACCCCAAGAATAACATTATGTTACTAAACACATTACATTTGTCTTTGCTATTGCCAGAGAAAATATGATAGACAAATGCAGGTACTCTTCTCGTGTTCTTTATACCATCCTTGAATTCTCTATAAATCAAACAGTGTCTTGGGGTCAGAAAGTCCACATCCATTGTATTTGTTGAGATTTCCATCTTGAGCATGCGTAATGCCTTTAAAAAAAAAAAAAATGAATAGAGGGGCGCCTGGGTGGCTCAGTGGGTTAAACCTCTGCCTTCAGCTCGGGTCATGGTCTCAGAGTCCTGGGATCGAGCCCAGCATGGAGCCCAGCATGGAGCCCAGCATCGAGCCCTGCATCGGGCTCTCTGCTCAGCAGGGAGCCTGCTTCCTTCTCTTTTCTCTGTCTGCCTCTCTGCCTACTTGTGATCTCTGTCTGTCAAATAAATAAATAAAATCTTTAAAAAAAATTAATAAAGAAATAGTAAATTTTCAGTTTTTGTCAGCAGAATCATTCTGAATTGTGGTAGAATAAGAGGAGAACACAACTTGTTTACCAAATAAAAGGAAAGTGATTTTTAGGAGAAAATAGCTGCTTTAACTTAGGAATCTACAGCCTTGATAGGAGAGTCTTCAAAAGAGTGCAAAATGTAACCCTATTGCCATCTATCATTTTCCCTGTCACATTTGTTTCTAAATGCCTAAGAGTAAATCTGGTCAGTCCTAACTACATACTGCTAATATATAATGTCTGCTTAGTATTGATCTTTTTCTATTCTGAGGTTCAGTTAAATTAACTTTATAACATCTCCTGAAGTATTACAAAATTTTCCATTCCAATCAAGTTAGTTAAATTGCCTGTTTGGATTATTGAAAGTTTTTGATCTGGTTTCCCTATACCTCTCCCACTCAAAATCAAAACAGTCAGTTTAATTTTCCAAACATGCAGCTGTGTTTGAATAATATACCTACTCAAAAAACTCGATGTACCCCAGTGCATATAAAATTAAGTGGAACTTCATCTTGAAAATTCAAGGTCATTCATAAGATAGTTTCAGTCCATATTTCTGTTCTGAATTTACGCTACTCTAACTGATGTCTCCTATTAACTCCCACCTGAATGAGCTAAGTTAAACGAAACATAATTAAACTCCAGGATCTTAATTAGAAGTCCATATGATACCTTCCTCCCCTCTCCCATGTTGACAGATAAATGACTAAATTTTAATATTTCCCTTTATCCCAGTGTTCTAAAATTTTTACCAAAATAATTACTTATATTTTATTGAGATTCTCTAAGTATACATTTTCTTCTTTCCTCCCTTCCTTTTCTTTTTGTTACACATCTCAGTCTCCTGAGGAGTTTTTTCAAGTTCACAACTTCATCCTCAGAATACGGAGAACAATATTTAATATTGTATTCCAGGATGAATTTGACTTGTAAATACCACAGTTATAAGATGACTTTATGCATTCAACATGCTCTTCACTCTTCTATAAATTATTTTATTTTGCTTACTTTTAAAAATGATACAGTAACTTTCTGAATTGGTATTCAAATACACACATATATTTATTTCACAATTTAAATTTTAGGTTTAAAAAATATCTCATTCAGTAGTATGCCAGTCTGGCAGTAATCACTCTGTTTCACCATTCTATCATTTGAGCAGACCGTTTGAACTTTATACATAAATATGATCTTCCTGTCTGCTTATGTTGGAAAATCCTAATTCTATTCTTTAAAATTCTTTGGTTCCAACAAAGACCTTAACTGGTTTTTTAGACAACTGAACTGATAATTAGGGAAATTTATTTTTTGCTAAATTTCTCATAGTACAACATTAAAAAAATGATAACAATTATGAAATTTATTTTAAATAATTATAACAGAAAATTGAGATTCAACATAATTATAAAGAAGACTATAGAGCAAATGTAACAGAAACCATTGTTAAATCTAAAAATTTATAAAACTTTCCTCAGATAAACACCAAAAAGAAGGATAAGAAACAGTCTACAAGTACTCAGGCAGGGAAGAAAGAGTAACTTATCTGCAAAGAGACAAAATTAACCTGGCTACAGACTTCTCAGCAACTCTCAAGGTTAAAAGGCAGCAGAGAAATATTATGCAAATTTTGAAAGAAAAAAACATTATAAAGAATTTTTTACATATCCATACTATCTTTCTTGGATAAAGACAATAGAAAGACATTTTCAGTTATACGGGAATTTAAAAATATGCATAAATCTTCTTTTAAAAGTACTTAAGTTTGATGACCAGTAAACTGAAATATTGAATAAAATTAAGAATCCAACAACACAAAAATTATGGATACATCTGACTGCAAGCACCCAAATCAAATAAGCATAATATAGATATCTATGCTATTATTGCTTATCTAATTACAAAAGTTGAATGCCATGTTAAAAATCAATTATAGAAACAGAAAAATCTAATTTTATTTTTTTTTAAGATTTTACTTATTTATTTGACAGACAGAGATCACAAGTAGGCAGAGAGGCAGGCGGTAGCAGTGGGGCGGGGTGGGGGGCGGCGAGAAGCACACTCCCCACTGAGCAGAGAGCCCAATGTGGGGCTCAATCCCAGAATCCTGGGATCACAACCCAAGCCAAAGGCAGAGGCTTAACACACTGAGCCCCCCCAGGAGCCCCAGAAAAATCTAATTTTAAAAGTATACACTATTCATACCTATTGGGAAGTAGAGTCAAGAGAAATGAGTAAGATAAGAATAAATACTAAAATACAGTACCAAAATTGTGGGAGAAGGGAGAGCACTCAAAACACTGTGGCCAGCCCAGAAGAATGTAACTCTTATAACCCAAGTTTATGATTCCCCACAAAAACTTAAGTTAGAGAAGTCCTTAATAAAAATACAAATTCGCATAAATAGAAATTGATGAGTAAGCTGATAAACAAGAGATTATTCGGGAAAGAGAAATTTCTGAGCAGAGGAGCAGATTGAGACCAGGGTTCACATTATTAATGATGAAATAAATAACTTATATTAAATGAAAATGGAATATATTTTGACATTGCTGAAAATGAACCATAATCATGATAAAAATGCTTGAGAGAGATGGAGGCTGGAGACGTGCAGTTAAAATAGTAACAGAGAAGCTGTTAGACATGGACAGAAAGAATGCATCTGTCATAAAAGTAAATAGTTATGCCTAAAGTACAATCTAAGACATGGACCAAAAATATTGTCATATAAATTAGGGAGACAAAAACTTTAAGGAACTTTTTCTATAGAATGAGAAGATAAATTATACTACAGGAACAATATATATAGCACCCTGCAGTAAAATTTGACACTAAGACACATCTGGTTTATTATCGATATGCAAAAGTAAAGAATCCCTCGAGTTACCAGGGAGAAAGAACAAATCATACACAAATGAGAAAAAAGTCAGACTTACTTGATTTTCCATAGTAACTGGTTAGTGGACAAGTAATGTATAGAAATTCTGAGAGAAAGAAATTACTACTGAAAGTTATAAACTGTTCTTTTGTATTCCAGTTTAAAAGTATTACGTATTAAGTACTTTTCAAAGTATTAAGAAGACATTCTCAAACATTTCTCCTGCACCAACTCCTTTCTTCATTTTTTCCTCCTTTTTTTCATTCACTGATGTTTATTCACACCTCTTGTATGTCATGAACCATTCTAATGACTAAAGATTAAATAATGAACAGATAAAACATTGCCCTCCTGAAAAAATTCATTTCTATGTGAGAGACAAATAATAAAAAAGTATCTAATTTCATACAATCTTATATTGTGAAAAAAATGAAGCCAAGTACAGGACCAAGGACTGATGGCTAGTTGCTATTTTCAGTTGAGTGGTTCAGGCAGGTCATTTTGAAAAAAATGACTTGTAAATGGAGTTTTAAATGTAAGGCAGTCTTGTGAAGACCTAGCAAAGGTGAATTTCAGGAGGAAATACCAATAAATATATTGTCCCATTGTTGGATATGAGCTTGGCCAGTTGAAAGAGTATTAGGGAGGAGCCAGGATAACTGTGGCATGGTGTGGAAAGATCCACTATGGGAGGAGATAAATGTTGTCGAGGAAACCATCTGCCAGCTGTTCAAGCCAGTGACACACTTTTAAACACTTCCAGCAGAAAAAGATAGAAAATAGCCTAACCATGCCTGCCACCATGAACAGCAAAACAAGGAAGTCAACACACTCCATGGTTCTGGGTCTCGGAGAAAGACGTCACTCACACAGGCACTGGATGGAATGAATTTTACTCACATGGTGAAGAGGCTGAGTGAGATCAGCTTAAATATAAGTCAGCAAACCCCCCATGGTCACTGGATCTCATCCCACAGCATACACAAGCAATGATCTGCATGCATTTCCTTTGGGCTGAAGACAAAGAACCTTCCTAACCAGATGCGATGGATCTAGTAATGGGGCTTTCCAGCTGGCACAAGCTTAAACAGAACAAAGGAGCACGTATTGAGTCCAGGACAAAGAAAGATGTTCCTACACAAGGTGGGTCAGGCCAACAGACTGTGAGAGCTCTATAATCTCTTTCTAAGGAAGTACTCCAGGCCTCAGGCCCATTCTTGTTCTGCCCATTTTTTTTTATTGGATTATTTGTTTCTTGGGTGTTGAGTAGTATCACTTCTTTATATATTTTGGATACTAACACTTTATTGGAAATGTCAGTTGCAAATATCCTCTCCCATTGCAGAGATTGACTTTTTAGTTTTGTTAATTGTTTCCTTTGCTGTGCAGAAGCTTTTTCTTTTGATGTAGTCCTGACAGTTTATTTTTGCTTTGCTTCCATTGTCTCAAGAGAACTATCTAGAAAAAAGTTGTTATGGGCAATATAAGAGAAGTTATGGCCTGTACTCTCTACTAGGATTTTTAAGGTTTCAGATCTCACATTTGGGTCTTCAATCCATTTTGAATTTATTTTTGTGTATGGTGTAAGAAAGTGGCCCTGTGTCATCCTTTTGCATGTAGCTCTCTAGTTTTCCCAACACAATTTTTTGAAGAGACTCTCTTTTTCCCATTGCATGTTCTTTTCTGCTTCATCAGAGATTATTGACCATGTGATTGTGGATTTATTTCTGGATTTTCTATTCTGTTCTATTGATCAATGTATCTATTTTTTGTGTCAGTACCATACTGTTTTGTTTAGCAGAGATTTGTAATATAAGTAGAAGTCCAGAAATATAATGCCTCAAGCTTTGCTATTCTTTTTCAAGAGTGCTTTGGCTATTCTGGATATTTTGCATTTCCGTGGGTATTT
Organism: Martes martes; assembly: GCF_963455335.1. Classification (NCBI taxonomy): domain Eukaryota; kingdom Metazoa; phylum Chordata; class Mammalia; order Carnivora; family Mustelidae; genus Martes; species Martes martes. Next base: position 22,407,975 of record NC_137889.1, on the reverse strand, counting down.
TTTTTTAATTTTTTATTAATATAGAATGTATTAGCCCCATGGGTACAGGTCTGTGAATCGTCAGGCTTACACACTTCACAGCACTCACCATAGCACATATCCTCCCCAATGTCCACAACCCAACCACCCTCTCCCTATCCCCCTTCCCCCAGCAACCCTCAGTTTGCTTTGTGAGATTAAGAGTCTCTTATGGTTTGTCTCCCTCCTGATCCCATTTGTTTCACTTTTTCCTTCCCTATCCACCAAACCCCCCACATTGCCTCTCAAATTCCTCATATCAGGGAGATCATATGATAATTGTCTTTCTCTGATTGACTTATTTCGCTCAGCATAATACCCTCTAGTTCATCCACATTCTTGCAAATGGCAACATTTCATTTCTTTTGATGGTTGCATAGTATTCCAGTGTGTGTGTGTGTGTGTATACTACTTCTTCTTTATCCATTCATCTGTTGATGAACATCTAGGTTCTTTCCATAGTTTGGCTATTGGGGACATTGCTGCTATAAACATTCGGGTGTATGTGCCCCTTTGGATCACTACATTTGTATCTTTAGGTATCAGTATTGCGATTGCTGGGTCATAGGGTAGCTCTATTTTCAATTTTCTGAGGAATCTCCATGCTGTTTTCCAGAGTGGCTGCACCAGCTTGCATTCCCACCAACAGTGTAGGAGGGTTCCCCTTTGTCCACATCCTCGCCAGCATCTGTTGTTTCCTGACTTGTTACTTTTAGCCATTCTGATAGGTGTGAGGTAGTATCTCATTGTGGCTTTGATTTGTATTTCTCTGATGCTAAGTGATGTGGAGCACTTTTTCATGTGTCTGTTGGACATCTGGATGTCTTCTATACAGAAATGTCTATTCATGTCCTCTGCCCATTTCTTGATTGGATTATTTATTCTTTGGGTGTTGAGTTTGATAAGTTCTTTATAGATTTTGGATACTAGCCCTTTATCTGATGTCGTTTGCAAATATCTTCTCCCATTCTGTCAGTTGTCCTTTGGTTTTGTTGACTGTTTCCTTTGCTGGGCAAAAGCTTTTGATCTTGATGAAGTCCCAATAGTTCATTTTTGCCCTTGTTTCTCTTGCCTTTGGTGATGTTTCTAGGAATAAGTTGCTGGGGCTGAGGTCGAAGAGGTTGCTGCCTGTGTTCTCCTCAAGGATTTTGATGGATTCCTTTCTCACATTGTGGTCCTTCATCCATTTTGAGTCTACTTTCGTTTGTGGTGTAAGGAAATGGTTCAGTTTCATTTTTCTGCATGTGGCTGTCCAGTTTTGCAAACACCATTTGTTGATGAGATTGTCTTTTTTCCACTGGACAATCTTTCTTGCTTTGTCAAAGATTAGTTGACCATAGAATTGAGGGTCGATTTCTGGGCTCTCTATTCTGTTCCATGAAACTATGTGTCTGTTTTTGTGCCAGTACCATACTGTCTTGATGATGACAGCTTTGTAATAGAGCTTGAGGTCTGGAATTGTGATGCCACCAACTTTGGCATTCTTTTTCAACATTCCTCTGGCTATTTGAGGTTTTTTCTGGTTCCATATAAATTTTAGGATTATTTGTTCCATTTCTTTGAGAAAAAAGAGGGTGATTTTTTTTTTTTAAAGATTCCGTTTATTTATTTGGCAGACAGAGATCACAAGCAGGCAGAGAGGCAGGCAGAGAGAGAGGAGGAAGCAGGCTCCCCACTGAACAGAGAGCCCGATGCGGGGCTCGATTCCAGGACCCTGGGATCATGACCTGAGCCGAAGGCAGAGGCCTTAACCCACTGAGCCACCCAGGCACCCCAAAGGGTGATATTTTGATAGGGGTTGCATTAAACGTGTAGATTGCTTTAGGATAGTATAGACATTTTCACAATATTTGTTTGTTGGGAGATTTTTGATGATTGCTTCAGTCTCCTTATTGGATATGGGTCTGTTCAGGCTTTCTATTTCTTCCAGTTCAGTTGTGGTAGTTTATGTGTCTCTAGGAATGCATCCATTTCTTCCAGATGGTCAAATTTGCTGGCATATAGTTGCTCATAATATATTCTTAAAATTGTTTGTATTTCTTTGGTGTTTGTTGTGGTCTCTCCTCTTTCATTCATGATTTTATTTATTTGGGTCCTTTCTCTTTTCTTTTTGATAAGTCTGGCCAGGGGTTTATCAATCTTATTAATTCTTTCAAAGAACAAGCTCCTAGTTTCATTGATTTGTTCTATTGGGGTTTTTTGGGTCTTTTTTGTTTGTTTTGTTTTGTTTTTTGATTTCTATTTCATCAATTTCTGCACTGATCCTTATTATTTCTCTTCTTCTGCTGGGTTTAGGCTTTTTTTTGTTGTTCTTTCTCCAGCTCCTTTAGGTGTAGGGCTAAGTTGTGTACTTGAGAACTTCCTTGTTTCTTGAGAAAGGCTTGTATCACTGTACATTTTCCTCTCAGGGCTGCCTTTGTTGTGTCCCACAAATTTTGAACTGTTGTGTTTTCATTATCATTTGTTTCCATGAATTTTTTCAATTCTTCTTTAATTTCCTGGTTGACCCATTCATTCTTTAGTAGAATGCTCTTTAGCCTCCAATGTATTTGGGTTCTTTCCAAATTTCCTCTTGTGATTTAGTTCTAGCTTCAGAGCACTGTGGTCTGAAAATATGCAGGGAATGATTCCAATCTTTTGGCACCAGTTAAGACCTGATTTGTGACCCAGGATGTGATCTATTCTGGATAATGTTCCATATGCACTAGAGAAGAATGTGTATTCTGTTGCTTTGAGATGGAATGTTCTGAATATATCTGTGATGTCCATTTGGTCCAGTGTGTCATTTAAGGCCTTTATTTCCTTGTTGATCTTTTGCTTGGATGACCTGTCCATTTCAGTGAGGGGGGTGTTAAAGCCCCTACTATTATTGTATTACTGTCAATGTGTTTCTTTGATTTTGTTAGTAATTGATTTATATAGTTGGCTGCTCCCATGAGAGGGGCATAGATATTTGTTAGATCTATAGAACTAAATTATAGAAAATTGTTAGATCTTCTTGTTGGACAGGCTCTTTGAGTATGATATAGTGTCCTTCCTCATCTCTTATTATAGTCTTTGGCCTAAAATCTAATTTATCTGATATAGAGATTGCTACCCCAGCTTTCTTTTGGTGCCCATTAGCATGGTAAATTGTTTTCCACCCCCTCCCTTTAAATCTTCAGGTGTCTTTAGGTCTAAAATGAGTTTCTTGTAGACACCACATTGATGGGTTTTGTTTTTTTATCCATTCTGATACCCTGTCTTTTGATTGGGGCATTTAGCCCATTTACATTCAGGGTAACTATTGAGAGATAATGAATTTAGTGCCATTGTATTCCTGCAAGGTGACTATTATTGTATATTGTCTCTGTTCTTTTCTAGTCTACTATGTTTAGGCTCTCTCTTTGCTTGGAGGACCCCTTTCAATATTTCCTGTAGAGCTGGTTTGATGTTTCCAAATTCTTTTCATTTCTGTTAGCCCTGGAAGCTTTTTATCTCTCCTTCTATTTTCAATGATAGCCTAGCTAGATAGAATATTCTTGGCTGCATATTTTTCTCATTTAGTGTTCTGAATACATCATGCCATTTCTTTCTGGCCTGTCAGGTCTCTGTGGATAACTCTGATGCCAATCTAATATTTCTACCATTGTATGTTACAGACTTCTTGTCCTGAGCTGCTTTCAGGATTTTCTCTTTGTCACTAAGACTTGTAAAATTTACTATTAAGTGATGGGGTGTGAACCTATTTTTATTGATTTTGAGGGGGGTTCTTTGGATTTTGGTGCTTGTTCCCTTTGCTGTATTAGGGAAATTCTTTACAATAATTCACTCTAATATACCTTCTGTCCCCTTCTCTCTTTCTTCTTCTTCTGGAATCCCAATTATCCTAATACTGTTTCATTTTATGGTGCCACTTATCTCTCGAATTCTCCCCTTGTGTTTCAGTAGTTGTTTGTCTCTCTTTTGCTCAGCCTCTTTATTCCCCCTCATTTGGTCTTCTATATCACTAATTCTCTCTTTGGCCTCATTTATCCTAGCAGTAAGAGCCTCCATTCTTGATTGCACCTCATTAATAGCTTTTTTGATTTCAGCTTGGTTAGATTTTAGTTCTTTTATTTCTCCTAAAAGGGATTTTATTTCTCCAGACAGTGTTTCTCTAATATCTTCCCTGCCTTTTTTGAGCCCAGCTAGCCCCTTGAGAATCATCATTCTGAGCTCTAGATCTGACATATTACCAATGTCCATATTGATTAGGTCCCTAGCCTTTGGTACTACCACTTGTTCTTGTGTGTGTGTGTGCATGTGTGTGTGTGTGTGTGGTGAGTTTTTAATGCCTTGCTTGTCGTTTTATCCAGGTAAGAATATATGAAGGAGAGAATAAAATACTAAAATGGTGGCAAGGACCCAAAAAATATGAGTTAACCAAATCAGAAGAGACCCCAAATTGGGGGGGGGGCGGAGAGAAAGGGCATAAAAAAAAGTTTTTTAAAAATATTTTTAAATTAAAAAAAAAATATATATATATATATATATATATATATATATATATATATATATATATTTGTCTGGTGAGTAGAACAGAGTCACCCACTTGATTTGGCATGTATTTTGATCTCTTAGGAGAAACTACCTCCCTAAATTTTAAAGAAAGAAAAACTTACATATATACAAAAATAAGGGTAAACATGATGAAGACTATAAAGATGAAAATTTAACGAGAATTCTTAAAAAGGAATTGATAAGATAAGTTGGTTTGGAAAAGAAAGAAAAAGAAAGTGGAGATTATTTGCTCAGGCTGGAGACTAGAACAAAGCCCTGTGATAGATTTAGGGTATATTTTGATCTATTAGAAAAAGTGGTATCCCAAAATTTTTTAGATGAAAAAACCCTATATGTATACAAAAAATAAAGTTAGATACATTGAAGGATATAATATGACTATAATAATGAAGGTTTAAAAAGTTTTTTTTTTTTTTTTTTAGAAAGGTATTGCTAAGATAAACTTTCAGAAAGTGGTCAATTTTCTGTTTCTAGAATTGCTGCTCTTCTTCTTTGATCTCCTGTTGGGTTTGTAGGTGTTCAGAATGATTTAATAACTATCTAATTGAACTCCTGTGACCTGATGTCATCTCAGTCTGCTACTCCTCTGCCATCTTGACTCCTTCCTTGCTGTTGGTATTTTGATAGGGATTGCATTAAATATGTAAATTGCTTTGGGTAGCATAAGCATCTTAACAATGTTTGTTCTTCAAATCCATGAGCATAAAATGTCTTTCCATTTCTTTGTGTTGCTTTCAGTTTCTTTCATTAGTTATTTATAATTTTCAGAATAAAGATCTTTCACCTGTTCTGTTAGGTTTATTCCCACGTATCTTGCTATTTTTGGTACAGTTATAAATGGGATTGCTTTCTTAATTTTGCTGCTTCATAATTATCGGTATACAGAAATGGAACAGTTTTCTGTACATTGATTTTGTATCCTGCAGATTCTGAATTTATTTACCCGTAATGTCAGTTTTTTTGGTGGAGTCTTTAGGGTTTTCTATATAGGGTATCATGTCTTTTGCAAATCGTGAAAGTTTTACTTCTTCCTTACTGATTTGGATGACTATTTCTTTTTGTTGTTTGGTTGGTGTGTCTAGGTCCTCTGGTACTATGTTAGTGGTAGGGAGAGTAGATAACTATGTCCTGTTCCTGGCCCTAGGAGAAAAGCTCTCAGTTTTCCCCCACTGTGGGTGATGTTAGCTATGGATTTGTCACATACGGCCTTTGTTATGTTGAGTTATGATCCCCCTGAGCTTACTTTATTGGGGGCTGTTATCATGAATGAATATTGTACTTTGTCGAATGCCTTTTCTGTTGTCTTTTGAAATGGTCTTATGATTTTTATCCTTTCTTCTATTGAAGTGATGTATTGATTGACTTGTGACTACTGAACCACACTAGCAACTCAAGAATAAAACCCACTTGATGTGGTGAACATTGTTTTGTTTTGTTTTAAATGTATTGTTGGATTCAGTTTGTTAGTATTTTAATGAGGATTTTTGCATCTATGTACATTAGAGATTTCGGCCTTTATTTATGGTGTCTTTATTTGGTTTTAGTATGTGGGTAATGCTGACCCCAAAGAATGAATTTGGAAGTTTTCCTTCCTCATCTATTTTTTAGAATAGTTGAGAAGAATAGGTGTTAAATCTTCTTTAAGTTTGGTTAAAATTCACCTTTGAAGCCATCTGGTACTGGAATTTTGTTTGTTTTAAGTTTTTTGATTACTGATTCAATTTCTTTGCTTATAATCAGTCTGTTTGAATTTTTTATTTTTCCCTGTTTCAGTTTCGTAAGTTATATGTTTATAGGAATTTGTCCATTTCTTCTAGGTTGTCCAATTTGTTGGCACAGAGTTTTTCATAATATTTTCTTATTATCCTTTGTATTTCTGTGGTATTGGTTGTTACTCTTCCTTTTTCATTTGTGATTTTATTTATTTGGGTTTTTTTCTCTTTTTTTCTTGATAAGTCTGGCTAGCATTTTATCAATTCTGTCAATTTTTCCCCCCAATGAATCAGCTCCTGGTTTTATTGATCTGTGTTTTTGTTTTGTTTTGTTTTTCTTTCTATATCATTTATTTCTTTTTTAAATTTTTTTCAAGATTTTATTTATTTATTTGGCAGAAATCACAAGTAGGCAGAGAAGCAGGCAGAGAGATGTGTGGGGAAGCAGGCTCCCTGCCAAGCAGAGAGCAGAGAGCTTGGCAGGGAGCCTGCTTCCTCACACCTCTCTCTTTGTATGTTTATATCTGCCTGTGGGGCTCGATCCCAGGACCCTGAGGTCATGACCTGAGGTGAAGGTAGAGGCTTAACCCACTGAGCCACCCAGGCACCCCTATATCATTTATTTCTGCTCAATCTTTATTATTTTTTTTTCCTCTGCTGGTTTTAGGTTTGTTTGTTGTTTTTTTCTCTAGCTCCTTTAGGTATAAGCTTAGGTCATTTATTTGAGATTTTTGTTGTTTCTTGAGGTAGGCTTGCATTGCTATAAACTTCCCTCTTAGAGCCACTTATGCTATATCCCAATGGATTTGGACTATTGCATTTTAATTTTCATTTGTTCCCATGTACTTCTTAATTTCTTTTTTTATTTCTTGGTAACCCATTCATCGTTTATAACATGTTATTTATCCTACATGTATTTGTGTTTTTTCATTTTTTCTCTTGTAGTTGACTTCTAATTTCATAGCATCATGTCAGAAAAGATGCATGGTATGACTTTGGTCTTATGGAATTTGTTGTGACTTGCTTATGGCCTAATATGTGATCCATTCTGGAGAATGTTTCATGTACTCTTGAAAAGAATGTGTATTTTACTGTTTTAGGATGTAATGTTCTGAATATATCTGTTAAACCCATCTGGTCCAAAGTGTGACTCAAAACCCTTGTTTCCTTATTAATTCTGTTTGGTTGTTTGTTTGTTTAGATGATCTGTCCATTGATATTAGTAGGGTGTTAAATTCCCCTACTATTATATATATTTTTTAAAGATTTTATTTATTTATTTGTCAGAGAGAGAGAGAGAGAGAGCGAGCACTGGCAGACGGAGGCAGAGGGAGAAGCAGGCTTCCTGCCGAGCAAGGAGCCTGATGTGGGACTTGATCCCAGGACGCTGGGATCATGTCCTGAGCCGAAGGCAGCTGCTTAACCAACCGAGCCACCCAGGCGTCCCGAATTCCCCTAGTATTATATTTTTATCAATTAGTTCCTTTATGTTTGTTATTAACTTTTTTATTTATTTATTTAACTGTTTTATACATGTATTTTTTACATGTATTTGTGTATAAATACATTTGGGTGCTCCCATATTAGGTGCATAAATATTACAGTTGTTATATTTTCTTATTGGATTGTGCCCTTTATTTTTATATAGTGCCCTTCTTTTTCTGTCATTGCAGTCTTTGTTTTAACATCTATTTTGTCTGATATAAGTGTTGCTACTCTCGCTTTCTTTTGACATCCATTTTCATGATAGATGTTCCTCCATGCCCTCACTTTCAATCTGAAGGTGACTTTAGGTCTAAAATTAGCCTCTTATAGGCAGCATACAGATGGGTCTTGTTTTTTTAATCCATTCTGTCACCCTGTGTCTTTTGATTAGAACATTTAGTCCATTTGCATTGAAACTAATTATGGATATATATGTATTTATTGCTACTGTATTCCTTATTTTCCTGCTGTTTCTGAAGATTTCCTTTGATCCTTTCTTGTCTTTCTCTCTTTCTTGGTTTGCTGGTTTTCTTTGGTGACATATTCAGATTCCCTTCTCTCTATTCTTTGCATATTTATTTTTTGTTTTTAATCTGTAATTATCATTGGGTTTGTATTTAACATTTTCTGCATATAGCAGTCTATATTAAATTGATGATCATTTAAGTTTGAACCAATTCTTTACTCCTCTCCTCTCCATGTTTTAGGTATATGGTGTTATATTTTATATGCTTTTATTTTGTGAGTTCCTTGACTGACTTTTTGCAGAAATATTCATTTTTTTGCTTTTGTATTTCCTAATGTCATTTTTGGTCTTTCCACTCAAAGAGCCCCTTGTAATATTTCTCGCAAAACTGGATTAATGGTCATAAGCTACTTTTGTTTTTTGTTTTTTTGTGGATTTTTGTTTGTTTGTTTGTTTGTTTGGTTTGTTTTGTTTGTTTGGTTTGGGGTGGGTTTTTTTTGTTTTTTTGGTTTTTTGGGGTTTTTTTGTCTGGGAAATTATCTGTCCTTCTTTTCTGGATGATAGTCTTGCTGGATAGAGTACTCTTGGTTGCCCATTTTTCCCATTCAGCACATTGAATATATAATACCACTCCTGTCTAGCTTGGAAAGTTTCTGCTGAAAATCTGCCAGTTGTCTTATTGGGTTCCCTTTGTATGTACTGTCTTTTTTTGTCTTGCTGCTTTTAATATTTTTTTCTTTATCACTTTATTTTACTATTTTAATTACAATAAGTCTTGGTGTGGATTTGCTTTTGTTGATTTTGTTGGGGGGTTCTCTGAGCTTCTTGAATGTGGATATCTATTTCCTTCCCCAGATTAAGGAAGTTTTCAACTATTATTTCTTCAGTACTCTGCCTCCTTTTCTCTCTCCTTCTCTTCTGAGCCTCCTATAATTCAGATGATATTATGTTTGAGCAATCCACTGAGTACCCTAATAGACCCTAAGTCTATTCTCATTTTGCATAATTCTTTTTTCTCTCTTTTGTTCAACTCGATTACATTCCATTACTCTGTCTTCTTGGTCATGTATTTGTCACTCTGCTTCTTCCAATCTGCTATTCATTGCATCAAGTATGTTTCTAATGTCATTTATTTCACTTTTCATCTCTGATTAGTTCTTTTTTATCTCTCTGTTAAGAATCTCACTAATCTCTTCTACTCTTTCTCAATTCCAGTGAGTAGCCTTATGATCACTGCTTTAAATACTCAATCAGGTATATCTGTCTCTCTTAGATCTCCAGCCATGGCCTTTTCATCTTCTTTCATTTGGGACAGATTTCTCTGTCTTCTCATTTTGTCTGACTCTTTGTGCATGTTTCTCTGTGTTAGGAAAGTCAGTTATGATTCCTGTTTTTGAGGGTAATGACATGTCTTAAGTGTGTGCTACACGAACTCTGCTTTTGTATCCTGGCTGCTTTATTCTTCAGGCCACTCATCTGCAGAGGCTCTCTTTGTCTGTGTGGGTATTCTTTGGTCTCTGGCCTTAGTGTGGTGAGTTGTAACTAGGTGTGCCCTGGTCTTCTTATAAAATGAGAGCTGTCACCACTGCTTCCAGAACCAAGACTCTGTAAAACTCCCAGGTTGGGAGATGTAGTGTTGCAGGGGTTTGAGCCAGTTTTAGGGGGGTGGAGGGGGTACTGCATTGGGACTGAGGCAAGCATGACTGGGGGAGGGGTGGAAACTGGTGTAAGCAAATTAAGTAGTGAATTGGTTGGCACTACACTGGTTCTCACAGGTGGTTCTGTGATTGCTGAGGGGTACAGGGAGGGAAATGGCATCCACTAGTTCCTTTGTTCCCATTAGGCTCTTTCCATGAATGCTGCCTCTCTAGGACATACTCCAAGATGAGCAAATAACCTCCCCCACTGCATGCCCCAGGCACTCTTCAGATTGCTATTTCTATGTTGTATATCTACAGGGTGTTTGCCCTACCTTCTCTCCAAGAGCAACCCCCAATGCCTTCTGGGCTCTATCCAAGCCAGGTCTGCAGATCCTGAAACTCCAGGTGTTAAGCCCTGCTTCTTGGTAGAACTCATAAAATTCATCCCCTCTTGTTTTTCAAGCCATTGCTATGGGGATTTGTTTTTCCCTATGGGCTTCCCTGTGTGCTAGTCTGTCTCTCACCCTTTTCCATGACTGTGACTCCCTCCCCACTGCAGCAGCCAAGATCCATTTCTCCTCCAAATTGTGTCTTTCCACTTCCTACCTTCTTCTATATGGCCTCTTCTCTACCTTTATTTGTAGAGTTTGTTCTGTAATTCTTCAGGTCAATTTCTGTTGTATTTAGGATGATTTTATAGTTATCTAGTTGTATTAATGAGATACAACCCTCATTGTAATGATGGTGGCCTACTCTGCCACCATCTTCCATCCATCATCAGAATATTCTGAATTAGAAATTCTCTATAACGTTGCTAAGATATTAACTATCCAATTTCAAAATAAGTCTAAAAATTCTGAATAACCAATTTCACCATGACTCTCACCAGAATCTCCAGACCTATGCTTCTCAGAATATGTCATACCACCCATGTACCAGATCATTGAAAAGCAGCCATCGCACCTCCTCAGCTCCTTCCCTACCTTCAGTCTTTTTGCTTATCAATAATATGCTGTTATAGATAGCAAACCTTTCATGAAAATATCACTAGTTGTTTTTCAAACAAGTACTATTGTTCTCTTAACATGAAGTATGTGGTTAAGATGTCTATAAAAGTTGTATCAGGTATTTATATTATTTTTATCTTGTATGATAATCAAGTTTGTTTTCTGATTGGGGAGACTAGTTAAAAACTATTTTGTAGCCTTTGCAACAGTAAAAAGGACAATTGCAACACAAGTCTTCTAATTAAATAAGATTCTTGGGAACAAATTTGCCGAGTCAGAAGACTGCTTTTCTCAGCTCTGCTTATTCTTTAGAAAATTACACATTTAAAGCATAAAATAATATAACCACAGTATTTTTCTGTGAAATAAAAAAGCTATTTGATAAGTATAAACATACAATGATACATATATAAATAAGGGATTTCATACTTTATGTGAAATATCCAGTTCCTTGTTCCAAGTTCAAATATTGCTGAAATGCACGTCATCATTTTTGCACATTGTCAGATTGAGGTATTTGGCGCATTATCACATTGCACCAATTCAGTTCTATAAATGTTATTTGATATTGTTGTTCTTTTTCTTAATATTTTCTCAGTGGTAAAATAAGCAACAAACCTCATCTGTGCAAGTAGTTCCGCAGGCAGTGACTTGATATTTAATGATCCCAGAAAAGCTGCACATGGACAAAATTCTAACCAGTGGTTTCTTAAAGTTATGTATTTTAGTTAATATTATTCCACAGTGAGATGGCATCTAACTAGCTGTCTATTAAATTTAAATTCTTTCTCCCTGCATTGGATAATATAATTTTAAATATTGCATTCTTCTTACAAAAATGTTCAGAATATTTTAATGGAGGCACATGTTTTCCTAAGATTATCAGAAAGAAAGATGGTATATTGAAAAATAATATGTCTGAGAACTTTTTTTTTAATTAAGTGGAGATTGTTTCAGTAGTCAGCAGATTGAGCACAGATTTAAATAACATATCATATGATTGTTTATTCCTAATGATTTCCCAATCCACTGTATTAAAAACTTTTTTAATCTTAGAAATGTGACAATATCTAATTGCATAGCCTGCTTCTAGTAATAATATAAATTCACAAAAGAATGCTCATATACTAACATGCAAAATAAGCCAAATAAACTGCAAAATCATTGGGTTTTTATTTTTCTGTTTGTTTGTTTGCTTGTTTGTTTTACTCTGAAGACCTGAAGACTCAATAAAGGTTAATCTGTTAAATTTCAGATAGTGGGGGCACCTGGGTGGCTCAGTGGGTTAAAGCCTCTGGCCTTCGGCTAGGGTCCTGGTCCCAGGGTCCTGGGATTGAGCCCCACATTGGGCTCTCCGCTCTGCGGGGAGCCTGTTTCCTCCTCTCTATCTCTCTGCCTGCCTCTCTGCCTACTTGTGATCTCTGTCTGTCAAATAAATAAATTTAAAAATCTTAAAAAAAATTTCAGATAGTGACAGTACTTTCTAGGAAATATGAGAACCAAGGCAGATCTCACTGCTTTACCTCTGGTGCGTACTGATAGGACTAGAAATTTACCATAGAAAGAGTGAAGAGAAAGAGAAAATATTATAAATTATAATTAACCTTTATTGGTTACTCAGGATGATTAGGATGCTGAGAAGCCACAGACATCACCTGAGTCTGCACCTAGCTACCACTTACTTCTCACAGGTTCTCATTGTGTGTATGGAGGTCCTCTCTAAAAGACTGAGGTCAGGACATCATAAATAAACTCAAGTCACTTCAGAGGTTCAACAACTGCAGGTTAGGATTGGCACAGCAGAGCTGAGAAAATTTTTCTAAGACATGCTTGGCTTTCAACTCTGGGAAGATAAAGGCAGAAAATGTGAGAGACATTCCTCCTAATTCTCCTCAACGTTCACAAAATGTTAATCATCTGTACTCCAAAGCCTAGAATCAGGGTATGAGGGTACAGTCAAGAGTAAGATAAGAGGAGGACTACAAAACAAAAAGAATTCTCTATTAACCAAAAAACCTGGAAGCCTGTGGATGAAGTAAAGGTATCTTAAGATTCTTAAAGATTGGTCTTAACCATAAAGAGTGCTCACATACCAAATTCTACAAAGGGAAAATTTCTGATTCTGCACTTAAAATAATAAAAAACCAATGAGGAATTGAATCAGATAAAATTTGCAACAAATCCCAGACTTATTTCCACTAAAGGTCTTATTGATTCATCTTATAACCCCAGCAGTTTAGCAGTGTGAGCAAGTATTTTTGACAAGTTTTGTTTTTAACATCATAACATAATAGTTTCTATTGTTATGTTATACAAAATATTTAATACACAAAATACAATAAAAATAAAAAAGAACATATGACTGATAAGAAGGTAGTCAATATAAATAGATACAGAGATAGCCCAAGAGCTAAAAGTGTCACAAAGGGTCTTTAAAATATTATGATACAAATGCTGAAGTCTCTGATAAGAAAGGTGGCCAATATATGCAAAGAGATGAAAAATTTTAAAAAGAGAAATAAACTATAAAAGAAGAGAATCAAGTGGACGTAACTAAAAATCAAATATAAAACAGGGAAAAAAATCTTTAGATGGGCTTTATAGCTGAGTAGAAGCAATAAGCCTTAGTGAACAAGAAGACAGATCAAGAGAAAGTATCTAAACGGAAAGAAAAACAAAACAAACAAGCAAACAAAAAGAGAGAGAAGAAAACTAAAGAAAACAATGCAGCCAAAGTCTGTGGCAAAATATGAAATTACACAATAACCCATGTGTAATTGAGGACAAAGAAGGATAATGAGAATGGGGTACATGAAATATTTAGAAATATTGTCTGAGAGCTTTCCAAAATTATTGAATGTTATTAAGGCACACAACTAAGAAATGGAGCAAATTTTAAGGAGGATAACTAAAAAGAATACCATAACTAGACAATCATAGTCAAGCCACTGAAAAAAGTCAAAGATGAATATTAAATCTTAAAGCAGCCAGAAGGAAGACTTACTACATACAAAAAAACAAAAACACAATAATAACTGACCATTCATTAGAAACAACTGAGGCCAGATAACACTAAAATGCCATTTTCAAATGCTGAAAAAATTATCTAGGATTTTATTACCAATGAAAATATTCTTCATTAATGAAAGGAGGAAAATGACAGTTTCAGGTGGACCAAAGCTGAGATAATGTATCTGTAGCAGAGATACAATGCAAGATAGACTAAACAAATACTTTAGGATGGAGGAGAATGTTATGAGATGGAACCTTAAATCTAAAAGAGGGAATGAAGGGCTTTCTTTAGAACATGTATGTTTGCACATACAACTATATGTATATAAAATGTATATACACTATTCATGCGTGTATACATTATTTATAACAATTACAGTAAAAAATAATAACAATGGATTTTGGAATTTTGTGTGCAAGTAGAGTTAAAGTTATAATAAAAGAGCACAAGGAATGAGAAAGGGATAGATGAAATGATAATGTCAATTTTTTATGTTGTATGACATTGAAATGTTATTTGAAGATAGACTATAATAACATCATGGCTAAAATAATACCCAGAGCAATCTCTAAAAAAATAACACAGAATATAACTTAAAAAGGCAAAAGAAGAGAAAAAATGAAGTTCTGAAAGTATTCAATTCACTCAAAAGAAGACAGTAAAATAGAAGTAGAGGAACAATGGTAAAGTAGGATAAATAGAAAATAAACTAAAGCCTAATCATATCAATAATTAATTACACATAAATTAACAAAAACCCACAAATTAAAAGCTCAAGATTATCAGAGTGAGTGAAAAAGCCAGAGCCAATATGTTCTGTAAAAAAAAGTTATATTTAAATATAAAGAAATAGCCTTTTTAAAAATTAAGCTGTGGGAAAAGATACCATGTAAACACTAAATAATGCCTATATTGTCAGATGAAGAGACTTCAAGGATACAGTTATTACTGGAGATTAAGAGAGATGAGGGTTTTTTTCAAGTTTATTTGTTAAACAACCTCTGCACCCAACATGGGGTTCAAACTCATGACCCAAGATCAAGAGCCACATGTTCTACTACCTGAGCCAGCCAGGCACCCCCAAAAGAGTTGTTTTAATAATAAAGGAGTGAATATTTCAAGGAGACATAGAAATACAAAATATGCATGTACTTAATAGTGGGACTTCAAAATATATAACGAAAAATTTTACAGAACAAAAGAAAGATACAGACAACCAAAATACTGTTGCAGATTTCAAAGCCCCTTCCTCAGTAATTGATAAAACAAATAGACAAAAAAATTTAGTAAATTCATATAAGCTTTTAACACTATAAACCAAGCTGAACTAACTAATAGAGAACATTACATAAAACTACTGAGAGCACACATCATATTCAAGGGCATGTGATATATTTAATAATTGTCAATAAATATAAGTGAATTTAGATCATAAAGAACATTTGTGTGACTATTGTGGAAATATATTCAGAATCAATTATAAAATGATATCTTGAAAACACACATACTTGAAAATTAAGTCAAAGAAGGAACTGCAAAGAAAATAAGAGAAAAAAGATTTCACATGATAATAAAAATTTGTTTCTCACCAAGACTTGGGAAGAAATTTGTAGTGCCATACAATTATTTTAAAAAAGAAAAAACTAAAGTCAGTGGTCTAATTGCCCAATTTAAGAATATAAAGAAGAAATTAAACCAGAAGTAAGCATGAACAAGAGAAATTGTAAGGTGTAAACAACCAAAATAGCAATAGACAAAGAATTGTTTGTGGAAATTAAGTCAGAGGAAATTATAATGAAAGCCAGAAAAATTGATTTTTGAATGAAAATGAAATTTTGGGGTGATGCTAATTAGGACTTAGTATAGTTCTATGCCTATTTTTAAAAAGGGGAAAATAGTAAAATTTATAATCTAAACCTTAAAACCTTTAAAAATATAAAAAGAAGAAACTAAATAAGAAGTAGGAAAGAAAATAATTGAAAGAGTATAAAAAAATTAATAGAAATAAGCAATAATCTATGGTAGGTGTGTGTTGACCTCAAAGGGCCAAAAGAGTCTTCCCAGCATAATGGGATTACTCTGTGTTTTCATTTGTGTGGTTATTATCTGAGCATATATAATTGACAAAAATTATGCAATTAATAACTTGAGATCTGTGTACTTTATTACATATAAATTATATCTCAAAATATATCCAATTATAAAATATTTTGAACTTTTATTTCTTAAATATAATGAATCTGTTTAAAAGCATTTGGTTCATTGTCCTGTGTTGGTTCCAAATTTTTATCTAATTGGCTTATCTAATTGTGGTGATAGATTTTACCTTACACAGTAATTGTGTTTTGAAACTAATGGCTCCTTTATGCCATAACACTAAAGGTATGCAGAGATGTTCACTCACTTAAGGTTCATAAGCTCTTACAAATTTTTAGACCTACATTTGCAGAACTAACTTAATTAAATTACATATCTTTATCTTTATGTTCATTTGCATGAATTTGAAGTTAATTTTAATAATGCTTTCCAAGGAATAGTAACTGAATATTTAAATGTCTCTAGAAGTGGTACAACCTTTTCATTCATTTCAATTTTGATATACTTATAATTTGAGAATGAGAAATGTAGGCCTGAGTTAAAAGAGATCCGTGACATGTGATGGAAGTGAGATAAAAGGAGAAAATTAGTTCCACAAAAGACAATGTCTGTAACAGCTTTGTGTACTTCAGAGAATTCTAGTGCACATCACTAACCTTTAAAAATAACTATTGATATAATACAATACAAAGAAATACAATACAACAAATAAATGATAAGCAAAAACATCTACCATGTTGTTTTATCTTTGTGTTCTATTATTGTTATAAAGACATTTAACAAAATCAGTACCTACTAGCTTAGTAATTGTTAACCAATCTTAACCTTTTGAACTGCAGTTGTCCACATATAAAATAAAAATAATGTAATTATACATTATAATAATTTAATTATACATAAATTATTTGTTATTTATTTAATTATACATTATTTTGAAGAGTAAATAAGATAGTAAGATAAATATATCTATTCCATAGTAGTTAGATAATGCATTTTGATCTTTCTTTGTCTATCCTTTTTTTTAAATTTAGTTGTTTGTTTTTCACTTTGTTGGTAATTAATATTCCAACAGGGTTTCCTGCTTTCTCACTTATATAAAGCAACATTTATTAATAATAAAGACAGTGTTTGTATGCTTCTACTTAAGGCAGCATGAATTTTTGATTTTTTTTTTTTTTTGCTAAGATTTGATCTTTTGATCCTGGGAAACAGTGGTTTTTCTGGCACACTTACATAATGTTTAAGAGGTATTGTTAGAACTTTTAATGTTATCTTCAAAACAAAACATTATTTTAACATTAGTTTTTTTCTTCCTAATTTATTCTGGGTAATATTGAAACTGAAACAGAAGGAGGATTTAGAATATGTCTTTTGAATTTTTAATGTAGTCATTTTAATATTTAGGAAGTACACTGATGATTGATCATTTAATTTCAAGTAGCAAATATGCAAATACATGCTATGTTTATTCTCATATTGAACTCAGTTTTAAAAGAATAAGGATTTTTTTCTCCCTCAGAATGAATGACACACACTGGTTGAAAGATCACCCAGTATCACCCAAATGAAAGATTATCAAAGAAATTTTTAATCGAGTTTATCTTCAGCTCTGAAAGGTTGGAAATTGGTTGAGAGTAGAAAAAGTTCAGATAATTTCTGGATATAGAGCAAAAGGGGCTGCACTGATTTAGAATGTGGTGACAATGAGTAAACTAAGATTAGTTATGAAATTTAATGAATTATTTAAGACCCAGATAAAATATAATCTCCTTTAGAGATTAATCAATTTCCAAACATTGGACAAGATAAATAACACAGAGTGGGTGGAACGAAAAGATCTTGTCTTCCTTGGAGAGCCTGAAAGAGAATAAGAAATATTTTAGACCGGAGTAAGCTAATTGAGGAATGTGAGACTGCAGCTGACAGTTTATCAACTCTGTGTATAATATATGTTACAAAATTTCTTCACTAACTGTAAAAGTAGTTTTCCTCCTAAAATAGGCATTTTACTATACATTTTCCATTGCACTATAAGATTACTAACTGTTTTCCATTGTATCATGAGACATAACTTTAAGGATTCATATCCATGCATGTTCTCCCAGTCCTTCTTGTATATTTAACGAATAGTTGTAGATCTTTTGGAATGATCTCTCTTTTTAGAGCAGGAAAAGAAGTTCCCAGTCATGCCAAGTTCTAGATCTCACTCTTCACTTAGAAACAATAAAGAAAACTAGGGACAGATCTTGAGGAAGACAAACATCAAGTCCATCAGCCTAAGGCAAGGCATTTCCTTGGTCTCTAGGAAGACCATTGCTCTAAGAAGGAGAATGGCATCACTTCTGTTGTCCCAGAAGACCTAAGACAATTTTGTACAACTTTACCAAAAGATCCTTGTTCAGATCTGCTAATTTGGTGCTTTCTTTGAAACTCCTTTGCTCTGACAGATCCTGAACTCAATTTTTGGCATAGTCTGTTCGCTGCTGCTGGAAATAAAAGGCCCTTTAGATACTGACGTGGAGAACTTCTGGCTTTCACACAATACCTTGAATTAATAATTGATTAACATGAGCCCACCATTTCCTTCCTTAAATATTTCAGTGATAGTTAACAACAGGAGCTGATTTCATAATTCTTACGTATTTACCAATTTGTGCATGTCTTTCATGATTGATGTGTTGTATAAATCAGCCCATTCTTTTTATCACTACTTTCACAATTTACCTCAGGTTATTGGGCAGATAGGCATCATTGTCATTCTTAATCATACCCATAGTCATAGGGCCTATGCTGCCATCTGGTATACAAGTAAACCAATTCTAAAATTCTTCACTACTTTCACAATTTACCTCAGGTTATTGGGCAGATAGGCATCATTGTCATTCTTAATCATACCCATAGTCATAGGGCCTATGCTGCCATCTGGTATACAAGTAAACCAATTCTAAAATTCTTTCCTGAGGGGTCTATTTCCTAGGACCACTTCTGCTACCAGCCTTTTGATTTGAGTTCCCTCAGAAGCAATCTTTAGGATTTTGAATATGTTTCTTTGGAAAGAGAAGTTGAAAAACAATGGTAGGGAAGTGGGGAAGTGAGAGAGGAAAGACATGAAAGCTAGTCAAATGGTATTATCAAGTCAGTTATCCATTGGAAACCTGGGAAGGAGCAGAACATGTCTCAGAATTTCAGAAAGATGGAAGATTGGGAAAATTTCCAGCTTCTCTTAGTCAGTGTTGAAGGCATGCTCCTGAAGTGCACTAGTTCCCAAACCCTTCTGGACTGCCTTTCAGGAGCCCAAAGAAAGACCTCAGGCAGAGTTGGGGAGGAGTAAATGCTAAGCTGATACAGGCAGGACAATGACAGCCTGTACAGTAAGAAAAAAAAAAGTTAAATATCTAATGGTCCTTGTACTATCAAGAAGGGTCAGATTTTTGATTAACATATGCCTTTGATAATTAGGTATCCATGTTTTTAATTTCTGGGATATCCTATTAAAAACAATCTTCAGGGGGCGCCTGGGTGGCTCAGTGGGTTAAAGCCTCTGCCTTCGGCTCAGGTCATGATCCCAGGGTCCTGGGATCGAGCCCCGCATCGGGCTTTCTGCTCAGCAGGGAGCCTGCTTCCCCCCTCTCTCTGCCAGCCTCTCTGCCTACTTGTGACCTCTCTCTCACTGTCAAATAAATAAAATCTTAAAAAAAAATAAAATAAAAAAAAAGAAATATAAAAGATCTCAGAATTAACCTGAAACACTTAGCCATATTAAGATATTAGAATAAACTTTTCAGATATAAGAAATTCAAAAAACATTCAGCCGAGTATACTTCTTGAAAAGAAAATTTAAAAATGTACTACAATAAATATTTTTATACCCAGGTTCATGCTGCATGTAAACAAAAAAATGAGATTATTATAAGATATTTAGATGCTAATCTTTAATGTTATTAAGCAGTTGAACTATATTTAATGATATTCAATGAAAGAAATTCTGATCCAAGAGTTTTATAATTAATTAGCTTTCTTTTCTTTCAAATCAAAAGCCTATAGAGAAACAATTTTGAACAAACAATAACCTAGGAAATATTGACTTCCTGATGATTCTACCACTAGAGGATGTTCCTCATTTCAACAATGGATGAATGTGGAAACCACACCAGTTAAGAGACAGTTGGTGGTGAGTACTGAATACTTTTTATTATAAAATTATGAACAAAGAGAAACTGACTTAAGATGATAAATGTTATGGGTTATATTCTCTGATAATGATGAAACAGCCCAACTAACAAAAATCGGAAGAGTTGTTACAAAATAAGCCCATTTATTGCCTCATAGATAACAACTTAAAGTAAAAACATATTATTAACACTGAGAAGTTAAGAAGTAAAATCTTGAGCGTATTTATGAACACAAAGATATATTCCAAGAAAGATAAAACTATTGACTTTACGGGCTAATGGGGGAGAAGAAGGGAAGAAGGACCAGAAATTTTATTTTTATTCATAAAAGAAATAAGAGGAGACTAAAGATATTAATATAAAAGTCACAGAAATGAAGGTATGTACATTTTTCAAAATAACAGAATGATAATGATAGCAATAAAAAGGACAGAGAAACACAGCAGATAATGGAAGAATGGACGTGTGTGTGTATATATATATATACATGAATAATATATATGATCTATAGAAAGAGTATATATACACATAAACATACATAAGTGTATACATATATGCATATCCATGAATATACATAAAGTAATCTTAGTTTTTTCCTTAACATTTTAAAATACTTTATCTCAAATTATTTAGATTGGCAGGTACAACGCTACAGATGGAGAAATAGTTTATATGATATGAAGTACCAAGTTAGCTTTGTTACTTTTAATCTATTTCAAATTTTTCTCCAGCAAATGTCTTTTCTGGGAAGGTGTCCAGGTTTACAGAGATTTTATTTCTTTGACCAATAATTTCATCCTCTTATGATGCAAAGTCTAAATATGGTTTTCGGTGACATTTCAGAAACTTATATGCAGCTTAGCCTTTGGAAATTTGACATAGTCTCTTGCAACCCTCTCTGCCCAGAAGAGGGCATTAGATAGAAGCTTATTTATCTTCAGAACTTCATAATACTAAACTGAGGCTTTAGGGTATGTTGAAAAACCTAGAATTGAATTCATCATCTCACCCTTACTTGTCCCAAACCAGTTGTGCTTTTTTTTTTTTTTTAATGAGACTGGACATGTGCTTTTAATGTGTGTCAGCAACATTTAAATTTCTTCCTTCACTCTTTTTTTTTTTTTCCAATTGTGCTTTCTGATGTTCTTTTAAGCTGATGGCATCAAATTCAAGGGCATCAAATTCAAAACATGGACCTTCCTATTACCGCATGCAACTTTCACTACTCGCCTGAGTCATTTTATTTTCACAATGCTTCCTCCGATTTTATACTGTCTGTCCACTCCAGAGTCACTGCCAGCTCATTTTCACAATAGCAGGAGCCACCTAACTGGCAGTGTCTTTCTAACCCACCGTGTGCACTGTTGCAGATGAAGCAACTCAAAACTTTGCTTTTACCATATCGCTTCCCTGCTTGGAAAATTTCAATAATCTCAGTTAAATCCAGACTCTGTTAAATACCACACAAACTCTAATTTTTTTCCCCCTCATGGATGATTATTTATTGATTAGAATTGGTTTTATTAATTTTTATTGAGGTTTCATTGATGTGCATAATATTGGTTTCAGGTGTACAAAAGAATGATTCAATGTTTGTATCTATTATGAAATGATCACCACGATAAATCTAGTTAACATCCAACACCACACAGTTATCAACTTTTTCTTGTGACAAAACTTCTAAGATTTACTCTCTTAAGCAACTTTGAGGTTTATAAGACACTGTTATTAGTTGTAGTCACCATGCTGCACATTATACCCCTATGGCTTATGTATTTTGCAACTGGAAGTTTGTACCTTTTGATTTCTGTCCCCCATTTTGCTCATCTTCTACCTCCACCTCTGGCAACCACCAATCTGTTCTCTGTATCAACGAGCTTGGCTTTTTTTTTTTTTTTTAGATTCCACAGGTAAGTGAGATCATATGGCATATGTCTTTCTCTGACTTATTTCACTCAGCATAATGCACTCAAAGTCCATTCATGTTACCACAAAGGGCAAGATTTTATTCTTTTTTATCAATATATAATGTTCCATTATATATATTTACAATTTCTTTATTCATTCATCCAGTGTTAGATACTTAGGTTGTTTTCATACCTTGGCTATTGTAAATAATGAGGCAATAAATTGTGGAGTGCATATATTTTTCAAATTAGTGTTTTTGTTTTCTTTGGGTAAGTACCCAAAAGTGGAATTGCTGGATCTTATGGTAGTTCTCATTTCATTTTGTTTTCTTGCTGAACCTTCATACTATTTTCCCCGTTGTCTATACCAATTTACATTCCCACCAACAGCGCACAAGGGTTCCTTTTTCTCTACATCTTTGCCAACACTTGCTGTCCTTTTGACAGTAATGCTGTATCTCATTGTGACTTTGAATGACATTTCCCTGCTGATGTGTGATGTTGAGCATCTTTTCATGTGTCTGTTGACCATCTTTATGTCTTCCTTGGAAAAATGCCTATTTAGGGCCAATGCCCATTTTTTAATTGGATTGTTTACTCTTGTGGTGTTTGGTTGTATGTGTTCTTTATATTTTTTAGATATTAAATCCTTATCAGATATATGATTTTTAAATATTTTCTCTCTTTCAGTAGGTTGCCTTCTCATTTTTGTTGGTGGTTTCCTTTGCTGTGCAGGAGTTTTTTGTTTGTTTGCTCGTTTGTTTTTTAGTTTGATGTAGTCCCACTTGTTTATTTCTGCTTTTGTTGCCTTTGATTTGATGTCAAATCCAAAAAGTCACCACCAAAACCAATGTCAAGGAACTTACTGTACTATATGTGTTTTCTTCTAGAAGTGTGATGGTCTCAAGCCTTACATTCAAGTCTTTAATACATTTGCGGTTAATTTTTGGTGTATGGTGTAAGATAGTGGTTCAGGTTCATTCTTTTGAAGGTATCTGTCTAGTTTCTTCAGCATCATTTATTGAAGAGACTGAACTCTTCCCATTGTATCTTCTTAGTAACTCTGTCATAAATTAATTGACCATACATGTGTGGGTTTGTTTTGGGGCTCTCTATTCTGGTTCATTGATTGATGTGTTTCTTATGCCAATACCATACTGTGTTAATTACTATAGCTTTGTAATAAACCTTGCATTCAGGGAGCATATGCCTTCAGCTTTGTTCTTCTTTCTCAAGACTGCATTGGTTCATCAAGGTCTTTTGTGGTTCTGTAAAATGCTGAGCATTTTTGTTCTACCTATGTGAAAAATGCCACTGGGATTTGGATAGGTGTTGCATGAAATTTGTAGATCTCTTAGGATGTCATGAACATTTCAACAATATTAATTCTTCCAAGCAAAGAGCATGGGATATCTTTACATTTCTTTGTGTCTTCTTCAATTTCTTTCATCATTATCTTATGGTTCTCAGTGTACAGGTTTCACTTCCTTGGATAAATTTATTCCTAGTTTTTATTCTTTTTGATACAGTTGCAAATGGGATTGATTTCTAACTTCTTGGCTACGACTTCCAAAACTCTGTTGAATATAATTTACAGAAGTGAATATCCTTGTCCTCTCTGTGGTCTTAGAGAAAAACATTCCAGCTTTTCATCACTGAGTATGGTACTAGCTGTGAACTTATCCTAAATAGTCTTTGTTATGTTGAAATATGTGCCTCTTTACCCAATTTGTTAAGAGTTTTATCATAGATGGATGTTGAATTTTATCAAATGCTTTTCCTGCATCTATTGAAATAATCGTATCATTTTATTCTACATTTTATTAATGTGGTACATCACATTAATTGATTCGTGGATGTTGAACTATCCTTGTATCCCTAGAATAAATCTCATATCCTGTGGGCAAGAGTTGCAAAAATTCGGGCTCCAGATGAGTGTGCACGCTCCTTTCTTAGACACAATGGGGAGCTGTGGTGACGCAGAAACGGATCTCAGAGATGGTGTCCTCCAGCCTACATTCCCTGAGAGCAGCTTTTTAGCCTCTAGATGTGTGCCAAACCTGAAGCCTACACCTAAGGCCAAAGATCTAGGACCAACAAGTAGGCCTCTTTCATGGAAAGGCTTGGAGTGTGTTTCAGTCTTCAGTTTGTGGAGTGCCCTGGGCAACAGCCTGCCAAGAGCAGTATCTCTGATCACTGGGGGACCCAAGAAGATAAATCCTGCTGTCCAGCAGAGCCAGGAAATCAAAGAGTGTCCTTTGGATGACAGCCATAAAAACCAGTGTGCCAGAAATAAAAACTGGGGTGCCAGACACACATAAGATCTCCCTCTCAGAGATGCTGGCACTAGGCGGTGTGCAGAAGGAAGGCGCAAGGATAGTATCTGTCTTCCGAGCTTTCAGAAAAGGTTAGCAGTCAGCCCTTAGATATCTGTTTAATCAGAATCCTGCCCCACTGGCTGTTGCTATGACAATAATCTAATAAGCCTTTTTCCAGAAAGACAGAGCTCCTGGGATTGTTGCCTCTTGCCATGCCCTGGGGTGGTAGCTGTCGAAGAGCTCTCTTTGTTGGTTGTAGTCCTGAAGGATCTATGAGCTAAGCCCTGCCGGCCACCAGAGCCAGGTACTCTGGAGTTGCAGTTTGACTGCAGCCAGGAAAACGGGGAACCAAAGAAAGGTAAAAACTCCTTTCTGAAAGATACCAGTGAGCTGGAGCCAGGCAGAGGGAGAGTGCAAAGATTGCATTCACTAGTTTCCACTCCCTATGAGCACCTCCTTACACTCCTGTAAGTGTTACAGCCCAGAAGCCTGCCTCAGGCTAAAGCTCCTGGAAAACACAGGCCTCTATCTTAGAAACACTGGGAATGTATTTCAGTCTGCTCTCTGTGCAGTACCCTAGCAGTGCTAGGCTGGCAAGAATGGTCTCTCTGATTGCTGTAGTCTCATGAGACCCAAGATCACAAGCCCCTCTGGTCTTCAGATCCAGGGAGTCAAGGGGTGTCCCCTGAGTGGCAGCCATGAAACTGGGGCACCAGACATGCATAGACACTCTCTTCTGGGAAATACTGGCACTCTAGAGCATAGCAGAAGGAGAGCATGAAGGTGGTGCCCACTGGCTATAGTGAGGCTGAGGGGAGTGCAAAGATGGCACTTGCCAGAAAGAGAGTGAGAGAAGAAGTATAAATAAATAAATAAATAAATAATAAGAAAGAAAAAGAAAAAAGAAAAAAAAAAAAAAACAGAAGAAAGAGAAGAAGGTGCCCATGGACTTTAAAAAGGCAGAGGGAGAGTATGGAAGATGGTGCCCACCAGCTGGAGCATAAAGATGACAACCATGAGGAAAGAGAAAAAGAGGACCGTAACTCTTGCTGGCTTTAATGAGGCCGAGGGAGAGCAGGAGGATGGCACCCACCAGCCTCTGTCCCTAGGGAGTATGCCAGCAGGCCCCTGCCCTTAGACCAATACTCTAAAATTAGGAAATAAATCCCCTTCCATAAAGTCTGGGAGCTTCTCCAAGGGCTGCTTTTGTGCTGGGCCCTGGGGAAAGTGAGTCTGCTTATGGGCCCTTAAAGAAATGTTCCTTAGTTTACCACAGACCCGTGGATCTCATGAGTGTGAGCCCCATTTGTCCTCAGTCAGGTGTTTTGCGGCTCATGTCTGTGGTACACATACTGAAAGTTACAGTGGCGCAGACCCTTTGCTCCTCAGGGAGAAACCAGGTTTTGATTTCCTTCTTCATTGTGGGTCACTGCTCCAGGGGTGTGGTTTAGGGCACGATCGTGTCTCGGCCTTTCCCACCTGCTTCAATGTGGTTTTCCTCTTGTTTGCTTGATGTGAAGGTGTTGCTTTGCCAGTTTTTAGGTAGTTTTTCCAGAGGATATTGTTCCATATATAACTGTAGATTTGATGTGTCTGTGGGAGGAGGTGAGTTCACTTCCTACATGGCCATTTGAACCAGAAGGTCCAAATGCTAATTCCCACCACCCTCTCACATTTTCTTGAAGTTCAGTCGAACTGACCCACCTGTTGCTTCTCAAACTACATGCCATATGTTGGGAGGGTATAGAGTATTAAAAAGCATAGACTCTGGAACTAGCTAGCTCTGCTACTTGGTAGCTGGGTGAGCTTGGAAATCTCTAAACTCCTCTGTGCCTTGATATCATCTGTGTCAATGACACAGGAGTAATGCTTTTCCCTTTGAGCTGTGAGAATTTAGGGAACAAGTAAATACAAAGCATTTAAAATGGCTCCTGACATGAGGTGTTCATCTAAAGTTACCTGTTATAAGGCATTGCTTGAAGTTCCTTATTTTTGTATGTCAACCTGTTTTTACATTGGCTTGTTAACTTTTCTTTAATCACCTTCTGAATAAACACATTTTTTTTTTAAGAAACACATTTTAACTGACTAATTTTGAGTTGGTGTAAATGATGACAGAAAGCAGAAATTACTTAAACATGCTGCTAGGAATTCTTTTTTTTTTTTTTTAAGATTTTATTTATTTATTTGTCAGAGAGAAAGAGCACAAACAAGGGGAGGGAGAATCAAGCTCCCCTGGGCAATGAGTCCGATTCAGGACTCAATCCCAGAACCCTAAGATCATGACCTGAGCTGAAGGCAGATACTTAACCAACTGAGCCACCCAGGTATCCCACTGGTAGTCATTCTTAACAGATCTTGTTTATTTAAGCTAAATATGTCTGCTACTTAAAGATGGGGTCAGGAGTTATTTGGTTGGCTTTGGTTTTTAAAAGGCCATTCTTCCTTTGTTTAATATGTGAGTTTATGATTGCCAATATTGCTTTCTATAATTACATATTTCTATGAAAACTGGCTAGAATTATAATAGTTTTATCATTGAATTCTTTGAAAATTTGAAAATGCTTTCAAACATTAACAATATATAACATTATTTTTTACAAACTGTTTAATACTTTCCTTTTAACAATTTATCAGGTAAACACTATTTTAACTTGTGACTTAAGGAAAAATGGAATTCATACATTCAGAGATTTTAGTTTAGGAGGAATAAAAAGATAATTTCATCTAGTTTTGTTATTTCTCAGGGGAGAAAACTTGACTTGCAGAGGATCACAGAGTTCAAGTATCAAATCCAAGATGAAAACCCAAGTATGCTAAAACCATGTCTCTTGCCATCCACATATGCATATACGTTTATAGACTTACACAACATAAATTCAAACAATCAGGATTTTCATTTATTGTTCAGCATCTTAAATACTTTATTTGTGTACTTTCAATGTTAGTTCAATATATTTTGTGCTATTTTTAAGCATTAGTAGAATAACATATTTCAAAATGTTAGGCCTCACCTTTGTTAAACATTGTATTATTTTAAGGATTTGAGTTAGAATTTGGGAGGTGATACAGTATATTCTAAACAGTTACCAATGGTGCCCGGCTTATAGTTTTCTGGTTGTATGTCTAGACTTATTCACAAAGTGAGATTATATGTAATTTACTCTATAGTCAGGCCTTCCTACTACAAGGTGTAGTTCTACTTACTTACACTAGTATAAATTTTGATTCTATGGTGTTATTTTAAAAAATCTTTGAAAATATAATGGCACGTGCATCAGACCAAGATGATAATTCTGATCTCTATTTTTATTGTGTTTTCAAAAAGCATGCATCCTTAATGTGTTGTGTTTGATCAGTGGATTTCAACATTCAAACCTTATTCCATGTGATATGCTACAGAGTTTTGTGCCATCTGTATCAAGACTTCTAGCAAAGCAAGGTGTAGTTTTTTTATCCTTTAGGAACAATTATTGTCTACTCCAGTGTGTTTGGTTAATATGGATATCTTCATTTTGCTGTGGAAGAGCAGATGCTTAACTTTATTTTGCATCTCTGCGGGAGAAGTAGGGTGTGATTAGTGTGTTCATGGAAAACACATCACTATATAATGCTGTAGCTACATGGTCATTCCTTAATTCAAAGTGGAAAGTAGTTGAATTTTCGTCACTCTTTGTGGAAACCATTAAATCAAAAGTCTCATTTCTGGGGATATCTATAAAGCATGTTAATTACTAAGTAACTTTGGTTTATTTATTTTTAAATATATTTCTTAGAGCAGCAATAAGCAGATTAAAGGCTCCCCCCAATTAATTTTCATATCATCCCTGTTAAGTAGATACCAGTGGTATAACAGAAGAACTCATTACACACATGAGCAAGTTGAGGCGGTGAGAAGTTTCATGTTAATTCTGAACAGCATGTCAGCAATGAGGCCACAAGCAGCAGAAGAAAAGCTTTCTAATTCCCAGCAGTGTTCTTGCCACTAAAACACATGATTTTCTCTGTAAGAATGCAAACTGTTTTTGCAAGTTCAAACGTGATGTCATTTTTATCCTATAAAGGAGTAGGGTGTTCATTTGCTAATCAAAGTAGCACTTGCAATCACAAATCTTATGTACAAAATGGTGGAATTTGATGTTAGGTGATAGAACCAAGATCATTGTTTTGGGGCAGTCAGAGTTTCAAACTTCCAGGTTGTTTATTTTTGTGGCCGTGGAAGGATTAGAGGAACATTGGTAGGAGGTTTAAAAGCTAATGTATGGCTGATGACTCAGTTGTGATTGTTTCCTTGTGCATTAATATCACAGAAATGTAGATTACACCTGGATAATTCTACCTGGTTTTGAGCTAATCACTTATGAATGCTATTTTTAAAACTTTCTTCTTTTTTACTCATTGGCATACAAATTCAGATGGTACTGTGGAGAACTATAAAAAACAATGTATTCTAACTTACTTAAAGAACATGCCTTAAATCTCAAGTGACTTTTTCTAGTCAAAAGTCAAGATGTACTATGTGTTATCACAACTCAGTCAATTTTGTGCTCTATGTATTTCTTATCCTTGTATAAAAGTGACCAATTGTTTATGATTGTAAAAGGGAAGGCAATATCTCTCCATATATAACTAATTTTAGGTTGTGTGTCACAGTAGCATTGAGAATCAATTTCAAATGATTTCTCCAAAGTGATACAAGTGGCTCATAACAGAGTTGTAAATAGAAACCAGATACATATATTCCCATGCCAGCATTTCACTAAAAATGCTATATAGAAACATTGCAAAGAATGAAAAAAGCTTTAAATAGATCAGTTATCCAAATTAGATGGTTAAATGACACAAGATATATGACTTCTAACACAATGTTTGGCATATAGTTAGCCTTCATTACAGATTTGTTTATTTTGGATGTTTTTTCTTAATTAGAATTTCTTGGCTAGGAAACCTAGAGTTTAAATCAGACATATAAAACAAAATGAAACAAAAATTCTTTTTAATTTACCCATTACTGTGATCATATACTTAATATTCAATAGCAAATATACATGCTATAAAGACCAGATCTTCAAAACATCAACCTTTAGGCATTTACATTTTAAATAGTCCCCTTTAATTCAATTAATCAGTTCCTACTCATGAAAATCATTGGGTTAGTTGCCCTAAGATTGCATTATCTATGTCGCCACTAACCCCACATAGTTATTCAGTACTTGAGGTGTAGCTAGTGTGACCAAAGAACTGAATTTTAGACTTCTGGAGAAGATGGTAGAGTAGAAAGATCCTAGGCTCACCTTGTCTCATGGATAAACCTAGACAAAATCCACATGAGTATAAATAACCCAGAAAATGACTTGAAGACTAGCAGAACAGACTCTCCACAGCTAAATGTAGAGAAGAGGCCATATTGAAGAGAGTAGGAAGTGTGGAGATGTAGTTGGGAGCAAGAGGGAGGGACACCGCAGGAACAGAGAGGGGAGAGGAGCAGGTACAAAAGGCATCTCAGGCACAAGGAACCTACCCTGGGAAGACAAATCCCCGTAATATTTGGCTTTGAAAACCAGAGTGACCTAACTTCACACAGTTCT
Organism: Martes martes; assembly: GCF_963455335.1. NCBI lineage: Eukaryota > Metazoa > Chordata > Mammalia > Carnivora > Mustelidae > Martes > Martes martes. Next base: position 22,378,010 of record NC_137889.1, on the reverse strand, counting down.
TAAAATCAATGGGGCTTAACACCTGGCACTTTAAAAATCACTGGGCTTGGCTCTGGGAGAGCTGGAGAACAACAGGAAACTGAATCCCTTAAAGAGGCAGTACAACAAACAGTCCTGAAATGAAGCATAGAAGTTTGAGAAATGCCTGAGGTATACTGGAAGGAGAGTTATTTACTAATCTCAGTGCACATGCTGGAGGGACAGGAATCGTTATAAGACTTCTTCAAGAACAAAAGAGCTGGTGGGGGCAATTTCTCTCTCCCATCCCCAAGCCTGGATACACAGATACCTGCTCAGTGTGAACCCTATACACCTAGCTTGCTAATAACATGCCTCACCCACATACTTTTCTATAGACCTGCTTGCTCAATCCTAGCCTTGGCAGTTTTCTGGGTGGCTGCAGGTCCCCTCCTGCAGCAGAACAGCACACACATTCCTAACACCACATTCCCCACCCACTTTCTCCTGAGGACCTGTCCTCTCTAACATGTTGTTGGCAGAAATGTATCCAAAATGGTCAAACAAACCTGAGAATGTGCAAGCCAGGGGCCAATGCTGCTCCAAAGTGATTCTTAAAATGGCAGAGGATAAGATACCACACACACTAGCCCGACTAAATCCCCGTCAGTGGTCTGGGGACAGACATCTGGTCTGACTACAGGTTCCACCCCTCAAAGGCATCTCGGGAGACAACACAGGGAGAATACCTGTAGTTTGATGCTACCAAAGCTCTGGAAAATACTGGTCTGACTCAACTCAAACTCATGGTGACCCCAGACTGACCCATTAACAACACAGGAATCAAACTCTGCCCACAACAGGCAAAGAGACCCATTTCAGAAAACTGGGTTGAGGGTAAATGTGCCTCAGCCACAATGGTAGGGGCACATAACACACAAAAGGAGACACAACTGAAGCACCAGGACTTTGTCCTGCAAGGCACCATAAGACCTTTTCTTTATAAGACCACTGCTTTCAAGAATGGGAGATATAGCTGACTTTCCTAATACAGCAAAACAAACACAGAGAGGTAGATAATATAAGGAAACAGAGGACTATGTCCCAAAGGAAACCCCCCCCCTTTTTTTGAAGTGTAATCATTTTATAGGTAACTTACTGTGCTTTACAAAAATTAAAGCCTCAAAACCATGAAATAAGCCCTTTAACATTTAGAAACATCTGAGACAGGTCTGCTGTAACCAGCCCAAGATGAGGGTAGAGCACATATTTCTGTATCATATAGTAAGAGATCTAAATGAAGAGAGAGGTAAATGAATTCAGTATGGTCACAGGATACAAAATCAGTATATAGGAATCTATTCCATTTTTATATACTAATAATGAAGTAGCAGAAAGGGAAATTTAAAAAAAGTCTCATTTATAATTGCATCCAAAAATAATAAAATACCTAGGAAAAAATGTAACCAAGGAGATGAAAGACCTGTAATCTGAAAACTCTAAAATATCAATGAAAGAAATTGAGGATGACATGAACAAATGGAAAGATATTCCCTGTTCATGGATTGGAAAAACAAGTATTGTTAAAATGTCCATACTGTCAGGGGCACCTGGGTGGCTCAGTGGGTTAAGCCTCTGCCTACAGCTTGGGTCATGATTTCAGGGTCCTGGGATAGAGCCCCGCATCAGGCTCTCTGCTCAGCAGGGAGCCTGCTTCCCCCTCTCTCTCTGCCTGTCTCTCTGCCTACTTGAGATCTCTCTCTCTCTCTCTGTTAAATAAATAAATACGTAAATAATCTTAAAAAAAAAAAAGATGTCCATACTGTCAAAATACCAACAGCATTTTTCACTGAAGTAGAGCATATAATCCTAAAATATATTTGGAAACAGAAGAGACCCACAGGGCAGTCCTGAAACAGGAAAACAAAACTGGGAATATCACAATTCCAGACTTCAAGTTATATTACAAAGCTGTGCTAATCAAAACAGTATAGTACTGGCAAAAAAAAAAAAAGGCAGCCCCATAGATAAATGGAACAGATTAGAGAGCACAGAAATAAATTCACAATTATATGGTCAATTAATCTTTGCTAAAGCAGAAATAATATCCAATGGGAAAAAAACAATCTCTTCCAGAAATGGTGTTGAGAAAACTGAACAGCAACATCAGAAGAATGAAACTGGACCACTTTCTTACGTCATACACAAAAATAAATTGAAGATGAATTAAAGACCTAAATGTAGGGCCTTTCACAATAAAAAAGAAAAACCCTAGAGGAGAGCACAGGCAGTAACTTCTCTGATATCAGCCATAACAACATCTTTCTAAATATTTCTAAAGCCGAAATAAACTATCAGGACCATATCAAGATAAAATCTTCTGCACAATAATGGAAGCAGTCAACAAGACTATAAGACAACCTATTGAATAGGAGAAGATATTTACAAATTACTTATCCAATAAAGCATTAGTATCCAAAATACATAGTGTACCCATACAACTCCACACGCAAAGAACAAATAATCCAGTTAAAAAATGGACAGAAGCCATAAATAACCATTACTCGAAACAAGATATACAGAGGGCCAAGAGACACAAGAAAAGATGCTCAATATCACTGATCATCAGGGAAAATAAAATCAAAACTGCAATGCCATATCACTTACACCTATTAGAATGGCTAAAATAAAAAACACAAGGCACAACAAGTCTTGGCAAGGATGTGGAAAAAAAGGAAGTGTCTTGCACTGTTGGTGGGAATGCAAACTGGTGCAACCATTCTGGAAAACAGTATGGAAATTCCTCAAAAAATTAAAAATAGAATTACTATATGATCCAGTAACTCCACTACTGGGTATTTACCTGAAGAATACGAAAACACAAATTTGAAAAGATATGTGCACCCTATGTTTATTGGAGCATTATTTACAATAGCCAAATTATGGAAGTAATCTGCATTGAGTGAATTTCCCATTGTCCTGGATGGGCAAAAAAAAAAAAAAAAAATAGTTGTCTTAAATAATATTAATGTGAATAATTTTAAGAGATGTTTTCAGCAAAAAGATAATGGATATGATTTTTAAAAATCCTCTCTGTAGTCAGAAATAATGAGATTATTGCCTTAAACAGGAATCCAATGTCCAACAACAAAAACAAAAAAATTGATGATTTAACAGGTTCTGAGTTGGTAACTTTGACCTACTCTAAAATGGAAGCCATGGATTCTTGAAAAAACAAAAGGAAAAAAAAGGAAGTTATTTTAGAAGGATAGTAAAGTAATTATTTTAGTGAGGGAAATGTTGGAAAAATTTATAAGAAAAAGTAAAAATACATATAGTTTACAAAAAGCAAAAGGCTTATTGTAAAGTCACTAAAGAATACAAAGAATATAACTTTTTTTATAGTGTCAAACATCAGTAGATTCTAATTTTTTAAAAAATTGCAAGAGCTTATCTTGAACTGAGAGTCAAGCAATAGAGGAAATGCTAGGTAATAAATGCTTTGGTTATCTTTCATCTCAAAACACTTCCATATTTATGTAATTCGTTTGTGAGCTAAAGGAAGCTTAACACATTGTATAGACATTGTTAAACACTTTACATCTGCATATGAATAGGCTAAATTTGAAATTCCAAGGAGAAAAAAAGTTTATTTGTAACCTAGGCAGGTATGGTAACTGAATTTTTTTTAATTTTTAATTTTTTTATTAACAAATAATGTACTATTAGCCCCAAGGGTACAGGTCTGTGAATCGCCAGGTTTATACAATTCACAGCACTCACCATAGCACATACCTTCCCCATTGTCCATAACCCAACCACCCTCTCCCTACTCCCCTTCCCCCGGCAACCCTCAGTTTGTTTTGTGAGATTAAGAGTATCTTATGGTTTGTCTCCCTTCTGATCCCATCTTGTTTCATTTTTTCCTTCCCTACTCTCCAGGCCCCCCTTTTACCTCTCAAATTCCTCATATCAGAGAGATCATATGATAATTTTCTTTCTCTGATTGACTTATTTTGCTCATCATAATACCCTCTAGTTCCAACCACATCGTCACAAATGGCAAGATTTCATTTCTTTTGATGGCTGTATAGTATTCCATTGTATATATATACCACTTCTTCTATATCCATTCATTTGTTGATGGACATCTAGGTTCTTTCCATAGTTTGGCTATTGGGGACATTGCTGCTATAAACATTTGGGTGCACATGCCCCTTTGGATCACTACATTTGTATCTTTAGGGTAAATACCCAGTAGAGCGATTGCTGGATCATAGGGTAGCTCTATTTTCAACTTTCGAGGAACTCCCATGCTGTTTTCCAGAGTGGCTGCACCGGCTTGCATTCCCACCAACAGTGTAGGGGGGTCCCCCTTTCTCTGCATCCTTGCCAACACCTGTCATTTCCTGACTAGTTAATTTTAGCCATTCTGATAGGTGTGAGGTAGTATCTCATTGTGGTTTTGATTTGTATTTCTCTGATGCTGAGTTATGTGGAGCACTTTTTCATGTGTCTGTTGGACATCTGGATGTCTTCTTTGCAGAAATGTCTGTTCATGTCCTCTGCCCATTTCTTGATTGGATTATTTATTCTGTGGGTATTGAGTTTGATAAGTTCTTTATAGATTTTGGATACTAGCCCTTTATCTGATATGTCGTTTGCAAATATCTTCTCCCATTCTGTCAGTTGTCTTTTGGTTTTGTTAACTGTTTCCTTTGCTGGGCAAAAGCTTTTGATCTTGATGAAGTCCCAGTAGTTCATTTTTGCCCTTGCTTCTCTAGGCTTTGGTGAAGTTTCTAGGAATAAGTTGCTGGGGCTGAGGTCGAAGAGGTTATGCCTGTGTTCTTCTCAAGGATTTTGATGGATTCCTTTCTCACATTGAGTTTTTTCATCTATTTGGAGTCTGTTTTTGTGTGTGGTGTAAGGAAATGGTCCAGTTTCATTTTTCTGCATGTGGCTGTCCAATTTTCCCAACACCATTTGTTGAAGAGACTGCATTTTTTCTTTTCTTTTCTTTTTTTTTTTTTTTTTTAGGCCTTTGGCCTTTTTTTTTTTTTTTAAGATTATTAATTTATTTGATAGAGTGAGAGAGATCACAAGTAGGCAGAGAGGCAGGTGGAGGGAGGTGGGGAAGCAGGCTCCCTGCTGAGCAGAGAGCCCGATTTGGGGCTTGATTCCAGGACCCTGAGATCATGACCTGAGCTGAAGGCAGAGGCTTAACCCACTGAGGTACCCAGGTGCCCCAAGACTGTCTTTTTTCCATTGGACATTCTTTCCTGCTTTATCAAAGATTAGTTGACCATAGAATTGAGGGTCGATTTCTGGGCTCTCTACTCTGTTCCACTGACCTATGTGTCTGTTTCTGTGCCAGTATCATACTGTCTTGATGATGACAGCTTTGTAATAGAGCTTGAAGTCTGGAATTGTGATGCCACCAACTTTGACTTTCTTTTTCAACATTCCTCTGGCTTTTCAAGGTCTTTTCTGGTTCCATATAAATTTTAGGATTATTTGTTCCATTTCTGTGAAAAAAAATTGATGGTATTTTGAGAGGGATTATGTTAAATGTATAGATTACTATAGGTAGCTTAGACATTTTCACAGTATTTGTTCTTACAATCCATGAGCGTGGAACACTTTTCCATTTCTTTGTGTCTTCCTCAATTTCTTTCATGAGTACTTTATAGTTTTCTGAGTACAGATTCTTTAGTCTTTGGTTAGGTTTATTCCTAGGTATCTTGTGGTTTTTGGTACAATTGTAAATGGGATTGACTCCTTAATTTCTTTTTCTTCTGTCTTGCTGTTGGTGTATAGAAATGCAACTTATTTCTGTGCATTGATTTTATATCCTGACACTTTACTGAATTCCTGTACAAGTTCTAGCAGATTTGGAGTGGAGTCTTTTGGGTTTTCCATATAAAGTATCCTATCATCTGCAAAGAGTGAGAGTTTGACTTCTTCTTTGCTGGGTTGGATGCCTTTAATTTCTTTTTGTTGTCTGGTTGTTAAGGCTAGGACTCCTAGTACTATGTTGAATAGCAGTGGGGATAATGGACATCCCTGCCATGTTCCTGACCTTAGGGGAAAAGCTCTCAGTTTTTCTCCATTGAGAATGATACCTGCTGTGGGTTTTTCATAGATGGCTTTGATGATATTGAGATATGTTCCATCTATCCCTACACTTTGAAGAGTTTTGATCAAGAAAGGATGCTGTACTTTGTCAAATGCTTTTTCAGCATCTATTGAGAGTATCAAATGGTTCTTGTTCTTTCTTTTATTAATGTGTTGTATCACATTGATTGATTTGCAGGTGTTGAACCAACCTTGCAGCCCAGGAATAAATCCCACTTGGTCGTGGTGAATATTCCTTTTACTGGACTGTTGGATCCTATTGGCTAGTATTTTGGTGAGAATTTTCACATCTGTATTCATTAAGGATATTGATCTGTAATTCTCTTTTTTGATGGGGTCTTTGTCTGGTTTGGGGATCAAGGTAATGCTGGCCTCATAAAATGAGTTTGGAAGTTTTCCTTCCATTTCTATTTTTTGGAACAGTTTCAGGAGAATAGTAATTAATTCTTCTTTACATGCTTGTTAGAATTCCCCTGGGAAGCCATCTGGCCCTGGGCTCTTGTTTATTGGGAGATTTTGATGACTGCTTCAATCTCCTTACTGGTTATGGGTTTGTTCAGGTTTTCTATTTCTTCCTGGTTCAGTTGTGGTAGTTTATACTTCTCTAGGAATGCATCCATTTCTTCCAGATGGTCAAATTTGCTGGCATATAGTTGCTCATAATATGTTCTTATAATTGTTTGTATTTCTCCTCTGGTATTGGTTGTGATCTCTCCCCTTTCATTCATGATTTTATTTATTTGGGTCCTTTCTCTTCTCTTTTTGATAAGTCTGGCCAGGGGTTTATCAAGCTTATTAATTCTTTCAAAGAACCAGCTCCTAGTTTCATTGATCTGTTCTACTCTTCTTTTGGTTTCTATTTCATTGATTTCTGTTCTAATCTTTATTGTTTTATCTTCTCCTTCTGTTTTTATGCTTTATTTGCTGTTCTTTCTCCAGATCCTTTAGTTCAGGGTTGAGTTGTGTACTTGAGACCTTGTTTCTTGAGAAAGGCTTGTATGGCTATATACTTTCCTCTTAGGACCACCTTTGCTGTGTCCCACAGATTTTGAACAGTTGTGTTTTCATTTCCATTTGTTTCCATGAATTTTTTTTCAATTCTTCTGTAATTTCCTGGTTGGCCCATTCATTCTTTAGTAGTATGTGCTTTAGTCTCCATGTTTGAGTTCTTTACAAATTTGTGATTGAGTTCTAGCCTCAGAGCATTGTGGTCTGAAAATATGCAGGGAATGATCCCAATCTTTGGGTACTGGTTGAGACCTGATTTGTGATCTAGGATGTCATTTTTCTAGAGACTGTTTCAGGTGCACAAGAGAAGAATGTGTATTCTGTTGCTTTGAGATGGAATATTCTGAATATATCTATGATGTCCGTCTAGTCCAGTGTGTCATTTCAGGTCTTTATTTCCTTGTTGATCTTTTGCTTGGATGATCGGTCCCTTTCAGTGAGGGGGTTGTTAAAGTCCCCTACTATTATTGTATTATTTTTGATGTTTTTTTTGTTTGTTTGTTTTGTTATTAATTGGTTTATATAGTTGGCTGCTCACATTTTAGGGGCATAGATATTTAAAACTGTTAGATCTTGTTGGACAGACCCTTTGAGTATGATATAGTATGTTTCCTCATTTCTTATTATAGTCTTTGGCTTAAAATCTAATTGATCTGATATAAGGATTGCCACCCCAGCTTTCTTTTGATGTCCTTTAGCATGGTAAATTGTTTTCCACCCCCTCCCTTTAGATCTTCAGGTGTCTTTGGGTTTAAAATGAGTTTCTTGTAGACACCATATTGATGGGATTTGTTTTTTTATCCATTCTGACACTCCGTGTCTTTTGATTGGGTAGCCCATTTACATTCTGTGTGACTATTGAAAGATATGAATTTAGTGCCATCATATTGCCTTTAAGGTGACTGTTATTGTATATTGTCTCAGTTCCTTTCTGGTCTACTATTAGGCTCTCTCTTTGCTTAGAGGACCCCTTTCAATATTTTCTGTAGAGCTGGTTTGGTGTTTACAAACTTTCAGTTTTTGTTTGTCTTGGAAGCTTTTTATCTCTCCTTCTATTTTCAATGATAACCTAGCTGGATATAATATTCTTGGCTGCATGTTTTTATCATTTAGTGCTCTGAATATATCATGCCATTTCTTTCTGACCTGCCAGGTCTCTGTGGAAAAGTCTGCTGCCAATCTAATATTTTTACCATTGTATGTTACAGACTTCTTGCCCTGAGCTGCTTTCAGGATCTTCTCTTTGTCACTGAGACTTGTAAGTTTTGCTATTAGATGACAGGGTGTGGACCTATTCTAATTGATTTTGAGGGGGAGTTTTCTGTGCCTCCTGGATTTTGATGCTTGTTCCCTTTGCCATATTAGGGAAATTCTCTATAATAATTCACTCCAATATACCTTCTCCCTCTCTCTCTCTTTCTTCTTCTTCTGGAATCCCAATTATTCTAATATTGTTTCGTCTTATGGTATCACTTATCTCTCGAATTCTCCCCTCGTGCTCCAGTAGTTGTTTGTCTCTCTTTTGCTCAGCTTCTTTATTATCCATCATTTGGTCTTCTATATCACTAATTCTCTCTTGTGCCTCATTTATCCTAGCAGTAAGAACCTCCATTTTTAATTGCACCTCATTAATAGCTTTTTTTATTTCAGCTTGGTTAGATTTTAGTTCTTTTATTTCTCCAGAAAGGGCTTTTATTTCCCCATACAGGGTTTCTCTAATATCTTCCATGCATTCTTGGAGCCCAGCTAGAACCTTGAGAATCATCATTCTGAACTCTAGATCTGACATATTATCAATGTGTGTATTGATTAGGTCCCTAGTCTTCAGTACTGCTTCTTGTTCTTTTTTTTGTGGTGACTTTTTCCACCTTGTCACTTTATCCAGATAAGAATCTATGAAGGAGAGAATAAAATACTAAAAGCGTGGCTAAGTCCCCAGTAAAATGCATGTTAACCAAATCAGAATAGACCCCAAATCGTGGGGAGAAGAAGGAGGGTAAAAATAAGTTCAAAAAAAAATTAAAAAGAAACAAAAAAGAAAATATACATATCAGACTGTGACTAGAACAGAGATACCCACTTGATTTTGGGAGTATTTTGGTCTTTTAGGAGAAACTACCTCCCAAATTTTTTAAAAAAGAAAAACTATGTATAAATATACAAAAATAAGGGTAAACACAATGAGGGGATGGGTTTTGAGTGTAAAGATGAAAATTTAAAAAAAAAATTCTAAAAATGTGATAAGCTAAGTTGGTGGGGCAAAAAAAGAAAAAGAAAGTGGAGAGAATTTGCTCAGGCTGGAGATTAGAACAAACCTTGTGCTAGATTTAGGGTATATTTTGATCTATTAGAAGAAGTTGTATCCCAGAATTTTTTAGAAGGAAAAACCCTATGTGTATACAAAGGATAAAGTTAGATACAATGAAGGATAAGATATGACTGTAATTATAAAGTTTCAAAAAGTTTTTTTTAAGAAAGATATTGTTAAGATAAACTAGTAAAAAAAATGTTAAAAGAGGAAAGAGTAAAATTTAAAAAAATTAGAATGAGACAAAAACAAAATTAAGAAAATTTAATTAACTTTGCAAGACTAAAGGATCATGGGGAGAAAGCCAAGAATTCCATGATTTGCTTTCCCCTCCTCTGGAATTTTAGTGTTCTCCTTGGTAAGTGGACTTGGTCTTGGCTGGATTTCTTGCTGATCCTCTGGGGGAGGGGCCTGTTGTAGTGATTCTTAAGTGTCTTTGCCCGAGGCAGAATCGCACCGCCATTGCCAGGGGCTGGGCTAAGTAATCTGCTTGGGTTAGCTCTGGGGAGATTTTGTTCCTTGAATGCTTTTCCTAGAGCTCTGGAGGATAGGAATGAAAATGGCAGCCTCCCAATCTCTGGCCTGAAGGAGGTGAGACCTCGGGGCCCCATTCCTCAGTGGGCCCTCAGAGAAAAGCTCTCAATCACTCCTGTCTCCCTGGTCCCCAGCCATACTCTCAGCTCACCTGGCCTGTGACTGAGTGTTTCTGTCTCAGGCATACAGCCCCATTTGGAGTCCCCAAGCCCAGCAGATCCCTGCCGCTCTTCCAGGGGGGTTTCCCCAGATCTGCCACTTGTGGGGTCCCTGCTCAAAGAGCAGTGGTATGACTGTGCCACAGATCACAGTTTAAGGTACCCCGAAGCTAAGAGCTCACTCCTCTGTTCCGTCTCTGTAGCCGGCTTCCCCGCTCTAATACCTGCGAGCTCTGCTACACTCAGACACCTCTGATCCTTCTGTGACCCTGCAGGACCTGAGACTACACTGTCCCCGCGAGGACTCCACACCCGCTTAGCCTCTGGAGCAATGTCCCTCGGTGGAGCAGAATTTTAAAAGTTCTGATTTTGTGCTCTGTTGCTCCACCTCTTGCCAGGAGCCGGCCTCTCTCCCTGCAGTCTATCTTCCCATCGCTTTGGATTCCCTTCTCCACAGGTCCTTCCTTTCAGAAGGTAGTCGATTTTCTGTTTCTAGAATTGCTGCTCTTCTTCTCTTTGATCTCCTTTTGGATTCGTAGAAGTTCAGAATGGTTTGATAACTATCAAGCTGAACTCCTGCTACCTGATGTCATCTCAGCCTGCTAGTCCTCCGCCATCTTGACTCCTCCCTTGGCAACTGAATTTATGTTGAACTGAAACTTTATAATAGTTCAAAATAATATTTACTTTATACATTTTATAACATGATTTATTATGGAAAAAATCTTAATTTTTCATTGTGAAATGGCAGTAAAAACTATAAGAAAACTTTGAAGAACCACTTATTGACATCAATAAATTTAGAGTTACTTTTCAATTCGTGCAAGATCCCTTTAAATTTAATCTTAATATTGCTGATTTGACTTCACTTAGTGACTTCACTTAATTTGGACAGATGCAGTTTTGAAACTGAAATGATTTTGTTTCACATTCAAGTCAGTTCTTATAAACAGATGAGCCAGTTTTGCAATGCAGATATAAATTTTAAATAAATATAAGTTTGGTATTCAACTCAATTTCTGGAAAATTTAAGTTTGTTCAGAACATAGGCATATGAATCTTCTTTGATATAAAGTTTATTAAATACAAATATTTCTAATGAACATTTAGTGTCTGAATTTACATGCTACTGATGTGCAATATACATCAGATTTGAAGGGCATAATATAGAAAAAATAATGTAAAAAATCTTAATCTGTATATAGGTACATGTTTAAGTGATAACATTTCAGATTTATTAGGTTAAATAAAATGATATTTATATTAATTGTATCTTTTATTTTTATTTTTGTGAATGTAGCATCTCAGAAATTTTAAAATTGCTATGTACACCACATTGTATTTCTATTGGACGCTGCTCTAAGAGACAGAAATACATTAAAGTCTCACTCTCACACTTCAGTAATCTTATAATGAGGGATACAGAGATACACCCAGGCCTAAAAAGCCAGAATGAAGACACAGCATTCATGGACTATTTTATTTTATGAGTTTTCCCTTAATCCCTTGGTCTTCAGTGACCAAGCAAGTAGTCGGTCATTCAATCAATAGAGTTATTAGTTGTTTGCTGCAAAGAAAGTGCTAATAGATTTATCATTTGGTAGATTTACCATGTTTTACAGCAAGTTCTTAGTGACAATAAATCATGAAGGCCCTTCTGTGGAGGTATCAAGAAAACATTTGTATACACACGTATCGTGTTATGAAGGGAAATTAAAGCTAAAAATACAGACTTGCAGTTGCTGATGTATTTATGGTAATTACAACCATGTTTAAGATGCAAGATTGCACTGAAAACCAATTTATAACAGTTTGTGAGAGGAATAAGCTATCCTATGGTAGCTCAAAAAGTCTTCTTGTTTTAGGGAATCCTGGAGATATATCCTGAGAATTGGTAAGATCTGGACTGTTGCAGAAAACACTTAAAAAGAGAATATAGTAAATCCTGTGCACAAATATAAAAGAGTGATACCTATTATGCTACATAGAGCAAATATTTGGTTTCAGGGGAGATGAGATAATAAGAATGAAAGGTTAGGTTAGGTTTTGACTTCTGAAGTTTCAGCATGCTACATAAAAAAATATGGACTATCTCCTATTATCATTAGAGAGCAATTAAGAAATTTTGATGGCTAAAATCAACAACACAAGAAACAATAGGTATTGCCAAGGATGTGGAGAGAGGGGAACCCTTCTGCACTGTTGATGGGAATGCAAACCAGTACAGCCACTCTAGATAATAGTATGGAAGTTCCTCAAAAAGTTAAAAATAGAACTACCCTATGATCCAGCAATTGCACTACTAAGTATTTGCCCCCAAAATACAAGAATATTAATTCAAAGGGACACATGGCACCCCAATGTGTATACCAGCATTATTTATAATAGCTAAACTATGGAAACAGCCCAAGTGTCTACCAACTGTTGAATGGATAAAGATCTGGCATATATATACAGTGGAATATTTCTCAGCCATAACAAAGAATGAAATCTTGCCATTTTCAATGACATGGATGGAGCTAGAGAGTATTATGCTAAGCAAAATAAGTCAGAGAAAGACCAATATTATATGATTTCATACATATATGAGATTTAAGAAACCAAACAAATTAGCAAAGGGGGAAAAAAAGAGAAACCAAGAAACAGACTGAACTATAGAGAACAAACTGATGGTTATGGGGGGGGGGGGGGATAGGGTGGGAGGGGGTAAAATAGTGATGAGGATTAAGTCGTGCACCTGTTGTGATGAGCACCAGGTGTTGTATGTAAAGTGTTGAATCACTAAATTGTACACCTGAAACTCATATTACAATATATGTTAGCTAACTGGAATTTAAATAAAAACTTTAAAAAGCCTTGAAAGGAGGCTGTCCTGATTATAGTCATGTTTTGGGAAAATTACTCCAGCATTAATGTGCTTGGCAGATTAAATTGGACAAGCCCAAAATGAAAAAGGTCATTCAAGGTATTAACTGATAAATGTGTGGATTGTAGTGTTGATAGTGCACAAAGGAAGAAGTAGTTATAAGAATTTAAGTGGGCCTTAATGACTTGGGAATAAGAGAATAAGTTAGAGGAAAGATAAAGTAGTATTTCCAATTTGCCAAAGATAAGTGATATTTCCAATTTGGTTGACAAGAGGCAATTAAATTTTCGGATAAAAATTTATGTTAAATACCATCAGGTGGCTGAAAATATGACTTAACAGAAGAAATTGGTCAGCCACAGAAATATACACTGGGAATTATTCCTTAATGAGGTGAAAGTTGAAATAGTAAGAAAAAAAAACCTGACTCCATGAGAGGAAACCAACGGTAAACTATAGACAGCAGATCAGTTTTTAGGAATGCATTATTTTGCAGCCAGAAAAATAAAAAGCATGATTTAATTAGACTTAGTCTATTGAAAACAGAGAAAAAGAGAAAAGAAGATAGAGTAAAAGGAAGTGGAATGAAAACATTTAGGAAATAGAATACAGTATGAAATGTTAAAAAAAATCCTTAGATAAAAGATCAAAGAACAAAAAAAACAACAATGGAGTGGCAAGTCATGAAGTTATTATGAAAAACTATTATTCTTTATACTTAACCAAAGACACATTATTTATTCTTACATGTCTTACAAAAAAATGTGAATGCTGAATTCTCCCAGAAGAAACTAGCAGAAAAGAGCATCTGATGCTTGATGCATTTTCTGAATTTGGAGTCTATTCTATGGAAATTCTCTATGTTGCCAACTTGTTGATCTGGAACTCTTGAAGTGGTTAAGAGTTAACAGTGTTTTAAGAAGTTCATGAATCTCCAATGTACTAATCCATTTCAGTTTGAAAAATGGCACATATACTATATTCTCTTATTTCTATTTAGACAAAATGGAATTCACTTAAAAGATGTATAAAATTATACATATATACTTTTCTGAATCATTCATCACTATCACTATCCTTTGTCTATAAGATTTTATACCCTGCTAATTGCCATGTGTTTCAGTTATCTATTGACATGATACTGCCTCAGTAAATGTAACAAAATGACTTAAAGCATAATGTCAGAAGACAGGGACTTTTTTTTTTTTAATTGTGAGTTTATTAGTCTCCCAGATGAGGTGTCTGGTCAGGACCAGCCTTAGTTGGTCTCTGCTAGGATCAGCATTTTTAGGGAATTGAGGAGCAGGCTGTGCTGACTTGTCTAGGATTTCCTCAGTTGAGTGAACATCTCTTCTCAGGATACCACAGGGATCCAGCAGAGAGATTAAAAATGTGAAAACTCCGGGGCGCCTGGGTGGCTTAGTGGGTTAAAGCCTCTGCCTTCGGCTCAGGTCATGATCCCAGAGTCCTGGGATCGAGCCCCACATCGGGCTCTGTGCTTAGCAGGGAACCTGCTTCCTCCTCTCTCTCTCTCTCTCTCTCTCTGCCTGCCTCTCTGCCTACTTGTTATCTCTGTCAAATAAATAAATAAAATCTTTAAAAAAATAAAATAAAATAAAAATGTGAAAACTCCTAAATTCTGTGTTCAGAAGTGGGATACCAGCACTTCTGTCACTATCTGTGGTCTAAAGTCAATAACAAGGCCAGCCCCTATTTACAAGGTGGTGAAATAGTTCCCGTATCCTGAAGGGAGAATCTAGAAAGTCACATTCCAAGAACTGTGGATACAGGAAGAATTATATACAATAATTCTTGTATGTACATAGGCAGTCTACCATATTGTGTGATTTGGAGTACTTTTTAGAGAGGGAGACTATTTTCCTGATCTACTGTCTGGTTTGGCCATATGATTTGCTTTGACCAATGTACTATGAATGGAAGTGTTGAAAATCTCTTCCTCTTAAGAGCTATTGCATGCTTTACCCATTCTGTTAATCTTTTCTCTCTGACACAGGAACAGCCTGTCTGTGATGGGGTCTGCTTAGTAGCTGAAATGCTGGTATTAGGAAACACATGGGGTAGTTTTGAAACCAGACCATAGCCACCAGTCTATAATGTGAGTGAGAACTAAACTTTTTTTCATTAAGTCACTTAGATATATGGATACAGATATATAGATACAGTTGGAGGATAGGTATACAGATAAATATAGATATAGATATAGATATGGATACAGATAGATAGATACAGTTTTTTTTTTCTTATTAACCACAGCACAATGTAGCAATAACATCCAAGTGTTATTGGAAGATTTATGTTACTAAGCACTTTCTCAAACAACAGATATTAAAAGAACAACTGCTTTCAAGTGTCTGTCAATACTCCCTTTTTCATATTATAGGATTTCGTCATCCAGTATAATATTAGAAATCTGTGTCCCAAGGTAGTTTGTCCCATGAGGACTGAAAATAGAATATGATGTGAGTTGCCCATCTGGCTTTTTCCCTGACATATAAGTGATGAGTTTCTTGTTTCTTTCTAATTGTACCCTCAGGACTATTGAACTATTGAAGCCTTGTTGAGCAAGGAGCCTGCTAACTTAAGAGTCAGAGTGATAAATTCTACCTTCAAGAATTAAAAAATGAAAGTGGGGTGGGTGGGTGTGTATGGACAGGGATATGAAACCAAGAAATATTCATAAAAGGAAGTTGATAATGTAAAATGAAACCATTGTGTACACAATGACACATGTCTTACAAACTGAAACTTTAAAAATTCTACTTGTTTTCTTACATCACACATAGAAAGTCCTCTCTTTGCTTTCCAAAGAAGGAAATAGTTAAGTTGATAAGCAGAACTGTCCTATCTTGAATTCACAGAGTGCATACCCTTAAGAAATGGTTATTAATGATAGCTTTTAGGAAGAAAAAGAAAGCAAACAATTGCTGGAGCAGTTTGAAAAATCGTAAGGGACTCACAGGAATCTAGCCTAGTTTGACTACTGAATCTGGAGGCTTAAATATCAGGAAAATAAGTTTTCTTATGTTTCCACAATTTTTATTCATTTTCCTCAAATGTCTTAAGACATGGCCTTATAAGGTTGGAAAGGAATAAGATAGAGACAGAAATGTTATAACAAATAGACTAAGCATGTGGTAAGATGATAATGAAAAGAACAGACTCACACAACTCTCCTCTCCTATCACCCATTCATTGGTATATCATCCTGATTTGCTGTAGAGAAAAACCTGTAATACAAACTAACCAGAAATCCGTTACAGGTTCAATTTAAAATGAACCACTAAAGGACAGCACATTGAGAGATCTTTATTTAATGGGTTTGGGAAAGATTGATTTAAAAATCTCTAACAGAATACTGAACATTTTGTCTAATTTTGGACAAAAATACATGAAGGCAATATGTATCTGGTTCAAGATTGCTACAAATTCATGTATTTATGGTCTTCAGGACATTTTTGTAAAACCCCAAAGTATGACGTGTCTCTTAATCAAGAATTTATTGAGCATCTCTTATGAGGACTCCCGAAGTATTCTTCAGTATCTAAAGTAAAATCACTTTTTCATATCCGTCCTACATAGAACAATGGATACTTTGAAGAGCAAATGTATGGTTGTTTATATATGACTCATTAGGACTCTTGATTTTTTTTTCCACGTGAGCAATTCCCTAGTAAGAAAAAGCAATGAGAAGATAACATTAAGATTTATACAAATAATAGTTTTTTGTCCCTTAAGAATAAAGATATAAATTTGTTAGGATGAAGTTTGCTTTACTGCAGTGACACACATTTTAAAACATCTCTGTGCCTTAAGAAAAAAACAAATGTTTTGTTACACTATGTCCCAGATGGAGGCTCTGCTCCATGCAGACATTTAAGGACTCAGACCAACAGAAGCTGTTTCATCTTTTAGCTTCACCATCAGCAATATGTCATCTCTGTTATTCTGTATGAAAAGAGACAATAGAGAAATGTGTTCTGGAATTAAATGCTTAGGACAAGAAATGAAACATGTCACAAATGCTTATTACCTACAGACCAGACTTGGTCACATGGTCCCAGCTAAGTGAAAGCTCAGAAGTAGAGTTATCTGTTTAACTAGAAGACAAAACAAAACAAAAAGATAAATATTGGTGAGAAATAACAATATCTCCGTTGTTTATTTAAACCAAAAAATAATCAAAGATCTTCTCTGATGATAACATTGTGTCAGATATTATGATGTGTGCAAAAATGAGCAAAATGCAGCCACTGACTAGAAAATAAGGCATTCATCTTAATTGAGCTAACATATTTACACAATAGTAACAATAAAGATAGTATATGATAACATATTAAATTTCACATTGACCATCAAATGTTATGGGGCCAAATGGTATACAATTTTAAGGTGAAGTATAGGATGTGTTAAATAACTATTCACTTATCTTAATTTCTTTGGAATTTATTTATTTATTATTTTTTTTAAGGATTTTATTTATTTATTTGACAGAGAGAGAGAGCGAGAGGGAGAGTACAAGCAGGGGGAGGGACAGAGGGAGGGGGAAAAGCTGGCTCCCACCTGAGCAGGGAGCCCGATACAGAACTCAATTCCAGGACCCCAGGATAATGACCTGCACTGAAGGCAGTCACTCAACCAACTGGGCTACCCAGGAGGCCAAGTTCTTTGGAATTAGACATATATTCCCAAGACATACCTATTTAACAATAAGAGACTGATTTAGACATTTGTTGAAGATTTACATTGTATAACAGCTGTGCTTATATAATAAAAAGATAAATGTAGAAAGAATAACTATGTCAAATCACTTAAGACTATAGAATTTTATTATCCCACAATGACCTTTATATATTGCTTTATTTGTATATGATCTCTCTATATTATTTAACATATCTATCTGAAGTATATGAGTCCTGATATTTGTAAAAATTTCTTCATGAATTTCTTGTTCAACCTTTCATTCCCAAATCCTCTAAAGAAAATTTGAAACAATGGCTTTAAAGACAGCCAAATGAATATATGTGTGTGGTAGTTCTGTAGGATAGAAATCAAATCACCAAGAGATAATTCAATGAAATAAATATTTTCTTAGAATAATTTTCTCCTGTCGTGGGGTGAGGATCTTTTTAGTAAAATGATAAACTTTTCATAACTTAGACTGTCCACCTAACTGTACTTTTTTCTGTGTGTTTACATTGTCACTATTAATACCACATTCTTGGTCTAGGTTTTATGTAGCAAATGAAAGGTTTTATATAGCTTGTCCAATACACCATCTCCTAGTGCTTCAAGTAGATAAAACAAATTCCATCACCCAATACTATTAAGAACTTAAGCAGTGCCCTGCTTACTTTCCAACTTCATTTTTTAAATCCTCCCCACAGTTTTCTTCTCCATATTTCCCAAATATTCCATTATTTGTGTATACTGTCCTCTTGTTAAAATAAAATGTACATTTACCTGGGTGTTTTCAGGTCTGATATGATACTTCAAATTCTCAGTACAGATTTTTCTCTGCAGTGAATTTGTTGTTTACTTGCTTATCTGACTTATTTAGTGAATGCTATAGTTTTTAGGCATAATCTGTTTAATATCTCACTATACATTCAACACTGAGGATAATGCTTAGCATATAATATTTAATAATTTTTAACAAATAATTGAATAAGGAAATGAGGCATTAAGGGGAGGTGACACCATTACATGGAATGTTGGGCATAAGTAGGACCAGTATTAATTGGAACCCGTGAGTCTTTAACAAGAAGGAAAATTTCAGAATAGTCTTGAAAGATGCATGGAAATGTGATAGATGAATAAGGAAAAGAATATGGGTTATCAAAAAGAATGATCAAAAAAAAAAGAAAAGGAGCATGACAATATTGCATAAAATGACAATTTATGTTAGGGGGAAATCATTCTGTCATTGGGAGATTACACAGAGTGTCAACATCAGAAGACAAAATTTAAAGTCAGTGATGTTTCAAGGTTAGGATACTTAATAGGGTTCTATCATTCTACAAATTAGGTAAAATGGACAAATTACTTGAAAGGCATGAATTACTAAAACGAATAAACACAGAAGTAAAAAGCCTGAAATAAATTAACAGCAGTTGAATTTTAATTAAAAACTCTCCCATAGAGGAAGCTTCAGGCCTGAAGATTTTCTCCTAATAACAACACCAAACATTTAAGGAAGAAATAATACTGATTCTGTGCAAACCCTGTCAGAAAATAGAGAAAGAGAAAACATTTAGTAACTTATTAGACCAGTATCATTCAGATACCAAAATGAGGAAACAACGTTATAAGAAAAGTAAACTACATCCTAATATCCCTCATAAAAACAGAAAGAAAAAAATTATTCATAAAATATTAGCAAATTGAATCCAACAAATATAAAAAAGATGCCACACATAGTCATGTACGGTTTATTCCAGAAAAGCAAGACTAGTTTAGTATTCAGAAATTAATCAATCAATGAAACTTAACCATTTTAACAAATAAAGAAGAAAACTATGTGATTATCTCAATAGATGAAGAAAAAAACATTTGAAAATATTCAATAACGAATCATGATTTTTTAAAAAATCTCAGAAGGGCCACCTTGGTGACTCAGTTAGCTGGGTAGACAGCTCTTGATTTCAGTTCAGATCAAGATCTCAGGGTCCTGGGATCGAGCCCCACATCTCATTGGCTCTGTGATCAGCAGGCAGTCTGCCTGAGGTTTCTCTCTCCCTACCCCCTTGACGTTCCTTCCACTTGCTCTCTCTCTCAAGTTAAAAAAAAAAAAAAAAAAAATTTAAATCTTTAAAGAAAAATCTCACAAAACTAGGAATCCAGGGGAGGGGTACTTCCTCAACCTAACAAAGGGTATCTTAAAAAAAAAAAAAAAAAAAAGTTGCGACTAACATCATACCTAACACTAAAACAGCCAAATCTCCTTTCTAAGATCAAGAGCACATACCTATTCTACCAGTTCTAATTACCATTTATTAAAGATCCTATTCAGGGCAAAAAGTCAAGGAGAAAAAAAGGACATGAAAATTATAGATAAAGAAGTGGGTATTCCAATTAATATCTTAACAAAAATAATGGTGCCAAATTTTATTACATTGGTTGACAATATGGAACTTCCTCCACAAACTTTCTATATTTGGTAAAACCACGTAACAGAAGGGTTTCTATTCAGTCTGACTTCCACTGTCTTAATTCCCATATTCATTCAGTAAATGTCAGACACTATGATGTCTGTACATGATGCTGAGGATTTACTTCTAGCATAATATTACAGTTTTCTTTCTTGGAGCAAGAAAGGTTGTGTGATGAGTACTTAGGTGGTGACTAAGGTTTAGCCTAAATTGTTACATAAATTAGATGGGCCTGGATATGTATATGGGGAGTGGGGGTGTATATTAAGGTATACAACTAGCTGTTCGTGATAGTGATTCAATATTTTTATATATTACATAATGTAATCTATTACATAATGAATCTATTTACCACCAGACACCATACAAAGTTACTACAATATTATAGACTAAATTGCCTCTGCTCTTTGCATCCTTATGACTTGTTTATTTTATAACTGGATGTTTGTACCTGTTATTTCCCTCACCTATTTTGCCCACTGTCTAACCCCTCCCCAATCTGGTAAGCAACAGCTTGTTTCCTCTGTCTCTGAGTCTGTTTCTGTTTTGATTTGTTTTGTTTTTTAGATTTCACATGTAAGTGAAATCATTTGGTATTTATCTGTCTTTGTCTAACTTATTTTGCTTACCATAATACATACCCTTTAGGTCTATCCGTGTTGTTACATATTGTAAAATTTTGTATTTTTTGATGGCTGAATGTTAGTCCATCATGTGTGTATGTGTTTGTGTTTGTCACATGTTCTTTATTCATTCATCTGTCAGTGAACATTTATGTTGCTTCCATGTCTTGACTATTATAAATATGCTACAGTAAACATAGGGATACATATGTCTCTTTTATTTTTTGTAATTTTTTGTTATTTTTTGTCTTTTTTATAATAGCCAATATGACTACTATGAGGTGATGTTTCATTGTGGTTTTAATTTGCGTTTCTCTGATGATAAGTGATGTTGAGCATCTTTTCATGCATCTGTTGGCCAACTGGATATTTTCTATTTAGTCCTCTTCTCATTTTTTCATTGGGTTGTTTATTTTTTATATGAAGTTGAGTAAATTAGTTTATTTAGTCAGGGTATTAAAGCCTTTTCAGAATATGATTTGGGAAAATCTTCTCACATCTGTATTAGTCACAAATTATTGCTTATATAGGACAACACAAGAATTTAGGGAAAAAGGTATTATAATTCATCAGATAATTCAAATGGCTGTATTTAAAATCAATATACAAATACCAATTGCATTTATCTATACCAACAAGCTAAAAATCTTGCTAGGCATTTACTACCAAGCTATGCTTATAGAAATTAAATTAGACCAAAATAAGTAAAGACAAATCAAATATATGGACAAGACGACCACTATCCTAAAGATAACCATTTTGAAATTGATCAAAATATCAAATGATCTTAAATTAAATTTTCAACAGGGATCTTTGTGTAGTTTTCCCAAATAATCATGGTTTACAAAAATGTGGACTAAGGGAATCACTTATACACTGCTAGTGACTATGAAACTTTGTGCATAAACTTCAAAAATTCAAGGTGGCATTCTCTTGCAGAGTTAAAATACATATACTTTTGGCCTGTACAGGATTCTAGAAGCTGCTGTCATGTATATCAAGAGATATCATCAAGAATGTCTATTGGGAAAAAAAAAAAGAATGTTTATTGGAGTTTAATATTTAATAGCAAAAAACCTAGAAATAATCCAAATTACTATCACCAGGAAAATAAGTAAATACTTTGCATTAGAATAATCTTAAAGAATAATACACAGTGGTAAAAATTAAACCATCAGCCCTTCAACAATAACCATGGCTAAATCACAAAAACGTCCTATTATAGAATAAATACAGTATGGTATCATTTATATAAAGTCTACAAACCTACATATTAAACTGCATATATTTCATGGACATATATATGTGGCAAATATGCAGTGAAAATAGAAATGAGTAACACTAAATTTAAATTGTATTAACACTTTTATGGGAGAAGAAAGGATATTACTGACAACCAAAAAGAAGCTTCATGGTTATGTTACTTAATTGCTAAATATAAGGGAGTAGGTCCATAGGTTATTTTGTTATTCTTTATACTTTAAATTTATATTACATATTCTTTTTCTTGTGTGAAAATAATGAAGTAGTAAAAACAATTTAAAAAGAAAAGCAAAGTTGTTAGAGTACCAGTGTGGTTGGTGTGCAGTAGAATGAACAGTAATTCACTCTCAGCTATAGCATCAGGAAGATTTAGGGAACAGAGATAACAAATGACAAGAACAGGGGGATAAAAATGTGTATCTTATTTTAGGGCATTCCCTCCCCTATGACTAAAACTATCCCTCAGAAAATGAATATTTTATATTTGAGTCTTTAGAAAAAGCTTTCATACAGTACCATATTCCCTTAGTTCTGTATTTTAAACAAAAAAGTGCTTTTGGAGGAAAGATATAATTGCCTAAAATTCCCTCAGCCTGTGGTAGTTTTAAATAACAATAAAGCTCATCTAAGGAAATCAGCAAGACAAGGATGAAAAAGTAATCACAATCCTACTTTGGGTATCTCCTATAAATAGTAGTTCAGCCCACACTTTTCATTCTAACAGCCACCACCACCCCCCACCCCCCCACCCCCCACCCCCTACCCCCGCAAATTATATGAATGGGTCTTAAGAGAATAGTAAAATTCTAGGAGTCATAAGCTCCTAACTAAAAGGTGAAGGACTTTGAAGCTATTTAAAATATAGCCTCTTTCATTGATTTTAATGAAAGAATACACAAACGCAAATTTTAGCAACCATTACAAATTATTATTTTATGTGCTGCTAAACATTAACTGGGAGCTTTAAATGGCATAATAAATTTAAATTTACTTAAATTTACTGATTTGAAATAAATTTAAATTTACTGATGATTCCTTAGTGATTATCTTTGCTGCCTATAGCTATATTTCATTTTTTCAACCAAGAATAAAGAGAAGTATTCCCATCTTCAGAAAAGCTATTTGGGTTTTATACTTGCAATGCTTTGAAAAGACAGTAAAACATTGCCTGAGAGAATTTTTTTCTTTCCACTATAGCTGGATGCCAGCCACTGTATGGAGCTCTTAAGGAGACCATAAAGGCTTTGCAATATACAAATTTTAAAAGAATATAAAAGCTTTAACTTATGTGTGCTAATTTTCTCCCAGATTGTAGCATGAAACCAGGCTTGTGTTAAGTGTTGGGTGCCATATGACTTCCTTATTGCTATAGCTCTTGTCCAGGCCAGTCCTTATAAATCCCAAAGAAAAAATATTTCTTATGCTAAATCCTCAACTGGTGCAAAGGTTTTTGAATCATCAGAAAGATTTGGTTTTGTATCTTCTTTTACATGAATTTTTTTTAACCTTTCCCCAGATATTCCTGCTTGCCAAGCCTATACAGAAAAATACTTAAGCATTCCTGGACACATGGTGAACAAGCAGAGTCTCATTCCCTTTAATCATATGAAATAGACTCTTTCTTTGCTGAACAGCGTGATGTAGGATTGTATCAACCACTGTGCTTCTCAGAGAAAGGTAGGGGTGGTTGCTGCTAAATTAACCTCTCCTTAGAAAAAGATCAAATTGTGTTTACTGGTGGCTAATGACAAAATGGATAAATTTTATGCCTCAGGATAAATACCACCTGCTGATAATAGTCATTCCTTATTTTAAATTTTAATTAATTATATTGTCAAAAGGTTTTAGTAAACTCTTAAAAACTGTATCACAAATAGCACTTGCAAGTTAAATAAATGAATAAATAAATACATAAAAAATAAATAGAGTTTACATTTCAAATTAAAACCCCAAAGTTATAATCATATCACTGTATGTATTGTCTGATAAAATGGGACAGCAATAAATAGAATTTGCCAAAATACACATTTATGTTGGAATATGCTTTCCACAGATATTAAATTATTATTATTTTTTAAAGATTTTATATATTTATTTGACAGAGAGAGAGATAGCAAGAGAGGGAACACAAGCAGGGAGAGTGGGAGAGGAAGAAGCAGGCTTTACACTGAGCAGGGGGCCTGATGCGGGGCTCGATCCCAGGACCCTGGGATCATGCCCTGAGCTGAAGGCAACTGACTGAGCCACACAGGCACCCCCACAGATCTTAAATTATAGACATGCTTAAAGGGTAACAAAAAACAGGAGATTGTAATCAAATTTCATGATATGCAGTTTTTGTAAGTAAAGAAGTATTGAACATTTCTAGCTAGAAAGAGTAATTAGTATTCTGCCTAATAGTCTACTGCTTATGCATACAAAATAGATGACTTTAAACATTCATATAGAAATAATCATGTTTGCAAAAGTCCATGATCATGTCTTGAAATTTACAGAGGAAAAGATATATGTTTTATGATATAAAAATGTATTATTAAGATAATATTTACTTTACTTCATTTCTTCAAACCTAGTCTCATAAAATACTAGTAATTAATTTGGGGGGTTAAATATTTATGGTTTCTTATTAATATTTATAAGACATTTGTCTTCTTTATTATCCCATGCCCTCACTAAAATTGTTAAGATATATTTGGCCAATGTAATAATTCTATATAGACATTTTTCAGAAAGGAGAAAAATTTAAATTGTTATAATAAAATCTCATTTTTAAGACATGATATTTTAAAGAAACTTGTGTTGTATTCATAAAAATAAGAGGAATAAAAACTTTGAGAAGCCTATTTTGAAAGTTAGGTCTGAGATAAAACCTGGAAAAGCTAATTATCTGGAAAAATGGAGAAAAACTCAAAAGGATATTCTCTTATGGCTAGAGGCAAGAGTATCTCCTACTCTGGATTCCATAATCCCATACTGTGGTTGGTTGAGTGACATAATTGGCCATATTCTCATTTTCTACCAAAGAAGAATACTTTACATTTTGTGTGGTTATGGCAAAAAGTTCCACAAAGCAGAGCAGGATAAGTACATATAGTTCTTCTTTCTCTCTTTTTAAATCAAGTTATTTCCTGTATTTCATCTTCATCATAGTTGCCAGGAATTGGAGCACCCATCAACCCAGCTCCTCTTCCATAATAATCATTATGGCAGGGTGAGAAACTGGGATGTTGTATAGTAGGAACTTGACAAATAGATATTGAATTAAATGAACACTTTATTGTTGGTGTCCTCCCATATCTAAATTGTCATATGTTGTGCATACTGAGTTTCAATGAAATTTAAAAATATTTTCTTGTGATTTTTGGAGAAACCCTGTATGAAGTTGTTCTTGCTGAATATCTATTCTACTCATGAATTGCCAAAAACAGTCAATTTGAACAATACAGAACATACTAGCATTTTAAAAAAAAAGCGAAGTGAAAGACAATGAAGGAGATTTTTCATACTTTCATTACTGAGTTTTTTCCCCTGAAGTTTTTAGATATTTCTCTTTGCTGTGGACTTATTAGAGCATGACAGGAAGGCTTTCTGTTATGATTATCTTCATTTTTATAATAAAATTTTGTGTCATCAAAACTTTATTGGTGAGAGAGCTTTTAGTTAAGTATTTCTCTAAAAATGAGCGGTTCCATTCAAGAAATTATTATGAGCACTTTATCACTTTGTATATAACATATTTGTAAGTAATGTGGTATTTGACATATAATGATGTGATAAAGAACATGGATTTGAAGTTAAAGAGAGTTAGTTTTGAGTCCCAGAGTTGAAATTTTAGCAATCAGTTCAATCCTTCTAATTGTTTGATCCTTACAAGTGGAAATATGGGTTTATACAGTGGTAAATGTTATAACATGTTCTAAGAATTTAACAAAGTACCTGGAATATAATAAGCATGCAAAAAATATTAGTTGTTATTATACCTGTAAGATTTAGTGAGAAGACAAAATGTCCATCACTGAAAGGCATGACATAGGAGGCAATAACAAATTATACGTAAGGATACTGAAGGAACACTGAGCTTATTAATTTGGCAGTATGGTAAATATTTCCCTTAGAGGGAACCATGATTGGTTTTGGTCTTATATTTTTTGTATATAAGATATGATTTTAAGTGACACTATTGAAAGACTAGATGTTAACTGGTCATTAAAGAACCAGAGAGATTTCAACAGATGGGGATTGCTGGGATTAATGTAGAGCATGAAATCATCCATAATACGTGACTTGCTAAAATTTAACATGGAGGCCACTGGGGGCAGGGAAGGTTTCAGAGAGGGGCATAGGCCTTTGGAATGTCGAGGCCTGCCAGACCACTCTGCTGTAGGAATGCCCAGGGAAGTTTGCCTTCCTGGAAGCTTTCTGAGCCCAAATAGCCAGCCTATGATCTGAGAGAGGTATGCATTGTCCCTTAGGCTATGTTTAGCGGAACTAGAACATACAGATAAACACATCCTATCTTTCCTGTAAACAGATCCTCCTACTTCCAGTAAGACCCCTTGGCACATGTCAAGTGCCTGAGAAAGAGTGATAAGGATTTGTGATTATCCTGCAGGACCAATAAAAGCAGGAGCAAAGAAGAGCAAAGGGTCTTCCTCTCTGAGCATCGACCCCCTTGCCTTCTCCTCTCTATCACAGCCATTGGATAGAGATTGCTGGCCATTCCTGGCAAGGGATAGTGAAGGGACACATTTCAGGCCAAAGGAAGGGAAGAATATGAATGAACATGCATATAGGTGAAGCAAGCTAAGGGTCTCTACACAATCTGAAGACCATGGGGTGTATGAAGACGAGGGGTATAATGGAAGATGAGGGGGGAATGGTCAGCACCAGAGTACAGAAGGGCCTCTGTCACCCTATTGATTACCAGTGTTAAGTTCAATGGTTTTGGCTAATTCTCACCCACCATTTCATGTGCATCTCTACTTAAACATATCCTATTGAAAAGAGAAAATCTACTCCAAATAGAGAAGGGATAGTCTCACTTCAGTAATTTACTAGTAATTGCACTGTCCTGCTAGAACCATTAGACAAGATCTAAAGATTCATTTATGGAGAAAAGTATCATCTGTCCCCCACTTTGGTGAAGGTACAGCATGGTGTGAGTAGTTTTGGGACTCCGTTGAAGAGGCATACCTCCCAGAGACCTCTTCCCAGCATGCAATACAAATTCTGTCCGAGGAATGGAGTCAAGGGAAATAGTCTTGTCAGAAGAATCTCCTGATAATGAGAATGGGATAACAAGGGATGCCCAGCAAATGCACAAAGTTTAAGTGGTTTATCATTTCCTCATACTACAGTATTTTTATTCATGGCCTGGAATGCCTTGAGAGAGATTTAGAGAAATCTTAGAGGGCCAGAATGAAAAATTAGCATTCAAAACATACTGTGTTTTTGGATGAGATACAAAACACAATTCCAGGGTCTCCAGAGCTCAAGGTTCAGAAGAAGTCACATTAATAGTTAATTCACTCACTCATCCTTGTTGTGCCTACTTTCTAAAGCAATGTCTCTGTACCCAGGTGAAGTACACAAATCAATTTTTATGCCATCTCTTCTTGTACTTTTCTGTCTGGGTAGCTTTATTGTTCATGGCTTATGATTAATGGCTAGTGCTCTTTCTCTAGTCATGGTGAGAGCCAGGTCCTCCTGGAACCAGCCCTGCTTCTGATGAACTCCGATGGGCATGTACAATGACCTCACCCTGCTGTGTCTAGTAGAACTGTAATTTGATGGGTTGAGTCAGCAGGCTGTAACAAGAGAAGGTTCCCACCATTTTGTGTTAACTCTTTTAAAGTGATATTACATTTTAGTCACTTACAAATAGCTCTTTTGAAATTTTTCTTTTAGTCCCATACATGAATGTTGGGATCAGACCAAAGCCAAGTTAAAGCAACAGAAACCATAACTACAAAGAATCTGTTTTCCCCTTATCGTTACTAAGAATTTGTTTCTGAATTAATGTTATTTTGCTAAGCAATTTCTTCAAAATTTCCTAAACTGAAATTTTTCTCAAGGAGACTTTTATTGGCCCATATCAAAAGACTTCTGTCAGGCCATCCCATTACTTTTCAGACACAATTTCAAATGTCTAAACCGCAATAATGGGTGCAAACCAAAGAGAATTTTTCCCTCCTCAAGAATAAAATTCTATCAGGCTGGCTCCATCAGATTTCCAAATATGTTTATACCTCAAATTTCAGCAACATACAGATGAAGGTAAATTCAAAATGGGATTCCTATTACATTAAAAATTGTAAATATGACCCAGTTTCAATTGTCTCACTTATCAACGTTATCCTGTTAATTTCACATTTCCTTCTATTTTTGGATCATATTGAAGTAGTAATGGTTAAATCTACTTCATCTCCCAAAGAATGATCTGAATGTATGAATAATACTCTATATATCATCACCCAGTTGCATTTGAAATAAAGTTGTGGAGCATTAAAATATGGCATTCAGGGTAGTAAAGTATCATCAATTATAAAATAATATATTTAAAATATGAGGATTTTACTTGTCATTTTCTCTGAAGGTTAAATAATAGATTTAGTTGTCTAGAGACCATTTAGATTAAACTATTTTTACAGGGTTTATGAGAATGAACTAAAGTAGGATAAGAAGGCAAAGGTGCTTTTGATGATGGTGAGAACAAAGAGCAACAAACCTCCCAAGGAGTAGAGTCAGTCTGGGTGTGGGCAAGAGACAGTACAAAGGCCTTGAATACTTTGGATTTATGAACAAAGTGGATAGTGAGAATTCCAATGCTGCAAAGAGTCATCCTTGATAATTACTTCACTTAAAATAACCATGTATTGGATAATGTCCTACTGCTGCAACTGTCTTAAAGCACGAATATTTTTGATATGAGTCCAGTTGTAGTTAACATTTCTATAAATAATGTTTTAGAAAGAAACCTCTAGAGTAGGGTGCTGATGAAAGCACTCTTCAACAATCTTTGATTCCCTTTTTAACTTACTCTATAAAATGATAAAATCTAGAATCCTTTGTTAGGGCCCACTCAAGCTTTCATATCTTGACGTTCCGGATCCAAGTTATCTTTAAGAATTCATTCCTTTTGCTCTTAGCCCCAATCTGACTACTCTCTGTATTGTTCTTAGAGAAATGTTCTGCTCACTTCTATGAAGGTGTCCTCAACATTCTTTCCATTCTTTGATACTCACTCCTGTCTGTCCAGTTCTAAAAATGTTCCGCCACTCTTCTTACCGTTCCTTGAAGAGTAACAGTAAAGACATCTATAATAAATTGTTTCATCTTTGAAATTTTCCACCTCTCATTCACTGTACCACTGCTTCAGCAGCCAATAATACTTTTCTTTGTCACCTTTTGAACTTTATTATTTACTATGTCATAACTTTTAAAAACTCTCTCTTTGTATTATCCCCATAATTAGATTATAAAGACCAGAAGTCAGGATCTCAGTATGCTTTCTAATGTTATAAACCATCTTTGAAATAGTCATTTTTTAAAAGAATATTTTGCTTTCCAGTTGACAAAATATGCATGCCATTCTCCAGAGCTAATTGTATAACTTGGATCATTCATTATTGGTACTTTCAGAAAGAGAAGAATGCAGGATTAAAGTACAGTAAATGTTCCCCCACAGAATTTCTACTGGGAAGATAAACTTCAAGTAACTATAGGGCTTATATCTGTAAAAAAGCAATCAACAACTCTAAAAAGTATTGAATTAAAGCCAGAAAATTTTTTCAAGTGTAACAGGAATTTATTAATTATTTAGGCCAGTGATGTGTCATGGAATCATGAGTCTGTGAGGCCATGCCATGCATATCTTCATGTTTTTTTCTGTCTTGAATGCAAGACATGGAGGAACATTTCTAACTAAGGAACATAAAATTATTTTACTATTTGAATGTCCCCTGCATTCTTAGCCCTGAGTGAACACAGTAGAGGACACAAAGACAAAATGTCATCCAATATTTGCTTCCTTCAGAAAGCCTGTGATCAAAACTCCCACTCAGAACTGATGAACTGAATAAATAGAATTTGGTAACTTCAAACAAGATTCCAACTGAACTGAATAAAACTTACAAAGATGTATATTAGAGCACATCGCCAGCCAGTCATTTCCTCCCTGCCACTGTATTTCTGTACAGAGTGCCTTCACTTCCAATTTTCATAAGGGCCAAACCTAAGTACCACTTGAGTCTGAATCCCATGTCACAGCTGATTGAACTGGCAGTGCATATCAGACTCAAGAGGAAAGATTCAGATTCTCTCTCTCTCTCTTTCTCTCACGAACTTGAAATTGGTGCAACAAAAATATTTTTTTTCCCTCAATGATTGGATATGTAAGGTCATGTAAAGTTGGATGCGGACACAAACATTTTAAGGTAGCTATGATGACCTGTGCACAAGCAGGTGGATGGTCTGAAGAAGACTATTTGGAGAAGAGAATTAGGAAGACATGCAAAGAGGACACAGCCTCAGAGAGAGAGAGAGTAGTACCTTGGTTCTTGATGATGTCCTACTTTCATGTTCAAGTCTCTTGCAAGGACCTGTGTACATTTCCCCTTTGACTCAGTAAGTCAGCCCTATATCTTTCCAATAAGTGCAATTGTTTTTGCTCAAGCTTAAATTCTAATGTTTACCCTAGTTTAATTACTGACTTATAAAAATGTTATATTATATGAGGCTATATTATGTGAGGCTGCCATTATGCTATTACAGTAAAGTGAAAGTTATTATTCACATGTTTTCTGTAATTCAAGTAACTGATAGTGATAAAATGAAATCTTTTGAATTTTAAACGTGGGACATTAGAGAATCATAATGGTATTCAATATTCAAAATGTTGTACTAATTAAAAATTTTTATCCACAATAATTATGAGATCTCTTGCTCAAATATTAGAATAAACCATTAAATACTCTGAATCAATAAGAATTCCTCGTTCTAAGCAATAGGATCCAATTCTAGATGAACATGTCAAAAAAAAATTTAATTAAGGTATACTGGCCCAACAATTCTGCTCCTAGGAATTTACTCAAAAGAATTGAAAGCACAGGGGCACCTGGGTGGCTGTCGGTTAAGCGGCTGCCTTTGGCTCATCGTCATGTCAGGGTCCTGGAATCGAGCCCCGCATTGGGCTCCCTGCTCAGTGGAGAGCCTGTTTCTCTCTCTCCTTCTGCCTGCTGCTCTACCTACTTGTACTCTGTATCTCTGTGTCAAATAAATAAAAAATCTTTAAAAAATTATTTAAAAAAAGGAATTGAAAGCATAGGTCCACAAAAAGACATATATATGAATATTCACTTTGGATTAATTCATAACATTGCCACACTGGAAACAAAATGTACATCAGTGGGAAAATGAAAAAATGAATTGTAACATAGTCATACAAAAAAGTACTTCTCACTAATAAAATAGATATGAATTATGGCTCCAAGTAATAACACAATGAATCTCAAAAATATTAGATTAGACAAAAGAAGCCAGACATAAAAGTGTATATACCATATGGTTCTAGCCACATGAAAAGGCTAACCTATAGGGATAAAAGTAGAATAGTATCTCAAGAGTATCTCAAGGAGGGAGTACTGAGGACAAAGGGACTTGAGAATCTTTAAGCAATTATGGAAATATTTTATTTATTAATTGGGCATCATTAAATTAGTGTACACTTTTTTCAAAATCTATCAAACTGTATACATAAGTTCTGTACATTTTAATCTATGAAAAATACATCTCAATAATAATAAAGAAAAGATATCAATAGTTGAAAGAATCATCAAGATGTGCTGTGAATGTGTCCCCCCAAAAACCATATCTTGAAACTTAATCCTCAATGTGATGGTGTTTGGAGGTGGGAAATTGGAGAGGTTATCAGGCCATGAAGATAGGACCCTCATGAATAGGATTCTGCTCTTATAAAAGAGAACCCAAAGAGCTCCCTTTGCCATATGAGAACATAGCACAAAGACAACCAGCTATGAATCAGGAAGCAGGCCCTCACTGGGCACTGAATCTGCTGGCACCTTGATCTTAGACTTTCCAGGCTCCAGACTGCAGGAAATAAGTTTCTGTTGTTTATAAGCCTCCCAAGCTATGGTATGTTGTTATAGCAGCCTGAATGGGTTAAGACAGCAGCCTTCCAGAACAAGGGACCAACCACTCCCTAAATCTCGTCTGATGAGAATATGAGGACATTTGTTGTCACCCCTGTGCTCTACAGCTTAACACACACCTTGAGGTGTGTTGTGTGCATATGCGTGTTCTTTCATGCTTTGCGGCATCTGCTACCACTGAAGTCTCTGATGGCCACGGCTCAGCTCGGGGGGGCCCAGATCTCCACTTTGCAACCACATTATTGCTCTTGTCTCCACAGTATGCTCCTTGGTCCAGCTCTCTGTGTCAAATAGCCACTGAGCCAAGTCTAGTACTCATGAGTCTGATTAGCAAAGTCTGGGTCCCATACCTTTGTCCTAAAGAGGATGGAATCAAGATCTAGTAGCTCAGATTTCACCTCTGCTAAGATGAATAAAGTAGGAATTCTCCAAAGAGAATTTGAGGTGCTGGTTCTCTGCAGAGGATACTACTCATTGTCCAGGAAATCTGTTTTCTCCTCCGTCTTGAGCATGTAGCCAGCCCTATTTCTTTTCTTTTGCAGTTAGTTGTGGCACGCATCTGAGGTCTTTCTCATGGCGTGTGAGCAAAAATAATGTGGGACCTTGCAAGCATAGGCCAAAGAGAACGGCAGGGCTCTTCTGCGCTCTCTCCCGTTACAGTCAGCGGGAAACCAGAGCAACTTCATTTTGACTGTATGATGACAGCAGTGCCCTAGGGGACTGTGGAGCAGCAAGACAAAAAGACCTTGTCCTTAATGACTGTGTAGAGAACAGTCACTTGACAGCTGGAACTCCGTTTCAGTCTATTACATAGGAGAAAGATAGATTTCTTCCTTCTTTAATCCACTTCTCTGTTATAGGATCCGATCATCACCTTACATGGCCTCCGACCCAGTGAGTAAAAGCTAGTAGAGTGTTCCGTTGAGTTGCAGTTACATCACCTACATAAGCCTACATTATTGGTCAAAAAGGTATCAGTGAACTATCATACTAACTTTAGTTGCTATTTGTATTTTATTTGTTCTTTGGAGATTTTTTTGGTTTAAATTGACATTTAAAAGTAATGTGTTTCTTGAAAAACTTGCATTTGAAATATCAAATATTTTCTTCAGATGTACACATTATGGACTCTTGTTGTTATACACTCATGTTCTTAAAATTATAGAATATTTTCTAGCCCCTATAGGTGTTTTAGGAGACATGATTTTAGATTCCAAATTATTTGATTAACCCTACATTCTTGCCCGTAGTATTTCTTTGGCCCCAAATAATCTTCCCATTGTCTTGTCTAACTGGCAAATTCATATTTATCATTCAAAGCTCAGGTCAGATGTAATCTCCTCTATAATATCCCTGAAGCAATTTTCTGTATTCTCTCTGCCATTTTTCTATATTTATACATTATTCTATCTTCATAAGTCTTCAGTATTTTAAATTTGCCTGTATCTCTGCCTCCCCTATTGAATTATGAATGCTGGTAAACAGGCTCCACTATGCCTTTCTTTTTTGATATCCTCTATTTCTTTAAAAAAATTTTTTTTATTTATTTATTTTAATTGAGAGAGAGAGAGAGAGGAGGGAGAGGGGCAGAGGGAGAGGGAGAGAATCTGAAGCAGACTCCCTGCTGAGTGTGGAGCCCCGCACCAGCGCCCCATCTCACGACCCTGAGATTGTGACGTGAGCCAAAATCAAGAGTCAGGTCCTTAACTGACTGAGCCACTGAGGCGCCCCTGAAATCCTCTATTTCTGACACATGAAAGGCAAATTACAAATGTCTTCTAGTTCAATTTCATTACATGACAGTGAAATCATTAGTACACTCTAGCAGTAAACACATTTTTCACTTGAGTGTTTGGCATGAAATAATGTGTTTCTTAATATTTCTCACAACTCCAGACGTTATTTAAAATGTATGTGATTCTCTTCCTCTCCCCTCCAAAACACAGCATGAAACAAAGGCAGGGAGCAAAGGTTTTTATGCAGAACTGCTCAATATCTGGAAACTAAAATTCTAGTATTTGACAGCCTCGTTACAAGCTCCAGTCCTTCCAATTTTCCCAGCATCTCACTGCCCCTCACACTTTGTTTTTGTCAGTCCTCTCAGTGCCTCTCACCCTTGGTATTTTTTCCCCTTGGTTTATCAATTTCCTCCTACCCTCCCTGACTTTTCCTTCTGGTCAGATGAACTATTCTTTAACAGCTGTTGTGCATGCTGCTACACAAATCCCCAAAATTCCTATACTTGAATGCATTCTAAAAGCTGTCCTTTTCATGCCTGAAATGGAACACTTTAGTATTAATGGGGAAAGAGCCCGTTTAAAAATGAGTATGCCACCTCACATTAATAATTTTTACTCTCTAGAGTGTCATGAAAATTCTCAATACTTTATTATATTTTATCATTTTATTATTTTTACCGTAAAACATAGTTGCCACTATCCCCAAAATCTCCTTCACTGTCTGAAGAAACCTCATTATTTATAATCTCTTAAACTCTCTCAGGCTTGCCACTTAACATGATTTTAGTACCTTTATGTAGATATAATTGCTATATAATGAACTGGATGTAATTAAACTATGCAATGTGACATACTTTGAAATCTGTGTATAACAATGAATCCATCCCCACACTCAAGGTAATAGACATCTCCATCACCCTAAATTTTTTGCATGCCAGTTGCAATCTGTCCTTCCTGCCTTTTCTACCCCTTCTCTCTCTTCCCAAACAACCACTGAGCTTCTTTCTGTCCCTATAAATTACTTTATATTTCCTGGTCATTATCTTACTTTTGTATACACGGAATCATTCGGTGTACCATCTTCTTTCTCTAGAAGGCTTCCTGCATCCATCGTTAATTGTTCTGAAATTCACAAGTACTACATATGGCAATATTTCATCTTTTTTTACTGCTGAGATCTATCCCATTGTATTGATACACCACAAGATTTTTATCCATTGGCCTGTTGATGGACAATTGGGCTATTTTCATTGTGAGGGTATGAGAAATGAAGCTGAAATGGATATTTATGTATAAGTCTTTGTGTGGATATATGCTTTCATTCCTTTTGGTAGGATGCACTGTGGGTGTGCATTTAACTTTTAAAAACACTAACAAATCATCTTCTAAGTGGTTTTATCACTTTCTATTCCTATTAACAGTTCTTAGAGTTCCAGTTGCTCAAATTATTGCCAACACATGGTGTGTTCAGTCTTGACCTTTATCTATTCTAACAAATATGATGTCTCATTAGGTTTTAATTTTCATTACCATGATGGTTTGTGGTATTGAGTATTTCTTGATGTGCAACTCTTTTATTTATAATCTATAAATCTCTTATGGTGAATGAAGTTCATTTTTTTGCCATTTTTCACTGGATTTTTAATTTTTCATTGACTTTAGAAACTTACTTATGTATTCTGGTAGTAATATTAATCCAGTGTAGTTCTTTTTAAAAGTTCTTTTGGCTATTCTAGATTCTTTGCATGTCTATATAAATTTTAGAATCAGCTGATCAGTTTCTTCAAAGAGCTTGCAGTGACTGTAGTTGGATTGTATTTAATCTATAGATCAATTTGGAGAGAACTAATGTCTCAAAAATGCTGAGTCTTCAAATCCATTAATAAGGTATATGTAGGATGTTGCAGGCCTGTCTCCTTGGCTTGTAGATATCTATCTCCCCTCTAGGTCTCTTAACATCATCTGTGCTCTGTGTCTTTTGCACTTTGCTTTGTTTGTGTCTCTGTGCTCAAATTTTCCCCCTTTTTATAAGGACACTAGTCATATCATATTAGGGTCTACCCTAAAGAGCTCAGTTTAGCTTGATTACTTCTGCTAGCACCCTATCCCCAAATAAGGCCACATTCTGAGTACTAAGGTTTGGAAATTCAAATTATAAATTTGGGAGGAGACACAATTCAACCTATAACATGTAACCAGTGAGCAACGTAATGCACAGTATAACTGGAATATCTCTCACCAGCAAATTAAATTATGTGTCTTTCAAATCATTGGCCAGAACTTGTCACATGACTCACTTCAGTGACTATGGAAAAATACAATCCATCCCTGTGTCAGGAAGGCAGGGAACCTATTTCGTGAATAGCACTAGCGATTACTTGCTCTATTTGTTGATTTTCAATATTTTCATAATAAAAGAAGAAATTAACAATGAAGGCAAGGTACTAGTGATCACATCCTTTCTCTACATAACAGACATTTTCATTTATATTAAAAATGTTCTATTATTTCTTTTCAGTTTCCTAATGTAGAAAAATGTATGGTATAATGACAATGGTATTTTGATGATTCTATTCATGGAATTAATATTGTTGGAGAAGTATAGAAGTTTCCATATGTAGGTAAATGTTTTATTTAAATATTAATCCTCATGAATTTTCACTGATGAAAAGGTTTGAAGAAATCATGGCAAACTAAATCTTATTAGGGTTTAGAAGGGTATTAAATAAAAGGATGACTTCTTGAAGAATGGTATCGCCTACAGCATATCATTTGCTATTTAATTTTTAACTAAAACAAGAATTTTAGGTCTCCATGACATGATGAGTTATATAATATACATGCTGGAAGACATCTTTAAAACTAACACAAGCTGTAAGATAAATGCTTCGTGGAAACTTATTTCTCTTATATATATTTAATATTAAATCTCAGGAGAAACATTACTTATTATATTTTTCTTGTCTTTATCACCACCATATCAGCACATAATTCAGTGACCTAAAGTAATTTCCATTATTTCTCTTTCCTTTAATATTGCAAGCTACAAATAGGTACCTGTTTAGTTTTTGATAGCATCTGAAAGTTCATTTTCTGCAGGTTCATGTGTTCCTTTGTTTGATGACCTTAGCTTATTGTTACCAAAAACTTATTAAATATGATTTTTTGTCTACGTAGTCAACCTTCACTTTCTTAGTTTAATTGTGAGAGCCACGATGCTGGGACACCTTACATACTATGATACTTTCCTGAGGATAGCTGTAAACAAGCATAAACAAATGTTCTGGGAAACGAATAAATATTAGGATGAAGGAAAGGAACTAGGAAATAATTCTCAGAGTGTAAAATACTTAAATTGAAACTCACTATAAAGCTCAGGACTAAGTTTAGGAAGAGGAGATAGGTATATTATTTCCTAACAAATCCAAAAACAGAAAACAGTGTATAGAAATATATTTTGAAAAGCTATAGAAATATTTTAAATATGTAGAACTCTAAGAGAGGATATTAGTCTAATCATAACATATACTATATCTGAGACATATTTAAGTTTATACCTAATAATTATATTATAGGTCAAAATAATAAAACTCTAAAGAAAATTACTTTTAGTCAACTACTAACACATGCACATCTCAGTGTTTGTGGAATCATGTGGTTAGTCCTTTGGTTCATTTTATTGTTAACCAGTTCACTGGAAACACTATGTTCCTTCAACTGTAACTGAGTTACACATGGAGAAGCACCTTAGAGAAGTAGATGACAGGAAGGAGGACCACTGGCCACACTGTAGCCACTACCATCTCTGTCCTTGCTGGCATTGCTGCCAAACCATGTGGGAATGAAATTCAATGACTGTTGAGGGAGGACTTGGAAATGGCTGGAGAAGTTCAACGAAATAATGATGTAAGCTCTCTGTGCAAGTGGTTAGGAGAAAGTTGGATTTCCACTGTTTGCTTCTCATCAAAGTAATTCTGCTATCAGTCTACATTCCTCTGGATAAACTGCCCTCTTTCCAGAGTATGGTTGTCATCCACTTTCTGCCTGCTACAAGACCACAGTGGAAGTCCAAACGCTGCCTGTAAATGATCATTAGCCTTTTGCTAGAAGTTACTTTAAGTGGTGCTTGGACGTTTTCCTTAGGCTCATGCTTTGATTTATTTGACTTTCTGAAATCTTGATTGCTTGATTTATTTATCCTTCTTTTATTAGTAGCTAGAACTGAACAAAAATAGGCCAAATTAACCAAAAAATCAAGTATGCAATTAATAATATTTGAGGACAAATTGAAACTGTTTGAAGTAATAATTAGGGTAATAATAATGAGAAATCACTTTGCGGATTTTTTTATAATTTATTGGTAAGTAATTGTCATAATGTTGACATAAATCATGTTGATCAGTATGTAACTTTAGAAATTAAAAATAGCATAAACAAACAAAACAACTACCTGAGAAAAATTCTAAACAAAATCTCGTTTCATAAAGGTGCAGAGGCTCAAGGAATGCATTTGTAATAGGGCTGGATAGTGTAATCAAAACTTGTTTTTATTTCCTGATCAGATTACTTAAAAATAAATCAGTAAACTCTGCTGAAAATGCACAGTGAACTCTAATCTGTTATTCATATTAACTGGTAAAATATGTATGTATTAGCATGGTTAATGAACCATAAAACACATTATTTGTTGTTCTATTCAAAGATGCTGCTGCTGCTAAAAATCTTGTTATCCATACCTTCAGCTATAACTAAAGATATTGAATGTAAAACTGACATTGCTTTCTAAATCATGTGGACTAAAAGTAATCCTGCAGTTAAAGAAAGTCAAACCTCTTTGGCACTGCACCCTTATTTTTTGCAAGTATTACATCATCTCAAAAGTTCTAAATGCTTTGGTATTGTAATGTTCTTAAAATCACAGTTATTCAGAGCTTTTTGCCGTGTTTCTGTGTAGTTTTGGAGAATACTGCTGTCCTTCCATATTCCATCATACAATGAACAGCTAATTCATATCTTCTTGTTTACTCCTGAATTTCACTCTTCATCAGAATTTCTGGGATCTGCTTTCATTACCCCTTTCCCATTCATTTTCTCTGCTACAAGTAGATTCGCATGCCCCATGAAGCTTCCTTCTTTGCCTCTGGTTCTTCCTATGTTATTAATAAGTATTATTCTAAGATAACTATATATGGGCCTTGCTGAATGACTGCTACAGATGTGGTGATCAATGGCCTTGGTTTGCCTAAGACTGAGCAGTTTCCTAAGACACAGGACTCTAAGTGTTAAAAGGGGAGGAGGGGTGGGAGTGGGGGGCGGTAGAGGCATGGGAAGGAAAACCAGGTTACAGGAAGATTTGGTCACTCTAAACATACAATTTTTTCAATAAAGATAAAATTATTTTACCATATATCTTAATTTAAGTGAAAAAAAAATCTTCTTCCCATTTTTTCATTGTCTGAAGGATTTGTGTTCATGAAATCCTATAGAGAGGGTTTAATCTTATAAAGAGGACAGCATTGCCACAGTGTCCCCTGGTATTAGCCATTGAATTGGTCCTGAGCATTTATACGTAGCTGTAAGTGGTAGTTCTGAGTACTGTTCCAGCAGGATTTGCTAACCCAGCTAGTGTGCAGGTATAAAAACAGCCC
Source organism: Martes martes (assembly GCF_963455335.1). Classification (NCBI taxonomy): domain Eukaryota; kingdom Metazoa; phylum Chordata; class Mammalia; order Carnivora; family Mustelidae; genus Martes; species Martes martes. Next base: position 22,338,432 of record NC_137889.1, on the reverse strand, counting down.
CATTTTATATTTGAGCATTTTAATGTATAAATATCTATAAAATAACATCTACTTCATAACTTAACTATGGAGATCAAGTGAGGTAAAACTCCTAATACTGTCAAAAGGCATTAAACTCAATTATTATGGTTAGATAATTTATCAACTCGTCTTTTTTGGGTGGTTTTTTTTTTTCCTTTTTTTCTCCCTATCCTATGACTCAAGAATGTTGCCTAGATGCTTTGTGCTCCCTTGGGTTTTTGTGAGATTACAACATCCAAAAGTAATCACCATTTCCAGATTGGTTTCTGAAGCTAGGCTAGTGGGATAGGGGTAGAAAGAACAAGAAAAGAAAGAAACCATGCAGTGGATGGGAGCGAGGACCGTTACATAATTTGGGAGGCCTGCTGCAAAATAAAAATACAGGGCCTCCGGTTCAAAAGGAATAAAAATGCTTCTTCCTTTCTTTTACAATCTCTTTCTTAACCAGTCGTGGTGTTTTTCAATTTACTGTGAATGCCATGCATGTTCCCTCAGCGAAGGAATACTCATGGGGAATGCAGACCTTCACAGGTGTTTGGGGCCCACTCTGTGACCAGGCTTCTGGGCTGACGCACCTGACCCGCCCCATAGCCATGCCCAGACCTGCAAGGAGGAAGGGGTGGAGGGAGGCTGCAGCCACTGGGATGAGACTGGGGAGAGGCAAGGTGGCCCCAAGATAAGACCATGTGTGAGTCCACGTTCCAGGCTCCTGGTGCATCGTGCATTCTCCTATCAGGTATCAATTACCAAATACAAGTTCAAAAATAAACTTATTGAGGATGTTAAGACCTCAACCAAAGGGCATTAAATCCCAGGCCTGTGAGCGAAAGGTCCTATGATACAACAGTGGTCACACACCCATGAAGTACCCGTAGATGGGGAGATTCCCTATGACTAGGAGACTGGATGGGTACCTGTGAGTCCCATGGTTGATAGCGGAGTAAAGAGCATCCAAGCCCCACAGCTGGCAATAAACCCTCCAAAGTGAAAGGAACTCTGGGGAGTTGAGGGGGTGGACTTAAAGAGACAGTTAACTAGGCTTTCCGAATTCCTAAATTGTTCATTCTCTGGCTTAAATTTGACTTCAGGGGCTCTTAGGTGGCTCAGTTTGTTAAGCCTCAGACTCTTGGTTTTGGCTCAAGGAATGATCTCATAAATCGTGAAATCAAAGCCACTGCTTTGCACTCAGTGGGAGTCTGCTTCAAGATTCTCTCCCTCTACCCCTTCTTTGTGCAGATGTGCCCCCTCTCTCTGTTTCTCTAAAATAAATAAATGAATCTTTAAGAATTCATCTTTAATTTGACTTTAAATGTCATGTGATCTTTAACAAAACAGGTATCAATGACCATGTCAGCCTGAATACAAAAGACTCTTTTCCAAATTTTGGACAATACATGATGATCTCAGATTATTGCACAATATTGTGGGTGGGATAGATTACTGCCACACAAGGACAGCCATTCAGATCCACTTAATAAATACCACAGAATCATAAATTGTCATCTGAAGTTGACTTAATCCTTTAATCTACAACTTTCCTATGTATTCACCCCCACTTTTTGGTAATTTTTTTAAGTTTTTAATTTCTGGTTAGTTAACATACAGTGTTATATTAGTTTTAGGTGTATAATATAGTGAATCAACACTTCCATACATGACCTGGGTCTCATCCTAGCAAATGCCCTCCTTAATCCCCATCACCTGTCACCCATCTCTCACATCCCTTCCCTCTAGTAACCATCAAGCTTGTTCTCTATAGTTGAATCTGTTTTTTCATTTGTCTTTCTTTTTTTCCCTTTTCTCCTTTGTTTTGTTTCTTAAATTCCACATATGAGTGCAATCATGATTGACTTATTTCGTCTCGCATAATACTCTCCAGCTTCATCTATGTCATTGTACATGACAAGATTTCATTCTTTTTAATGGTTGAATAATATTTCATTGTATGTAAATACCGCATCTTCTTTATCCGTTCATTAATTGATATCAGGACATGGCTATTTCCATAAACTGGCTACTGTAAATGATGCTACTATAAACATAGGGCTTGTATCCCATTGAATTATTGTTCTTATGTTCTTTGGGTAAATACTCAGTAGTGTGATTGCTGAGTCGTTGGATCATTCTATTTTTAACCTTTTGAGGAAACTCCATACAGTTTTTCACAGGGGCTGCACCAGTTTGCATTTCCACCAAGAATGCACAGAGCTTCTTTTGTTTTTTTCCTTAGATTACACTTTATTTTTTTTTCATGTTTCTACACAAACGTTTACAATACCTTGTATCCTTTTTTCTTCCAAATTTTTATTTAAATTCCAGTTAGTTAACATACAGTATAATATTAGTTTCCCGTATAGGATTTAGTGATTCATCACTGACAGTTCTTTTTTTACAGCATCCTCACCAACACCTGTTGTTTCTTGTGTTGTTGCTTTTAGCCATTCTGACAGGTTTGGGTAGCTCATTTGTAGTTTAGATTTGCATTTCCCTGTTGATAAGTGATGTTGAGCATATTTTTTCATGTGTCGGTTGGGAATTTGTATGCCTTCCTTGGAAAAAATATCTGTTCATGTTTTCTGTCATTTTTATTGGATTATTTACTTTTTGGGTATTGAGCTGTATCAGTTCTTTTTATATTTTGGATAATACCTCTTTATTGGATATATCATTTGCAAGTATTTTCTCCCATTGCATAGGTTGCCTTTTAGTTTTGTAATTATTTCCTTCACTATGCAGAAGTTTTTTATTTTGATGAAGTTCCAATAGTTTATTTTTACCCTTGTTTCCCTTGCCTCGGGAGACCTATTTAGAAAAAAAGTTGTTTCAGCCAATGTCAGAGGAGCTACTGCCTATGTTCTCTTCCACGATTCTAATGGTTTCAGGTCTCACAATTTAGGTCTTTAACCCATTTTGAATTTATTTTTGTGTATAGTATAGGAAAGTGATCCTGTTTTATCCTTTTGCATTTTTCTCTCCAGTTTTCCCAGTACTGTTAAAGAGACTGTCCTTTTCCCATAGGATGTTCTTTCCTGCTTTGTTGAATATTAACCGACCATATAATTACAGGTTTTTTTCTGAATTTTTGATTCTGTTCCATTTGTCCACATGTATATTTTTTATAATTGTAGCATATAGTTACAGAACACTTTATTTTTTTTTAATTTATTTATTTGACAGACAGAGATCACAAGTAGGCAGAGAGGCAGACAGAGAGAAAGGGGGAAGCAGGCTCCCTGCTGAGCAGGATCCTGGGATCATGAACTGAGCCGAAGGCAGAGGCTTTAACCCACTGAGCCACCCAGGTGCCCCCACATGTATATTTTTTATAACAGTACCATACTGTTTTAATTACTACAGCTTTTTAATAAAACTTGAAGTCCAGAATTGTGAAGCCTCTGGCTTTGCTTTTCTTTTTCAAGATTGCTTTGGCTATTCTGGGTCTTTTTTGGTTCCATACAAATTTAGGATTGTTTGTTTTAGATCTGTGAAAAGTTCTGTTGGTATTTTAATAGGGATTGCATTAAATATGTAGATTGTTTTGGGAAGTATAACAATATCTGTTCTTGCAATCCATGAGAAAAGAGTATCTTTCTATTTCTTTGTTTCATCTTCAATTACTTTCATCAGTGTTCGATTGTTTTTTTTTTATTTTAATAAACATATAATGTATTTTTATCCCCAGGGGTACAGGTCTGTGAATCACCAGGTTTACACATTTCACAGCACTCATCATAGCACATACCCTCCCCAATGTCCATTAGTGTTCGATTGTTTTGAGAGAAGAGGTCTTTCTTCTCTTTGGTTAGTTTTATTCCTATGTATCTAATTTTTAGTGCAATTATAAATGGGACTATTTTCTTAATTTCTCTTTCTGCTGCTTCATTAGATATGCAACAGATTTCTGTACATTGACTTTATATCCTGTGACTTCACTGAATTTATCAGTTTTAGCAGTTTTTTAGGGGGTCTTTCCAATTGTCTATATACAATACCATGTCATTTGCAAATAGTGAAAATTTTAATTCCTCCTTCCAATTTGCTTACCTTTTATTTCTTTTTCTTGTCTGGTTACTGTACCTATGACCTCTAGTACTATGTCAAATAGAAATGGTGAGAGTGGACATCCTTGTGCTATTCCTGAGTTTTGGAGAAAAGATCTCAGTTTTTCCCATTGAGGATGATGTTAGCTGTAGGGTTTTCATATATGACCTGTATTATGTTGAGATATGTTCCCTCTAAGCCAACTTTGTTGAGGTTTTTATCATGAATGGTTGTACTTTGTTAAAGCTTTTTCTGCATCTACTGAAATGATGTGATTCTTAACTTTTCTGTTATGGATGTGATGTATCACATTGATTGATTTGCAAATATTGAACAACACACTTGTAATTCAGGAATAAGTCCCACTTGATCGTGGTGAATGTCTTTTTATTTATTTATTTATTTATTTATTTATTTTTAGAGAAAGAGGAAGAGAGTGCAAGTTGGGAGGGTGGTGCAGAAGGACAAGGAGAGAGAGAATCTTAAGCATGCTCCATGCCTAACACAGAGCCCAATGTGGGGCTCGATCTTACAACCCTCAGATCATTACCTGAGCCAAAACCAAGAGTCAGACACTTAATGACTAAGCCACCCAGATTCCCCTGGTGAATGATTTTTTAAGTTTATTGTTGGATTTAGTTTGTTAGTATTTTATTGAGGACCTTTGCATCCATTTATATCAGAAATATTGTAATTCTCCTGTATTTCTCTTTTTTTGGTGGTCTTTATCTGGTTTTGGCATCAGGGTAATGCTGGCTTCATGGAATGTATTTGAAAGTTTCCCTTCCTTTTCTGTTTTCGGAATACTTTGAGAATAATAGGTATTAGCTCTTTAAATGGTTGGTAGGTTAACCTGTGAAGCCATTTAACCCATTAATTATATAGTAGCATGTTTTTTAACCTTATGTATTTGTGGGTTTTCCAGATTTTTTTCTTATGGTTGCCTTCCAGTTTCATAGTGTTGTGGTCAAAAAAGGTGCACGGTAAGACTTTGAATTCCTTGAATTTGTTCAGGCTTGTTTTGTGCCCTAATGTATCGCCTACACTTTAGAATATTCCATGTGCTCTTGAAAAGAATGTGTATTCTACTGTTTTAGGGTGGTTCTGAATATATCTGTTATACCCATCCATTGGGATACTCAAAACCTTTGTGTTGGTCCATTGTGTTACTCAAAACTTTTGTTTCCTTGTTGATATTTTTGTTTAGATAATCTGTCCATGGATGTAAGTAGGGTGTTAAAATCCCCTACTATTATTGTATTATTATCAATCAGTTCTTTTTGTTTGTTAATAACTGCTTTATATATTTGGGTGCTCCCAGCTTGGGTGCATAAATATTACAATTGTTATATCTTCTTGTTAGATTGTGCTCTTTATTTTTATATAGTATCCTTCTTTCTCTCTCATTATAATAGATGCATTAATATCTATTTTGTCTGGTATAAATATTGCTACTCTGGCTTCTTATGACATTCATTTTCATGATAGATATTCCTCTGTACTCTCAATTTCAATCTGCGGGTATCTTTAGGTCTAAAATGTCTCTTTTAGGCAGCATATAGATGGGTTTTGGTTTTTTATCTGTTCTGTCACCCTGTGTCTTTTGATTATAGCATTTAGTCCATTTACATTCAAAATAATTATTGATAGATATATATTTATTGCTATTTTATTACTTGTTTTCTTGTTTCTGAAGATCTTCTCTGATCCTTTCTTACCTTTCTCTCATGGTTTGCTGGTTTTCTCTGGTGATACATTTGGATTTCTTTCTCTTTATTCTTGGCATAATTATTAGTGGTTTTGATTTGTGTTTACCATTAGGTTTGTATATAACATCTTCTGCATATAACAGTCCATATTAAATTGATGGTCATTTAAGTTTGAACCCATTATTTACTCCTCTTCTTCCCATGTTTTAGGGAGTTGAGTTCCTAAACATTTTTTACAAATATTCATTTTTTTAAGATTTTTTTTTTATTTTAGAGAGAGGGAAGAGGGGCAGAGGGAGAGGAAGAGAGAGAACCTCAAGCAAACTGCCCCTGAGCATGGAGCCTGACATAGGGCTCAATCCCACAACCTATGAGATCATGACCTGAGCTGAAATCATGAGTTGGACACTTACCCAAATGAGCAACCCAGGTGCCCCTACAAATATTCTTTTTACTGCTTTTGTGTTTCCAAACTTGATACTGCCACTTCGGTTTTTACTTTCCACTCAAAGAGTTTTCTGTACTATTTCCTGCAGGGCTGGTTTAGTGGTCATGAACTCCTCTGGTTTTTGTTTGTCTGGGAAACTCTTTACCTCTCCTTCAATTCTGAATGATAGCCTTGCGGGACACAGTATTTCTGGCTACAGATTTCTCCCATTCAGCACTTTCATTATATCATGCCATTTTCTTCTGGCTTAGAAAGTTTCTGCTGAAAAATTCTCTGACAGCCTTATAAGGTTTCTCTTGTATTTACTGTCTACTTTTGCCTTGGTGCTAACTTTTTTTCTTTATTACTATATTTTGCCAACTTAATTACAACATGTCTTGGTGTGGATTTGCTTTTGTTCATTTTGTTGGGAATTCTCTGTGCCTCCTGGTTCTGGATATCTGTTTCCTTTACCATATTAGGGAAGTTTTCAGCTACTACATCTTCAAATAAATTTTCTGCCTCCTTTCCTCTCTCTTCTTCTTCTGAGACTCCTGTAATATAAATATTATTATGTTTGATGAAGTCATGGAGTTTTCTAAGTCCATTCATGTTTTCCATAATTCTTTTTTCTCTCTTTTATTCAGCTTGATTACTTTCCATTACTCTGTCTTCTAGGTCATTAATTTGCTCCTCTGATTCTTGCAGCCTGCTGTTCATTGCATAAGCATGTTTCTAATTTCCTTTGTTGCATTCTTCGTCTCTGATTGGTTCAATTTTATTTCTGTGTTGTGTCTCACTGGTGGCTTCCACTCTCTCAATTCCAGTGAGTATCCTTATCATCATTGCTTTAAATATTCCATCAGGCATGGTACTTATATGTGTTTTTCTTAGATTTTCAGCCATGGCTTTGTCCTGTTTGTGGAGTTATTCTTAGAATGTATTGTAAACCCTCAGGGGTGACTGTGGAAGAAGCTGAAATGTCAGCCATGTTCCTGTTCTTGGGCTATTGAAGGCAATAGTCTGGTATGAACACAATCCCGTGATCCCCTGGTGCAGGGCATATGTTTAGAACTATGAAAGAATATAACCCTCAGTCCTCCTTCCTGCACTTGGCAATTGCTAGCACAAACATCCTGCTCCTCCCTTATCCCATGACTGCCTACCTGTAAGTCAGCATGTAGGGGAGGGTGCAAGCCTGCTTTATGGCTTCAAGACAGTTGCCATCCATTTGTATTCCTTTCCCATGCTTTCATGCATCTGACCTTACTTTTCTGATAAAAAATAAGATAAAAGCTATGTGCAAAATTCAGCTGCTGCTGCTCTCCCTTGCAGAGGCAGTCCTACACAGCCACTCAGATCATTATCTGAGAACTTTATTTCAGCGTGTGACAACACTGTTTTCTTCCATTTGGGACAAATTTCTTTGTCTTCTCATTTTGTCTAAATCTCTGTGTCTGTTTCTATGTGTTAGGAAAGTCAGCTACATATCCTGTTCTTAAGGGTAATGACCTTATGAAGAAGAAGTCCTGTAGTGCCCTATTGTGTAGAGACCTCTGTTCCCCAGGGTCTGGTGCTTTCGAGATTGTCTCCAATGTGTGTTGCGTGCAATCTGCTTATTGTTCCTGGATGCTTTATCTCAGGCTAGTTGTCTACAGAGGCTCTTTTTGTTGATTTAGGGCAGTGTTTGGTCCCTGGTCTGAAAGTGGCAAGTTTTAACTAGGTATGCTCTGGTCGGCTTGTGAAATGTGACCTATCACCATCACTGCTGGAACCAAGGTCCTGCAAAACTCCTGGTTGGGAGACACAGTGTTGCAGGATTTGGTGCTAGTCTTCTGGGGAAGGGTGCCTGCTCTGCTTGGACTGAGGCAAGCATGACTAGAGGTGGTGGGGCTTGGTGTAAGCAAGTTAGGTAGTGAGTGTCAGCACTGCACTGGTTCTTGCAGGTGTCTCTGTGTTTAGGCTGAGGGGCAGGGGAGGGAAATGGTACCTACAAGTTCCTTTGTTCCCAGAGAGGTCTTTCTGTGAATGCTGTGTCTCTGGGATGCACAGTGAGATGAGCAAATAACCTTCCTGTTGCATGCCCCAGGCACCCTTCAGATTGCTGTTTCTGTGACCTATGTGCATGTTTGCCCTGCGTTCTCTCCAAGAGCAGCCCCAATGCCCTCCATGTTCTATCCAAGCCAAGCATGTTGGCCCTTAAAACTCCAGGCTTTAAGCCCCACTGGTTACGAGAACTCACAATATTCAGCCATCTTGCTTTCCAAGCCAGTTGCCATGGAGGTTAGTTTTTTCCACGTTCTCTCCTGTGTGCTAGTCTGTCTCTTGCCCTTCTCCATGACCATGTCTCCTTCCCTACCTTAGTAGACAAGATCTGTTTCTCTCTGCACTTCCTACCTCCTTCTTGTGGCCTTTTCTCTACCTTTAGTTGTAGAGTGTGTTCTTCCAGTCTTCAGGTTGATTTCTGGGTCACTTAAGATGATGTGATAGTAACCTAGTTGAATTCATGGGATGAGGCTAGCCTAGGATCCTCCTAACTCTGTTGCTAACTTCTGCTTAATCATCCCTTCTTTGGTAATTATTAATTGCTTTTTTAGAACCTTAAAGGAATATAACCTGAAAGCATGGGTATAACGTAACAGATTATATTAGAGAACCTCAATGTATAGTAAACTACAGAACTCTAAATTTATAAAAAGCTGAATAAATACTACTGCATTCAAATATTAAGTCATAAAGAGATAAGAACACAGAGTTATTTAAAGTGAAGTGTTTATAACCAGAGTTATTATCCATTAACATGTGGGTGGTATATTATATATTGAAGAGCTCACAATATCTATGATTTTCATTGGAATGGAGCCAGACTAAAATAGTTTTTAAATACAGCAAAACATTTTCTGTTCCAGTTACTATTGCAGCATGAAAATTATCTGAAAATTAAGAATTCTATCATGGCTTTCTGTGCAGGAAATTGGGAAGGGCTTTTCTGGGTGGTACTTTTTTGGAGTCAGTTCTGTAGTTTGTCAGTCAATAGCGTGCTGTGAAGTTCAGTGTAGATGAATAAATAATGAGAGTCCATTTGGAGAGAGACCCTAGAGGACAAGAGACCTTCATTAGAAGTCGTCTGCTGCAACCCCCATCTTTAATCAGTATATAGTCATGGTGCACCAGGTAAAAATTGGAAATAAAGACTTCCGCTTTTGCTCATTTTAAAATTTTGTTATTTCCTGAAACCAAATGTATTTTCCACTATCAATAGAAAGATGCCTTGGCCTCATTCCTTTGGCTAAAATTCCTTTATGTATGTGTACATGTGTGGGAGAGGGAATAGAAAGGTAATCAGAATGTTGTTCTTAAAAGGACTCCCACAGGCTCAATTCAGTATGAACATTTAGAGACCCCTATCAGTTCTTCTAAGAAAATTTGGAGACAATCTTAATCTCATTTAGATCTGAGGTATTTTGCCACCGGATGGCTTCCCAAAAGTGAATCTCTAACACAAGAGTTGGTGATGGCATAATATGTTATAAATTATCTGGCAAATTTCACTTTGTCTAGAAGACTATCCAGACTATCTATCGGCACTTCTAGACAAGTGCCAATAAAGACAAATTTAATTATTTCACCAAAAGGCTTTGGCAAAATAATAATTTCTGAATTTCATTTTAAGCAGTTCCAAATCCTTAGATTTATATCATCCATTGTTTTTCTCTTGCATTGATTTGTTTTTGCAACAAGTATTTGCTATAGTCAAAGGATAATTATTGGTCAAATATGCAACTGTGTTTTATGGATTTCAGTATAATGCAAATGAAGCATAAAGAAAAGTTTCACAAATTGCACAACTAATTCAGTGCAATGCCATACACTTAATTAGTCAGTGTAGATAGTTCTGAATAAAGCAATAACTAAATCTCCCTTTGGTAAAACCATGAGGTTAGTTAAATTATCCTTATACTATCCAAAGTCTTTTTTGTCTCTCACATTCATTGTCTCTGATTATAATTTTTTAAAATTATAATTTTAACCTATTTTCTGCATTCATATAACTTTGCCTATTTGAGTGGTTTTAAAGTATACAATGCTGCATAATAGTTTAAAAAGAAAATTAAATAAATTATAATATCTGCCTATTGTTCAGCAACAAAAAAGTGTAGCATTCCTTTTGATGGTCATCAGTGTGATTTCTCTCCATTTTTTTTGAAAAAAAAATCATGTTTCTCTGAAACTATTTTGAGAAAAATACTTCCAGTTTAATTATTGAAAAATGTTCTTTATTTTATAAACCTATCAAATTTATAGTACTTGTCTTTCTAATGTTATTTGTTTGGTAGTAGAGGATTAAAATAAAGACATATGTGCATAAAATATATAAATACATGTATAAATAGGTACACATGCATAGTAAGTCCCTAACATTCAAAAAAATTTCTAGAGATGATTGATAAATCCATTGCTATCATTTAAATACATATATTCACATAGAAAAATTATTATCTGAGGCCAGACCTCAAAAGAATAATTCATCCTTAACTAATATATAGTTCAAATAATATCATTTAAAAGCACTAAGTGATCAGTCAGCCATCACTATTACTGTTCAACTATACCTTGATACAGTTTAAAAAATGAGGAATAAATCTCCCTTCCTCAACTGAAGGAGATACTGACAAGCAAATTGACTTCAGAGCTCTGGCAGTAATAGCAAATATACTGTTTTAAGCATTCATGAAATAAGGAATTCAAGAACAGGAACTCTGGTAGCAATGTGGTCAACTTCTAGACAAGAGTGCTGCATTAAATTTGCCAATATTTTAGATTGGAGAACATGTGGGTAGAAAGGAGGAAAGTAATAATATAAATGAATTATATATATATCATATGTATATGTGTATATATGTATATATATCATATGTATAATATATATATAATTATATATATATGTAAGTATTCATGTTTGCAGACAACTACATCATTGTAGATATAACACAAAGAAAACCCCAGCTGTGTTTTATTTAAGAGCAGAAAAGTATTGCCCATGATCAGCTATTGATGTCAAAATGACCAGGGGAAAATCATGGCTCTATAGCACACTAGCTCTGTGACCTTGGGCAAGTTAAGTGAACTCTATGCTTGTGATCCTTTTCTGTAAACTGAGGGTAAACATAATTTTATTTCAGAGATTAGAGTGAGAATAATAATAAGATAACCTATTTATTTGCCTAAACTAATAATGTCTGACACATAGTAAAATCCCAGTGAATATTAACCCTATACTGGTTATTTATTGATGCAAAATGAACTTCCCCAGACATGTGTTGCTTCAAAAAGCAACATTTATTGAGCTCACAATTCCATGAGTTGACAAATGGGGCCTGGGCTTACCTGGATAGTTTATCTGCTTCTCCACTGGGCTCATTCATCCATCTACAGGTTACTTTCATACTTGGCTGGCTGTTTCTTAAAATCTAGCGAACTAACTGACTTGATGACATGTGACTTGGCTTGTAACTTTGGCTTGGCAGTTCAGAGTTCCAAGAGAGCAACAGTGAAAGCTGTTCCTGGATTCTGGAGGCCTCGTGTCAGAACTGGCACAGTGTCACTGTTGAAATAATAGGTCAAAGCATATCACAAAGCGGGCCCACGTTCCAGCAGTGGAGAAATCAATTCTATCAACTGATGTAGAGTTGCAGTCTTGCTAATTTTTGCAGTTTTTCCACATCTATAATTAATAGTCTCTGTAAGGTACAGTTGTTGATTTTTTTTTCATTTACTAGGTACCCAGTAAATAAATAATGAATTGATACATTTACTCCAAATTTCCGTATGCATATGCATAAAATTTAGATATGAAAACATCAACATTCTTTGTCTGTTAAACATAATAAACTTATAGCACTATGGAACACTTGAACTGAAAGTGACTTTTGAAACATACTTTGATTACATATTTTGGTAAACCTCTAAAGAAAGATTTATTGAAATTGAATATGGTTGACCTTTGAACCATGCAGGGGTCAGGGGGCCAGTCCCTCATGCAGTGATGAAAATCTACACATAATTTTTGACTCCCCCCAAAATTAGACTCCTCATAGCCACTGTTGACCTTCAGAAGCTGTACTGATAACATAAACAATAGTTTAGCCCATATTTTATATGTCATATTTGGTATGTATTGTTAAAGTGAGCTAAAGAAAATGTTAGTAAGAAAATCCTAAGGAAGAGAAAATATATTTACAGTACTGTATTTTTTAAAAGATTTCATTTATTTATTTGAGAGAGAGAGAAAATGCATGTGCACACAGAGGGAGAGGGAGAGAGAGAGGCAGACTCACCACTGAGCAAAGAGTCCAGTGAGAGGCTCCATCCCAGGACCCTGAGATCATGACCTGAGCCAAAGGCAGACGGTTAATCTACTGAGTCACCTAGACACCCCAATACTGTACTGTATTTATCAAAAAAATAACCAATGTAAGTGGACCTGCACAGTTTAAACCCACATTAAGGGTCAACTCTATCTCATTTACGGTAATAAAAGTGACTTAGTTGATCAGGATGGGAACACCTGGTCTCTTAAAACTTGTGTGGTGGTCTTTACACCTTAATGAAGTCATTATGAACCTGGGTGTTTAGTAATTTCAAAGTCTGCAAAAACAACACATTAATGGAAGAATTAACCCATAAGTTACTGATAGTTTATTTCTATACTATAGAAAAATATATTAAGTTCAGTATTTATTCTCTAAATCTCCACATTACCCATCTATTACATAATTTAAATGCAAACTAAACAAACATTAACTTTTCAAAGGGTATTCCATGTCTTTGTAAAAGATTTGTAATAAAAATGTAGAGTATGATTTAATAAGGAAATAACTGTCTTTTTAGAAAAACTGAAAATGAAATCAAAATTACGATACAAGCAACATCAAAATACCTCAAGATGATGGATAAAGATGACATTTACAAGGTTTGGTAATGTGAAGTAGTAAAGTTTACAGGAAATTAATCTAATATTGGAGACATACCATTTTTCACAGGAGCTGAATCATAATTCAACTGTCTTTCCCTGACAAGGTCAAAATTTACCACTATGCAACTCAGATGGTGTGGCTAGAGTGGTCTCATCACATCCTAAATCAGTGTCTGTATAATTTCACATATAAAATCAAATTCTGTAGAAAGTATCTGTCCCTAATATTTTGAAAAAGAAAACAAGAAAAACCTTGGAAACTTTGTGTTCAACTATTACAGAAAAAAATAAAACTGGTTTGATACATAATTAATCAGAATTATCAGCAGCTGGGTTTCATCCATATTGCTGGGAATTATAACGCAAAACAAAGCCAGCTGTTTCTTTCAGCATATCAACTCCATTACTGTCTCAAGAGCTACTCTGATTAAGCCTAACATGATGTGATCACTTTCATCACTTTGCAGCTGCTCTTACAGTGTTTAGATTTAAAAATCAGCATATGCTGTATATTCAAAACCTAAGTAAACTAAATTCACATCTGTGTTATTTAAGTGGTTCCAAAATTAATTGGCATGCTTTTACCAGTATGGTAGGTATTTTTCTTTTTCCTCCAGTTAATGTATGCTCTTTAATGAAGTAGATCTGTTTTGCTTACGACTTAGGTTCATTCTTTAGAGGTTTGTGAGATAATGTAGAACACCTTATAAAGTACATGGCATTTAGAAAATACAAAAGATGAGTGTAAGACCAGTCATGTGCTGGACATGAGGAGAAAATAAATATAGTAAAAACACAACACTAGTGTTCACATTCCTTTTACAGTTGACCCTTGAACAACATGGGGTTGGGGTATTCATCCTGACACATATGGCATAAAAAATCTCTGTATAACTTTGACTTCCCCAAAACTGAGTTACTAATCCCTACTTTTGACAGAAGCCTTACTGATAGCATAAATGGTTGATTAACATGTATTTCGTATGTGATTTGTATTATATACATGATCTTACAGTAAAGTAAGCTAGAGAAAAGAAAATGTTATTAAAATAATAAGAATGTTAAGATATATTTGCAATACTGTACTGTATTTATCAAGAAAAATCTGCATATAAGTGGACCCAGGTAGTTCAAACCCATTTTGTTCAAGGGTTAACTATATTTGGAAATGTCATTAAATAACGGTGACAAATTCAGAATTTGGTCACTTTGTTTATGACAATTCCCTTTTTCTTAAAGCAATCTTATTAATTTATTAACACTAATTAGTAACCACTGTTCCATTTCTCTCAAACTTATTTTCTTTGTTACAGTCAAGAAAATTTTCTTTTTGTTAATAACCAATATGTGCAGCATTCTTGCCACATTATTCCAGATATACTTTAAGTAGCTCATCATCCAACAAATTGCCTTATTTCTTTTAATAAGTCTTTTCACTCATGTCTTTTTCTAAGAAATGTATTAAAGTAAGTTAAAGGAAAGGTAGTTTAAGTAGGCATCTCGCCCTTCAAGAATAACTACCACTTATATTTAAGACACCTTCCATTTCTTCCTGTCTAGGAAATTCATATACTCAATTATTCTCTCCCTACTGGATACTTAGACTATGGACAAACTCAATTTCATAAAACCTGCTTTTAAACCCAAGATTGAACGCAACATCTTCTTCCTTTGTCAAGTGATTCTGAAAATGTAGGCATACATAAAATGAACATTACCAGATCGTGTCTCAGAAATTCATTTTCTGTCTTTGGTATGGAAGAAAAATGCATTTAAACAAGTGACTCCAGATGACAGTGTTTCCACACTTGGAAAACATTGTTTTATATTCTCTATACTTTATCTGTACTTCTTTTGAAATATCTATCATATTCTACTCTGCTGTTCATCCATACTCATATTTTTTTCTAGGAAATTGCTGGTGGGAATGTAAAATAGTGCAGCCAATGTGGAAAACAGCATGATTGTTCCTCATAAAATTAAAAATAGAAGCACCATATGATCCAGAAATTCCGATTTTTGGTGCATGTCCAAAAGTTTTGAATGCAGAGACTCAAACAGATAGTTGTATACCCATGTTCATAGTAGCATTACTCACAATAGGCAAAAGATGGAAACAACCCAAGTATCCAATACAGGATGAATAGATAAATAAAATGTAATATATACATATAATGAAATGTTAGTCAACATTAAAATGGAAACTCTGACACATTTTAAAATAAAGATAAACCTTGTAGACATTATGGTAATTAATATAAGCCATTCACTAAAGGACAAATACTGTATAATTCCACTAAGAGGAAGTCTAGAGTATCAAATCACAGAGACAAAAAGTAGAATGGCAGTTTCCTGGTGCCAGCAAGAGAGAGGAATGGGGAGTTACTGCTTAATGACTAGTTTCTGTTTGGCAAGAGAAAAAAAGTTCTGTAGCTGGGTGGTAGTAATGGTTGCACAACAATGCAAATGTAGAAATGGTTAAAAATGCTTAAAATGGCAAATTTTATGTTTTATATATATATGAAATATATATATATACAGTGTGTGTATACACACAAACATACATACATATATACATGAAATAAAATATGGTGGAGAACATTTACTTGATTATCAGGAGGGTATAATTAGAATTAAAGTAAGATGAGGTAAGATATGCATGGTAAAGTTGATTAAATATGCATGATAATATTTCAAGGGAAGTGATTAAAGGAGAGCTATAAAGGCTTTAACTTTTAAACCAGTAAAAAAAAAGAAAATGAAATATGGAAAACAAAAGCTTAAATCAATTCCAGAAAAGGAACACAGAAAGAAAAACAAGTACAGAACATGCAATAAAAAGAAAATACAAAAAGGGAGATAACAAAGCAAGTCCTAATAGGTCAGCAGTTACATAAATGAAACTATTTAAGTTTGGTAGTTAAAAGAATAGAGATTATCACATTGCAATAAAAAAAAAGTAAGCTAAAATCATTACATGATGTTTTAAAAACATGCTTAAAGCATAAATATATGAAAACTTTGAAATAAGACATACCAGGAAAATACCAACCCAAGTAAACCTGGGAAGGGTAAATTAATATCAGACAAAATGGACTTTAGGAAAAAAATCATTGTCGTGGATAAAGAAGTTACCACGTTATGATAAAAGTTTCAATTCACCTGGAAGATAAGATCTAAATGTGTGTAGATGTTAGAAAATAGTCTCATTATCTATAGAGGCAAATCTGAAGGAATTTATCAGCCTATTCCTAAATTTTTAAGGCATATCAAAGAACCAATAAAAGCTGAGATGTTCCTGAAGCATTATAAAAAAATAAAAGAGGTACTTTTGCTTTGCATTATCAATATTTAGTATACAGATTTTAATCAAAATATGGTAGTGGGCAGGGATAGATAATGATCATTAAAGTTTATCAGATGGCTTGCTTATATTTGCAAAGAAGATAAACAAAACCAATGAAACTGCTAATCAATTAGTAAGGAAAGAGAGGGACTATCACTATATGGTGCTAAGACATTAGGATATCTACATTTTTAGAAAAACAAAATGAATCACCATATGTAATAATTTCCTACCTCATGCAATCCCAGAAAAACAATACTAGGTGGTTAAGGAATTAAAGATAAAAAGCTATACAAGCAGGCCTTGCTTGCATAAAAATACAGGACCAGAAAGAGGACTGAGCAAGCTAAAACTGAAAAATGATCTTCTTAATCAGTGGGAAACATGATTGTTCTATGAGTTTTAAGCTTTTTTTCTTCCAAAACATTGCAACTCTTACTATTGCTTATAAATGTTTATATAAAAAATACAATCAATAAAACTAAAATTTATTTAATATGAGGTTTTACACATTAGGAAGGTTGAGAATTACAGGGTTTCTTTGTAGAAGACACACCAAGAATAGCTTGAACAAGCGTTGCTTTCCTTGCATGGCACGTATCCAGTGATGTGAAGCAAGCTCGGTCCTGTGCCTTGGCAAATTGCCAAAAATTTGGAGTAGCTTCCAACGTTTTATCCTTTGAGCTTTGAAGATTGTGAAATATCTGCAAGAGGCTCCTTTAGTGTGATTTTTTTTTTCTTTTTTACTAGTGTCATTTCCTCTGGAACATCATCCTTGGTCATCCCCCACCACTTTCCCCATTTATGTTAATGAGTTCATTGTCACCAACTTCCTCTGACTGCCTATCTAAAGTCTCTCAAATGGCAGCATGCCAATGTTCCCATGTCAGCTATTTCATCTATACTCCATTTTTGTTCAATTTGAATTTCACTTCTAGTGTCATCACCTTTCTTTCCTTTATTGCATTTGTAGTATTTTTGGTCAATTCCCTCTTTTGATTATTCATTCTTCTAAAATGCCATCTGGATTTATCACCAGGAGACAAAACAACACACCTGCATGCTTTGCTGTCTACATCTGAACTGAGTAAGAAATGTGCAGTGACCAATCATCAAAAGACTTTGAAAGAAATGACATGATTTGTCACTGATCATGGTATGCATCTATTATTTATGTATTGATGTGTGGCCTGAAGAGCTACGGTGAAGTTTGTACTTTGCAATAATTCACAGTTAATATGTCCTGGTAATTAAAATTTGAACCATATTGTTGTGGAATGAGTGTTATCTAATTGAACTCTGATGACTGAAATTTGTGTCTATCAGAACTGTGCAAAGCAGGGAATGTTTATATTTTAAAATGTTTAGGAAGAAATTATAAAGGCTATTTTTATGCTGTTGAAAATTATTTTATCAAGACCCCAACATATCATAAAATAAAATATCAGCATATTTGTCTATATTAAAATTAAAAATATTATTCCTCAAAAGACATCCTAACACAGAGATAATAGCTGTATGTATTACAGGAAAAAAAAAAAAAAGCTAGTTTTATACAATACAAATCATTAAGCAAAAGTCAAACCAATAAAAATGTGCAAATAATATGAATGAGAAATAAATAAATCAATTCAAAGATGTTTGTATGGTCTTAAATATATATTAGGGTCATAATTCAACCCACTAAATCAGTGAAAGTTTAAAAACCTAATAATAGCAAGGTTTTAGAAGAATAAATCTATTAAACTATTGAATATTATCTCATAACAGTTGAATTTTTAAATACCAATTTTTGTATACCTGGGAAAGTCTTTATTTTATTGTCATTTTGAAAGATATTTTTTGCAGAATAAAAAATTATAGGTTGACAGGTTCCCCCCCCTTTTCAGTACTCAAAAGGTATTATTCCATTGTCTCCTAGTATTCATTGTTTCTGATGAGAAAACTGCAAACATCCTTATATGTTTTCCGCTGTACAAAAGTTGACTTTCTTTCATTGCTTCAAAGATTTTCTTTACCATTGACTTTAAACTTCTGCTTATGCTGGTTTTTGGTGTATTTTTCTCCATATTTCTTTTGGTTGGGGTTTGTTGAGCCTCTTAGAAGAAAGGATTTATCATTTTAATAAGATTTGGGAATTTTAAACCACTGATCTTCAAGTATTCCCCTTGTCTCTTTGGGGATTCAAATTACACATATAATTAACCACCTTAAATTGTCCCACAGCTCACTGATGATTTGTTTTTGTTGTTTGTTCATTTGTGTTTTGATACACTTTCCCCACTATTTTTCTTTTTGGATAGTTTCTATTCCTATGTGTTGAAGTCCAGTAATTATTTCTTCTGCATTGTCCAGTCTGCTATTAAACACATTCAGTGTCTTTTGAAATATCTAGACATTGTAGTTTTCATCTCCAAAAGTTAGGATATTTCTTATATTTTCCATATCTATATATAATATTCCTCTAGCTTCTTGATCTGATGACAGATTGCACTGATGACTATTTTAATGCTATTAACTATTCATTCTATCACATCCATCATTTCTGAGTCAGCTTCTAATGATTTATTTTTCTCTTCATTATGAGTTGTATTTTCTGCTTTTTTACCTAATAATTTTTTATTAGCTGGCAGATGGCGCTGGTTAGTTTTGTTTTCCTAAACATATTTTGCAGCTTTGCTATGGGATGCAATTAAGTTACTTGAATTCAGTTTCTTTCAAGTCCTACTTTGAAGTTTTGCTGGGTCATATCAGAAGAGTACCTATTTTAGAGCTAAATTTTACCCTCCTTAAGGCAAGATCCTTCTTAATACTCTAATATTAATATAAATACTGAGTTATAAAGTTTTCCATTGGACGTAATTCCTGACCTTGTGTGATCGATGAGTACTATTTCCAATAATCTTTTGCATAGTTTACTCCTCAGCCTCAAACAGCCTCCTCATATACATGATGATCTATCAGTATTCAAATGAATACTTGAAAGAGACTTTGCACGTCTTAAGATTCCTCCCTAAGGACTGTGTGTAGGTCCTTCCTTCATCTCTAGTGTTCTAGTGTGTGAACAACAGTGGCTTAGTTTCTTCAGATTTCTGGCTCTACTCCTTCTGGAGCTTTGATCTAAATACACTCTCTGGCAAATAAGATGGGCATTCATAATTCACATTTGTGTGTCACTTCATTTAATTTCTGTTCCTCATGAATCCTTGTTTTTCTGTTGTGCGATGACCAATGTTCCCAAGGCCAATGTTGCATGTTTGTTTGTTGTTTTTTAATTTTTTGTTTCACATGACAGTGTAAATCCAGTTTCTGTTTTTCTGACTTAAATCAATGTGTAGGTTATTTACTGTAGATGTTTAGTTTATTCTAGCTGACATAAAATTATTGTAGAAAACAAGGTAATATATAACTTAAAATATGTCGCAATGTCTTAGCAGTCAGGCAGGTTGTATCAAATATACAAATATTGCAGGTTAGATAGCTGTATACCTCTCTTGTGTCAGAGAAAATATTTTCTGAAATTGTCACCTTTGACAACCTAGAAAGCAGACTATATGCCCACTAAGTTTGCTGTTCCGCAGGAAGCATTTGTAAAGAGCCAGATGTCAGTATATATCAGTGGTTCCTTGAGGATTATAGCAAGATACTATAAAAATAGAGATGAGCGTAGGCAAAAACTGGATGCTTTAAAAGTAAGCAATGGAAAGAGTTCATAAATTCAAGCTCTTTAGGGTTGGAAAGTGAACTGCAATCATATCTGCGTCTAATTTACTATTGTATCAAATCTCATATAATCACCTAGAATCATATTCTAAAATAAAATTATTTCTTTATAAATGCTCAGATTTGGCTTAAAACACTGAGGTTTATGATATAGTTGATAGAAACAACATGAGATAAAAAAAATGCATCAGTGATTTCTAGGCAAAATAATTTCAAAGATTTGTGCTCTTCACAATTTAAAATCCAAAGGAATCAAAGTTCAAATAAAACACCCTCAAATTTGATTCTAATATTAGCCCTTATGAGTTAAACTTCCAAGAAACTAATGTTTAAAATTTTAATCTCCCCAGTTTATGATTTGGCTTATTGTAAGGTAGAGGAATTCCTAATTCCTGGATAGATTTAGTTCAGGTTTTGAGTTGTGTTTGTGTGTTGTGTTGTTGCCATAGCTTAGTTGGACCGTCACTCTGTAGAGTGGATGCAAAAGTTGATTAGTTCAATGTTAAGTCTCTGGTTTCCTTATCTTTTAAAGATTTGAAAGATATAATAGGAAACACAAAGTGATCGCAGCACTGGCCCCCATCTATGGTGATAGATTATGGTTAGTCCACTATTGTGCTTCTCTTTTTGCCTTCAGCATGCCCTTGTGGAGATTTTATCTCCAATCTTATTGACTCTGGGTTTCACCACGTGAAATGTTTTATCCAGAGCAATGCTAGTGGAAGCACCATTGTCTGGGCTGAGACAAAGTTTTGGACTGATCACCCTTCTTGAGATTTTCACCCTCTACCTTACAAAGGACATACCCCAGGCAGCTCTTCCTCTTTTAGCCTGGGTCCTGGGACATGGGATACTTGAAGTAGACATGAACCTAATGGGCAGCATTCTGGGGCATGAGTCGGAGCTGTGCTAATTCACAACTGACCCATAAACCTATGACAGAAGCCACTGAGGTTGTGTTAGCATTCTGTATGAAAGGATCACTCTCATACAACACAGCCATAAAAATCATTTTGTAGATACATAAGTTCAGATGTAGGAAGATCTGTCAAACTTAAGGTTTTTTTTAAGATTACATAAGAGTATTCATGGTATGCTGTCATTTCTGCAAAGGAAAAAGACAAAGGAAGTGAACTGTGTATATAAAATACACATACGAATGTAAATGGAAAAAGAAAAGCTTGACACATGCCCTCCGATTGCTAATGATAGCTGAGTTCCCTTTTCAGATAGAATGGGTTTCTGAAATATATCCCTAGATTATTAGATTTGAGGCTTGTCAAAATAAGAACTATGACACATAAATCTAATACAAATAACATTCTGTCAGCGTAAAAGATAAGGAACATTTTGAGACACTTCGTCTAAAGGGAGTTAAAACAACTAATTTCCCATTATATGTTCATTAAAAATAATAATAATCAATTAAAAAATAAAAAAAAAAGAACTAATTTCCCAGTTCTTTTAAGTTGCTCAAGGGAGCTACCCTTAGCTTGGTGGTGATGTTATATTATGGCCATCTTATTTAAGGTAATTATAGAAGAAAGAAACATCCAAGTGAGCTCTTCAAAATCCTTCTCATACTGCAACCACATTACTCTGAATTTCTATAATACTGTTTTTAAATTGTTGTTGACAATGGTATATTCAAATGGCCATCTAATTACAATCTGTGTTATGGGCAAAATTTTTCTGCAAAACTACAAATCCCTTTTTATTATATGCTCCACAGTGCAGCTTTCTTTCCTTTGGAAGGATAATCAGACTATAAGTTTGTGAACTCCATTATCTGTGGTACCAGGAAAGGATTTTGCATGACAGGACTAGGCCAGATTGCCACAGAAGCATGGAAAGGGGAGTGAAGGGCACTTTTAGTTATTCTAGGGTTTACATATTTATGTGTTACTTACAGAAGCCTAAGAGAGTTTTTCCAGAGCTGTCAACCTCTGATCTATGATTCCAACACTGTCCTCATCTTATGCAAAGTAAGCTCTCCTTCTTTAAATCTTTGCATTCCCCAACATATGTTTGAAAATGCTGCAAACTATATGACCACTCTTGAAATTTTATTTGAAATCTTAGTGTATTAAAACATGTAAAAAGAGTAAGGAGATAATTTTGTCGAATCCTCCATTTCTGATACTAATAGAGAGGGCATATATTCTTTCCTAAAATGCAGTTACTAATAGCTCTCAGAAGTGTTGTGCTCTGCGAGATACCACACTGGCTTTATCCCTTCCTCTCCTTGTGATAATCTCCCGTCAGACAGGGTACGGTCCATACTGCTGCACATCTCCAATATTTAGCTCTCCCTCCCCGAGGTTACATGAAGTTTGGATATTTTCAAATCTCTGTAGTTCTTATCATGAGATATTCTTGGTGCTTGCTGCTACAGTTGGATAACTCCATCCCTATGAGTGGACGTTACTAGTCAAAACCTTGGGAGAAATTTGATTTCAAAGATCTTGGTGCAAGAGTATTTGTGTTGAGGGGAGAAGGCAGGGGCGGGCGGAACAGAGGAAAGAACCAGGAGTGTAGCAGACCTACCTCAACATCGTTCTTCTGAAGAGCATGTAATCTCACACTGTTCTGAATCCATTCATGGATTTGAGTAGGGAGCAAAATGGAAGCTACACGGACACAGCTCCAGCCCTGTCAATCCCAATCCATCATCCTCCTAAGCAGTTTCCCTGTTTTATTTTATATATCAGGTTTCTACTTGTGATTTTCCTATGGACAAGAACAGGTTATGCTGAAAAATGCTTGAAAATCACTGTTCTACTTCCATTCCTTTATTTCACAGAGAAGCAGACTGAGAGGCAGAGAACTTATGCAAATAACCATGGGAGACAGAGCGAGTTGATGTAATAGTCAAATGTATTTCCATTACACTGTTGCCTTTTTGCTTATAGTCTTCTGATTGCTGCCCTTACAAACAGAAGGGTTGTTTGAGGTCTCTCTGGTCATAGGTAGAGAATGCATTCCTTGGAGATCCTCTTTCTACCCTCTTCATTTTAAGAGAACAGCTGGGTGTTAGGATTGTGTGACTGTAGGAGGTGGGGTGGGCAAGAGGCCAGGTCATGTGGTAGCCATCCCGTTCTCCTGCACTGGTATTACCGGCTCTGTTTATCACATAGAGAATGTTCTTTAAAAATCATAAACACCAATTATTCCAAAAGGTTTCCTTCTAATGTGCTTCCAAATCCAGTCTACAGTAAGTCCAGAAGAGAGGCGTGTTATTTTTCCGAACTCATTCTAGAAACCATTAATCTCAGAAAAACATCCCAGCTCAGGCAGCCCCTTTCTGGGGGTGCAGGAAATGAGGTAACAAGGCGTATATTTCATTTTCACATAGATCGGATCATGTTACATGTGGCGATTCCACACTGTAGCTTTTTCTAGTCAACAGAGCAAGCAGAGCATGTATAACTCATACACGAGATAAGATATCAAAAAAGGCTTCTCCGGGCACCTGTGTGGCTCAGATGGTTAAGTGGCCAGCTCTTGATTTCAGCTCAGGTTGTGATCTCAGGGTCTTGGGATCAGCCCCTGCGTTGGGCTCCTTGCTCAGTGGGGAGTCTGCTTCTCTCCCTCTCGTTCTCTGCCCGGCCCCCCAGTTGCACACATGTGTGCGAGCAGGTACGCGTGCTCTTGCTCTCTCTCTCAAGTAAATAAGTAAGTAAATCTTTAAAAAAAAAAAAAAAAAAAAGGAACTTCTTGAGTGAGTGCATTTCTCATTTGTTACACACAATCACTACCACTTGGGGTGATTGTTAGTGTATTTGAAACATCTAGAGGGCTAAGTTGAAGTTACCGAGTGAACACAGTGATGGTTTCAACTGAATGTACTCAGAATGTCCCAAGTGGCTTCTTTGCTTTGTTGTAGAAGGTGACACAACAGTCTCAACATTTGGCAGTGGCCGCCGTTGTGACCCTGCCCCTCACTAGAGCAGTCAGTCAAACAGCGACCCACAGTGAAGGACAGCTGTAAAACCACATCAGTGTGCTCAAATATGCTAATTTTTCAAGACAATACACTGCAATAAAAAGTAAGCATTTAATTCTAATAAAGCCACCAATAGCTATTTACCTTTCGGTTTTAAAAATGTGTTGTATGAAGTGGCAAAGAGGAAACCCTTCCTATCTTTTTTTGTTTTATTTAGTCCGTTCAAAATCTAAACTGTTTTTGAAATAATTTCTAAAAAATCAATGCAACAATCTTTTTGGTGTGTTGTGTTTTGGTAACCTCTCTACAAAAGCTGCTCTGGGCATCCTTCACCACTTGCCTGTGTGCATTATCTGTAATTGTCTTTTAATAGACTGAGACTAAATTATTAGAAAAAAATTACATCGCCAGGGAGTAAGGGTTGTCAGATGCTACTGAGATGTAATACATCAAATGCTCAGGTGTTCAGTTTTATCTCATAGGCCGTTTATTTTCAGGACACACATTAAAAAAAAAAAAGTTTTCAACCTTTCTAACCTGTTCTGATTTCAAATGAGTGAAGTAATGAGCACCAACAACAAGGAGAAGAGTAGAATTAATGAGTCCTGGACAACAGCAACATATTACATAAAGGATTTGTGACTAAAAAAAAGATAATGCAAGCCTTTTTTTTCTTAACCAAGGAGCAAGCATTTTGCTCTCAAACCAATTAAAAGTTCTCAAGGAAAAAGTTTTGTTTAATACTCAACACTTACAATGGCTTCACATTTTTCAAGAAAAATATGATATTTTGTAAATGAAAAATTTTATGATTATCAAAGATCTATTTTTTCTGTCCTACTCATATTCTCATGAATGCAGTATAACTGTGGATATGTGATCCACTTCTAAAACAGCTCTGCAAGGCAAAAAATAATAATTATAAAAATTAAAGATTTGGTATGATAACAGTGATTATAGAGACAGAATTTTTAAAATTATTATATTTTTACATTCAGATTATTGTCCTTTCAGTTGAACTCCTTCCATCTTGATCATTTTTAATCCCTCTGGACACTTTCTACCATTCATGTCAGGTACAAATAACTGACCACGGCTATTCCTTTTTCATCATCTATTAGAGACTTTTCTGTGTTTTCCTATTATTTTTTTCTTTTTTTTATCTAGCTCTATTATTTATTTCCATGATCAGAATTGCTTCTTTGTCTGTATTCATCAAATGACAGCCTTCCTGTCCTTTAAAACACAGGTCATTATTCAAACTTTCAATCTTGTAGTTTTCTGAGTAGACACAGGTAATACGATCGTGTTTCTGATCTAAATGTAAGTAGTTTATTTCAATCCACAGTCACTTTGGCTTTAAAAAATGCTAATATGAAAAGCCTCAATATTCATGGTCTTCTGGAGCCAGTAATTTTACTTTCTGGAGTTTCCCCTATGAGAACGTGAGAAAAAATTTTGTTCAAATGAGGTTTATAACATGTTATTAAATAAGAATATAGGAATCCTCAGAAACCAAATGTTTAACGAATAGGGAAGAGCTAAATAAATTATGATGGGCTGATTCATTAATTTATAATGAAATAATGAAAATAATTTTAAAATATTTGAGTTGAAAATATGTATTAAATGAACCAAACTCAATGAAAATCTGTTCAGCATGATTCTATTTTTTTATATGCAAGTTTTAAAAAATGTGTTTACAGAGAACAAGTACAAAATATTTTATCATTCTTATCATTTTTGTTTAATGGGAAGAAATGGTAATGTTTTTTGGTTTTCTAAATTTCCTAAATTATTAACAATAAGTACATTTGTATGAAAAGAAAACGTTTTTTAAAAATACACATATTCTCATTTGGTTTCTTTTTGCTCCTTATGACAAGAGCTTTTATTTTAAACCAAGGCTTACTACTACAAAAAGAACTCTTGATGACTTTCATTTTTTCTTGCAGAGGACATAAGCAATGTCATGGATGAATATTTTGGCACATATTAATAACCTTACGTCTACATTTGGGCTTAAAACCTGAGAAAGAGAAACTGCAATGTTCTTAATTGTTAATTTAGTCACGTTTCATCATTATGAACAAAACCTTAGCCAAAAGGATTTCAGATTATTGTCTGTACCTACCCAGTTAGGGAAATGCCCAAAAAGCAACTCTATTTGTTCCTCTGTCCATCAAATTCTTAAAATCAAGATCTATGTAACAAATTGCTTTTATGTTCATTCTTGTATTCAGGCTTACAGATGCCAGTATGTGTATGTGTTTAATTAAATACATATTAAAGAATATGATAGATTTGTACCAATGTATCTTCATTGCAGAATTACTAGAGAAAACTCACTATTTATAATGCTCTCACCCTGCAAAATCAATTTTAATATTTTGTTTCAGACTTTTCTGGATACTTTACTGTTAGTAATATAGCAAGTATTTTCATAGTGTTTAAAAATTTTTAAACAATAGCTTATTTTTAATTCTGTGTGGTGGAATCAATTTTCTGTTATTATTTTTGTGGGAACTATTTGGAAATGATTTAACTATAAGATTATTTAAATGTATTATAAATAAGAATTAGGAGAATGACTGAATATGAAATTGTACAAAATAATTTTTAGTCATTTCTACTTTGTGATTCCCTAGGAGATAAGAATTTTCTGTGAAATTAGGACCCCAAATATTAGAGGTCACATTTCCCACCAGACTCCTTCTTTTTCTCTGATCAGTTATAAAGAGGAGGCAACCTACTGTTGACCAGACACTTAAATTTGTTCACAGGATAAGATCTCTTGTCTCTGTGAACCATTTTAAGTGTTCTCAATGTTATGCAATTATAAATGCCCTTCACCATTAGGTTGAACATTCAATTAATCAAGTGTTCTCATTTTCCTTAGAACCATTATGCTAGAAAATACATTTAACTTTACCAACAGTTTTTCAAACATGCAGGGATAATCACACATACAAAGTACATTTAGGATATTCTAATTTGCACTAGCTCAAAAACAGCTGCATGAAGATGAAGTGTTAGAATCCATTTTTATATAATATAGGGTTTCATCATAGAGGTTACCTATAAATAAGTTAGCATCTATGTTATAGAAAATATGTAAAACATTTGAACACTGTCAAAATACTTTTTGCTAAGTGATAAGTACATGCTTAGAAAATTAGGCTCAACTTGCTTCAAAATGTTATTCCAAATTAATCACTGAGTTTGATTTTTTCAAGCATGTAATTGTCACTTAATAACTCTGCACCAGCACACTCTTGGTGCTCTGGCCTTCTGAAGGAATTAAAACAGCTTCTAAAAACTAACTAATTTACTACCACATTATAGTTTATGCCTTAGGAGAAATCTGGATTATCATGCATCCCGATGACTGAGTTATGTATTGCCAGAGCCAATGATGGATAGTTAAGTTCCCTGCGTTCTCCTTGCTAGGCTATATGGAAAGGAAACTATGAGGAAAAACTACCAATAAATCAGAAATTGCTTTTTTATAAAGAAATA
The DNA here is from genome assembly GCF_963455335.1 of Martes martes. NCBI lineage: Eukaryota > Metazoa > Chordata > Mammalia > Carnivora > Mustelidae > Martes > Martes martes. The sequence continues at coordinate 22,310,724 of NC_137889.1, read as the reverse complement.
AAATTGTTTATTGACCCATTTTCCATTTCCAATGTAATAAAATCAAATATTATTATTCTTGTATTTTATTTATCTTTGTAAATGAAGTGTATATGAATATCTATTTTGTTGAGAATTTATATGATGCCTCATACAATAGCAAAAATTGTGTAAAAGGTTTCCATACTGGTTGCAATTTCATTGTAAAGGAGCACATTCCATTGTAAAGGTTGCACATTTCAGTGTAAGTTATGGCTGGAGTTGTAAAGATACTGCTGTCAATTTCCATTACATTTTGATGGTGGCAGTTATAGTGATGATAGGAACATTTTACCAAATATTGCCTTAACTTTAAAGATTTAAGTTAAATTCTCCCCTAATTTAAATGTAATTAGCTTAAAATATTTAATAGAATATAATACTCAGAAGTAAATAGTCTTTATACCTTTAATGAACACAGTTTGAAATTAATTAAGGAGAGTTTATATGCAAAATATATTTCACACTATGACTTCTCAAAATATGGCAAAGAGTATTACAGACCTACATTTCTAATTTCTGATTAATCATTCTTATGGATTGGCCAGAAACCAAGAACTGAAAATATAAATACATTTTTAAAAGAGTATCACTTATAAGCATAATCACAAAAACCCTAAATACCTAGGAAAAGATTTAACCAGATATATGCAATTAAGTAATATCTTTATGAAGAAGGAGAAAAAGAGAAAGAAAGGAAGAGAAAGAGAGAGAGTTATTTTACCCATCCAGAAGGACCTGGAGCAACATCGTGTTTTATTCTAGGTGGTCTAGGAGAATAAGAGAACAATTTCCTTTCCAATGACTATTTCAGGCAGTGGCTTATATATACTTTGATGCCAGAGAGATTTGGATGGTATCGGGATCCAGAATGTGACAGCTACATGACAATGAAAAAATTACCCCTACATTCTCTGAGCATTATGCTTCATCTATACATTGAGAATATCCTATCTTCCTCCCATGATCCTGGTAGGGAAGAACTGAGCTAGCAGACACTAGCAATATGCCTAATGCAGTACTTTGGACATGATTAACACTGAATTATAATGAGTTGTTGGTCCTCTGCCTTTTTGCCTCATGTGACTAATTTGAGTTTTCTACTCTAGTAGAAACAATGCAATTTTAATAAAGAAAATGTGAAAACAAACCAAGGTTGATACAAAATGCTAAATATAGTAAATAAATACTAAGTAGGTAAGGAAATAATTAGCATGTGTATATCCACAAGATTCACGATAGATATTATATATAAGGAGTAACTTCGTTGGTAGTAAGATATGCTGAAAGTAGAGTAAATCCAGTATATAATAAAACAAACTTGACTATTTATTCTAGGTAAAAAGACCAAGTCACAAATATGTGACCTCTGCATCTCTAAATCAGCCACACGTTGGTTACAATGAATGTAGTTCCTTCTGGCTCCATACATGCCCTGTCCCAAAAGTGGAGATAAATCTCATGCCTGTTTTATAGATCAATTAGCAGCTCCAGCTGAAAGCATGTGTAATTGCCCCTGTAGCTCTCTGCGAGCAAGTGTGTGTTGGCCACAGACACATTCCTTCTGCTGGACTCTCTTACTCAATTCCGGTCCCCTATTAGCTCTTTTCTGAAAACATCAAAATATTGGGGAATTAATTCCATGATGTTTTTTAAAAACATATTCTAAATAAGACCAATAGAATATTAAAATTTTATGTAAGAAAGCAAAACATAGCATTAAATAAACACATTTAGAATATATGGGACCTCTATGTGACTGGTATATTTTGAAGAGAAAATACTCTTCATAATCAGTTGTATTAGTCCTAAACACACACAAAAAAAAACAATTTAGGAAAATTTTTTGTAACATTCACAATAGAGGTTTACTACATGTCATTTTCATGTCCCTAAAGAAAAAGGCAAATACCGATTTAAAAATATGAACGATAGTCTTGGAAAGTCTATTTCATACAAATGACAAAGAATATCTTAAGAATTTTGAACTGAATTAGTTGTTAGATAGACATAATAGAAATAAAGTACCATTAGGAGTATCAAATTGGCAAATGCAAGGAAAACGGCAATATCCATTTAAAGTATTGGGCTTCTGGAAAATTCTTAGCACAACTTTTCCATTTGGCAATTTGGAAATGAATACCAAAAGTCAATAATATTTTATGAAGCAACTATATATATAGAAATGTATACTAAGGAAATAATTAAAGTATTATCAAAGTATTTAAATACAAAAGTACTCCCTAGGAGCACCTGGGTCTCTCAGTCCGTTAACCATCTGTCTTCGGCTCAGGTCATGATCCCAGGGTCCTAGGATCGAGCCCCTTTTTGGGATCCCTGATCGTGAGGAGTCTGCTTCCCTCTCCACCCCCCACACCCCTGCTCTTGCTCTCTCTTCCTATCGCTTTCTCCCTCAAATAAATAAATACAACCATAAAAATAAAGTACTCCCCAAAGGTGGTTTTTTAAAAATTCTACAATTTTTAATTACTTGAAGGTACAAATAATTGTTGATCAGTCAAATAAGTTATTTCCTTCCCATGAAATACCGTGCAAGTATTACAAATGATATTATAGAAATTTATTTTGCTATACAAATACTTGATTACAATGTGGTTTTGAAAAGAATAAATTGTGGCACCTAGGTGGCTCAGTCGGTTTAGTGTCTGCCTTCAGCTCAGGTCATGATCCCAGGGTCCTGCGATCAAGCCCCACATGGGGCTCCCTGCTCAGTGAGGAGCCTGCTTCTCCCTCTCCCTCTGCTGTTCTGCTTACTTGTGCTCTCTCTCACTCTCTCTGTCAAATAAATAAATAAATAAATAATTTTTAATAAATAAATAGAATAAATATATTATGACTTTATTTTTTGCTAATCTGCATAGTATTCTCCACATGTTAGAGCGATTATTTCTTGGTGGTAGAATCATAATTATTGTTTTCTTCTTTCTATGTAGCTGTATTTGACTTGAGTTTTTCTAAAATCTAAATCATTCTTCCTTTTCCTCATTGATATTACATGCCCTAACATGAACCCAGTTCTTATCCATAAGTAGTTTTTAGAATTTCTATTCTAACTCCTTATATCTCTTGTCTATTTCTGAGCAGATAATATCAGGTAAAGAAAGGCTTCCCTTATTATTCTTTATTTTTAAAATATTTCTGAATGGTTTCTGCTTCTTACTCTTCCAGATAGCTTTATGGCTACTTCACAAAGTTTTAAGGAGTAAAAAATATACGAATGAAGCATTTCATTAATCTCATTAGAAATCCAATCTCATTAAAAAAAATTATAAATATTGGTATTTTGCAATATTTACTCTTTTCATCAAAGTACATGGACTGTGCAATAATTCAGTTCCTCTTTTTTTAAAAAAAAGGATTTTATTTATTTGACAGAGATCACAAGTAGGCAGAGAAGCAGGCAGAGAGAGGGGAAAGTAGGCTCCCCGCTGAGCGGAGAACCCAACACGGGGCTTGATCCCAGGACCCTGGGACCACGGCCCGAGCCGAAAGCAGAGGCTTTAACCCTCTGAGCCACCCAGGCGCCCCTCAGTTCCTCTTTGAATAAGTTTTGTGACTTTCGTATTTTTTCTAGAATATTTCTTAAAATCTTGTCATCCATTTAGAAAAATGTTTAATTCATATTGCTATTGTGAATGCAATCATTTACTTGAACATTCCTAACTCATCCTAATGGGTAACACATTTGGTTTTATCTTGAAAAAAATGAAACAGTAGTACAGGGTTCTTTTTTACATAACTGAAGGAAGACATTGTGATAATTTAAGTAAATACACTCATTTTAAAAATGAAGACTTTAAATCTGAGAAAGTTATTTGCCCACCGTTATGTAGTTTACTGCCTAATGTCAGAAGAATAAACATCTGGCCTCACAACTTTTCATAATATCAATATAATTATTAATATAAAACTAATTCCTAATTGAAAAAGAAAAAACAAACCGTGTTCTAATTATAGATATTTGCAATCCAGTGTATTCAGTAATTTTTTAAGCCATCCTTGGTAATTGAGAAGATCTTAAGGTACTTATTTTCAGTTTTGTTAGTCTGAAGCTCTTATAAAAATTGAAGAATTATTACTATATGAATTTTAGGAAAAGAGAGATGCGTGGCCAGGGGGAGGGGAACCAAAAGGCCCGAAAAGGCCAGGAATTCCTTTGGCTTCCTGGGAGGACATGTTGCTCAGAACAACCGATGAGCTGCCAGCAAGTGTCATAATGAAACCTGCCCCTTCCTCCCAAATGCTGCAGACATCTTTTTCATCTGGCTTTCCATGGAATTCTGAATAGACCACTGCAAGACAAATTGTGTGAGCCTTTGTGTTTCCTTTTTATTGTTAATGCAGTTGTTCCATTTATAGAGAAAAAGACCTTTTATGGAACATGAAGCACTTTTTTTGTTACTTCCAACTAATGTTTTATTTGTTTTGAAGTCAATTCATCCTAAATTGAATATAGAGATCCCAGAGAGCAATTGAAGATATAATTTTGTCCAATTGCCAATTAATCAGGAGTTAAAAGCACTTGAGCAGAGAATTGGCCAAACCCTCCAGTCAGAGAGAAGGGGGCAACTTCTTTATCATATAAATGAAGACATTTCCCATGGAAGAAAATAAGTCAGAAAATGAATAGTCATTATTGTCACATTACCCAGATCATTTAATTTTGTTTTCTCCTGTCTTACGAAATTTGTCACAGAACAAGTAGATGACATTGGATATGTGTGTGTGCTGCTGCTGGGAACTTAATGGTCACCATGATTTAGGGATTCTTCTAGAGTAGGGAGCATCTTTTCCTCTGATGCTTTGAAAATCCAAGCAGATTCTATCAGTCCTCCTCAGTCGTAGTCATTGCATTTTAGTCTCCTCACTTACTGGGCTTAAATTTAGCAGAGATGTTATTTCCGAGTTCAAGGAGAAACAGTCTCCGTCAGAATGTGATTTTGCATTTGCATAGAAATAAGTCGATTTTAACAGTTGTTCACAAGCACAACAAAAACTTTGGGCAAGGTGAGATGTCAGCTTCTACTAGGGGACGAAGGTAAGGTGGCCACAGTCTTATTATAATTCCAAATATGACTCCTATTCTGCCTAAAGCAGCTAATGTCTTGTCTGCCATTAAACTCTGTTCTCATATAATCAAGAAGCATATCTTTCCAGTGTTGTACAAGCTGAAGAGGGTTCACTTGTCTCCTGGGCACTTGAAGTCTATTGTCGAATTAAGAATTTTTTGGAAAAAGTCCAAAGCAATGGACAAAATGTAGACAGATTAATATATGTACCGATGTCCTTTGTTTTCAGATAGCATACTGTAGATAACACGGCTCTCAGTAAGGGCAGGTCTGCCTAAAAGGCCAGCAAAGGACGACAGGCAGTCGTTCCCAGTTGCATACAAATGAAGACTGATTTTGCTCTCTCGTCAAACTAGCGCTTCGAGTCTCCTTTCTTTTCTTTCCTTGCAAGATTTACCCACAACGAACCAACCAGCAGGTTCTCAGATGACTATGGGCTGTGTTGTTCTGCCTGCCACTGCTCTGCCCCAGCTTCTCCGCAGCCATTAAACATGGGTTCTTATGGAAGCTGACACTGTGTCTTGCCTTAGAGCCTTCTGGGGCTCCTGTTGCCCACTTTGTCTAAAGTAATTTCATTTTACCTGCAGTACAGCAGCTGGGTATGCCTCCTTTTGTCATCTATCCTCCACACATTAGCACAAGTTCTATATTTCAAAGGAATAAAAAAGTGACTTTACTGCTAATAGAAAGGCTGTATTCCAGGAATTCATTTGTAGGGAATCTACCTAGAACTTAAAAGATTTTTGGAATATGGCTCAGAGCTTGCAAGTCACTTCTATGTTATCCTTATTTTTGTGAAAAATCATCACCATCATAGACATATAATGGAGCATCTGCCTTTTTTGGTGGGGGGCGAGAGGGGGAACACTGAGCTAAGGACGTTACCAGAATTATCTCACACAATTATCTCCCTCATAAAATAAATAAATAAATAAATGTAAAAGGTGAGAGGGGAATGATGAGAAAGCTTTTAATTAGTACACATAAGAATCTTTCCAGGGGTCATAAAAACTGGTAAGCATGGAGGACAAAACTATATGCTGAGCACTAAGTCATCTTTTGAGTTGTTAGAAATACAAATGAGATTACTAATGGAAGCAACTGTTTTCTTTTTTCCTGTACCTAAGTTTCCCCCTTTGAAAAGGCATTAACACATTTAATATGCTTATAGTATTTCCTGGCACATAGTAAACTTAGCTGTTTTGCTGGTTTCGTTTGGAACATAGGACTAGAATGAGGTATTTATCTTTTAGGTATCTAAAGGAGAACACTAGTCACCAAAATCTTCTCTAAGTAACATATTTTAAGTGTTATTAATTCCTTTTCATTCACTTATTCATTTAGTACACAATTTTAAGTGTCTTTGATGAATTCTAGTTTGGGCATAGATATTTTCTTATGACTGTATTTGCTCTCTATATATCTTTATGGTCAGGCTTATTTTCACCATTATTAGCTCAACTATACCTACAGAATGTTGCATAATTTTAACACCTTCTTAAATGAATGTTCCACTGGCCACATCAGCAATAATTGTCATCTTATAGAGGTTAAAGTATTATTAAAAACTTTGTGTGATCATTTAACGCTTCAGCAGGATTTAAATCAAATTACTTAGCATCTAGAGTATCTTTGTTTTCTGGAGCCTGGGGTGGCTCAGTCCATTAAGCATCTGCCTTCAGCTCAGGTCATGATCCCAGGGTTCCCACATCGGGCTCCCTGCTCAGCGGGGAGCCTACTTGCTTCTCCTTCTGTCTGCTTCTCCCTCTGCTTGTGCTCTCTCTCTCTCTGACAAACAAATAAATAAAATCTTTAAAGTATCTTTGTTTTGAGAAAGCACATGGCTAAAATATTCTGAGCTTACATTATGCTGATTTATTTTGCTGGAGACAAAGAATGAACCAGATGTGAATGAAATTGAATGGAGAGTAGCTTTAAGATGTATCAGAATATAACAGAGCGTCCACTTTTGCTTACAAATCCTAGTGTTGCTGACAGCATCAAACATTTTGGTAACTCATGTTGAATCTAATGTGGATATTTATGTGGAAGAAAAAGGTACAATAACACAGAGAAGTTATAAAATACAGGGAGAATTTTTAATGATTAAGATGACTGCTGTCTCAAGGACAAAACAATCCATTCCAACAATTTTACTCTGACATATACCTTTTCTTTATAGTAATAAAAGTGGAATGCTAAATCCTAATTCATACAGAATCATTCCTATTAAGATTAATATGAAAGTGTTATTTAAAACATTCACCAGGGGGCACCTGGGTGGCTCAGTTGGCTGAGCATCCAACTCTTGGTTTCGGCTCCAGTCATGGTCTCTGGGTCATGGGATCGAGCCCTCTGCTTGAGATTCTCTGCCTCTCCCTCTCCCACTGCCCTTTCCTCTGCTCATGTGCACTCTCTCTCTCAAATAAATAAGAAATAAAAAAAATTTTAAAAAAACTAATCTTCCTTATCAACCATCACTTATTTTTTATTAAGCTACACATGTATTAATCTTTATACTTTGAGTAAGTAATCATTTGAGATAAAAAGAATATTGCCATGCTCAGACTGATGAATAATGCTTTAAATTTCCTTTTTTGCGTGTGTTTCACCCTATATATTTATGTTTCAGACTTGAAATAAAATTAGCTCAAATAATATGAGTAAGAGAAATTGAGTGGTTTTGGAAAATTCTCAACCATTTTTTCCTTCAGTATTGCTTCTTTCTTTTGAAACTCCAATAAGATGGATTTTGAACATTTTATTTCTAAAGTCTATTGGCAGTTTCCACTTCCTTTCCACTCCCATTCCTATTCCTCCTGAATTCTGCTTAATTTCTTCAGACAAATCTTTCTGTTTAATAATTCTCTGTTCAGCTGTGTCTCATTTTCTGTTTAACCTACCTATGGAGGTTTCTTTTTTAATTTCAACAATTACAGTGTTCATTTCTGGAATTTTTTATTCTTTTTACAGATGTCTGTCCTTTTTTGATAATCTGTTACCTCATATGCTACCTCACATTTTTAATACATATTTATTCCTCATAGCACTTGTTTATTCTCTGACGCTTTCCTCCTCAGAATTCCTTCGTGGGCCTGGTCTATTGCTGAAGTTGGTGCTGACAGTCTTGGTGGCTCGCCTCCCTGTTGACGATACTTACAAACTCCTGTTTCTTGTTCCCAATCTGTATGAGTTGTGAAAAACCATATTGGAAATGCCTCTGAGAAAAGTTGTATGTTCACTTGTGCTAGAAATCAGGGTACTTCAAGTCAAATTATTTGAAGGAGGATAGTGGCAACACTTTATTCTTCAAGTGCCTTCCCATAATGTGGACTTTCGGGCTAGTTCTCACACGGCTCTTGGCCAAGGCTCAGTGTTTGTGTTGGAGCCCTGTCAGCGGCATCTGTGATCAGGCAGTCTCAGCTCCCTAACTTCCTTATTGCTGACCACTACCAAATCCAGTTTGGGCTCATAGCTGGTTTCCTGCTTTATTTGTCTTTGGGAGAGGTCCTTGGAGATTTTCCTACTAGTTATATGTCTCTAAGAATGAGGGAAAATGATAGATTTCCTGGTCTCCATTTGTTAGACAGAATCCTTCCTTAAAATCACATCTATTGGTTTAGATCCGTTGGTCCTCTGTGAGCCATTGGACACTACACCCTAGCAAATGACTGTACCAAAAGTCAAGCCCTTCTGCAGGATCAATTTCTTCGTGCCTTTTCTTGCCTGGATCTCTCTTTCTTTTGTTTTTTGTTTGTTTTTTTTTTTTAAGATTCTATTTATTTGACAGAATGAGACACAGTGAGAGAGGGAACCCAAACAAGGGGAGCAGGAGAGGGAGAAGCATGCTTCCCGCTGAGCAAGGAGTCCAATGAGGGACTTGATCCCAGGACCCTGGGATCATGACCCAAGCCGAAAACAGACACTTAACAACTGAGCCACCCAGGCACCCCTGGATCTCTCTTTCTCTTTGCCCCATTCACCCATATCTCTTGTGGCTGAGACTGTGAGTCATGGCAACACACTATGGACTAGTGGAACCTAGTTCTTCAATAATCATGATAAAGTGATATTTCTGTTTCAACTCATTCCACTGGCCCACCTTTCCTTAGAATTAAGTTTCCATTAGTGTTGTGGTCTAAGCTAAATGTGCTGACATTAGCATATCACACTATCACTTTGTACATTACAGAAAACATATTACCTACCTAAAAAGTACAAGCCATGTATTTATTTTTGGAATAGAGAAATGGTTGAACTTTTGCTTAGATTATGTTCTACTTCCATCAGGATAGAAAAAACAGCGTATATATGGCACAGATGAAGGGAAATTTCTAGAATTCTCCTATACCTATTTAGGAAAATTGAATTTAAACTTAATAAGAATGTCATATTGATTTCATGTTTAATATTATACATACTCAATTTTTTCTTTTTCTTTTTTTTTTTTCACTTTTTGTGGCCTCCTAATGCAGGGGGGGCGGGGGGAGCAACCAGTAAAGTGAAAAGACAGCCTTATTGAAATTACCTAAGAGAAAAGCAATTATTTATGAGTCTCTGTAGAAATTTTCAGAATCCTCCTTCCTCTTCCCAATTTTCTAAAATTCTAAAGACATTAGTTTTGTAAGCCGCATCACATCTTTGTAAAATGAAAGAGTTTAATAAAAAGAGACATGATATATTTCTCTGATGAATGGTAATAAATGGGATATAAGTTAAATCTATCTGAGAATAACATAAATAATGAAATGCCTCTTATAATATGAAGGAAATAAAAAATAAGTATTTTGTAGCAATTCATAACATAAAATTGAGTAAGTAAAAAAGTTGAGAACCATCTTTGAATACATACATACTCTTTTAAAACAACATCCATGATACAGAGAGAGTACATCCAACTTCTTATTGTAAATAGAATTTCATTACCTAAACTGCACACAGACATCTTTTCAGACATATTCATACTTCCATTGCACATATTTTATAGTGTGACTAAACATATAGCATTTTATATTATTCTCTGTGGGGCCAAAATGTACAACTGAGGAAATAACATAGCTTCATTTCTTTCCCTAGAATGTCTGGTACCTTCCATCAAGGTCGTGTTTCCTCCAATGACTGGTGGTCTTACAAAATAATGGTAACTACAGTGGGAGACGGAAACTAGTATGATGCTGTTAAAGCCAGAGAAGCCAAAATACATTTCATTCTTTCATTTCCAAGAAGTTTATGACCTGCAGAGGTAAGTGTATTTAATCATATGAATGGACTTTAATACTATTGAAATGGATGGTAAATCACACATAGAGGGATTACAAAAAGAGAAGATCATGAAAGACAGGGGCTTGAGAAACCTGAAATAGAGACATCAGATAAAGGATGAACTTGCAAAGGAGACAAGAAAAGATGGCCAAAATTGTTGATGAAACCCTGGAGAATGTAGTGTTGCAGAAGTCCACGAAAGTGGCAGAAGTGTTAAACTGTGAAATATTGTATAATTATTGTAAAATATAGTAAAATTACAAATAATGATGACTGTAATGTTTGATGAGGGATTGGCTGTTTGTAGGCCTTGGGAAACATTGACAAGAGGCATGCAGGTGAATGGTTAGAAGGATGGAAGCCAGGTAGGAGCGAGCTGCAGAGGGAAACGGATGTGGGAAGGTAGAATGTGTGCCCATGTGAGCAACTCTTGAGAAATTGGAGTCTCATTTAAAGCAAATTAACAGCGTTAAGAGCTAATTTCATTGAAAGAGTCCACAAATACCAGTTAGGCATCTTGTGTTATAGGCCGTCATGCAGGTAATGGGACTACACCACTGAACAAAATGGAGAAAGCCTGTCTTCACGTGGAGCTAGCATTCTAGTGACGGGAGACAGACAATAACGAGGTGAGTGACTAAAACACACAATATTTTATCTGGCGATAAGTGTTAATGAGAAAAACAAAGCAGAGAATCAGAGAAGAGTGATATGAAATGATAGTTAAGACTGGGGAAATATCTCACTGAGAAAGAGGCTTTTGAACAAAGACCTGAAGGAAATGAGAGAGCTACCCTGTGGACGCTGGAGAGGAGCATCTCAGGCAGAAGAAAGTTCACATGCAGAGTCTCTGAAGAGCCAGTGCATCTGCCGCGTTTCACCAACAGGAAAGCAGCTAATGTGCCTGAATGGAGGGGAGAGTCAAAAAGCAAGATCGGACAGATTTTGAGGCACAGAACCCACATAAAGCCAGCAGCCCATTGAGTCACCGCGGACAATTTATCTTTGACTCTGAGACAGGGAGACACTGGGGAAGTGACACATCAAGACAAACATTTAAACAGAATCCCTCGAACTATGGTGTCATGAATGCGCTCCCGAGGCAGGGACAGAAGTCAGATCAGGTGGGAAGCTGGAAAGAGAGAGCATGGTGCAGAGAACAGACAGGCTTGCTGGGTTGGTGAGAAGTGATAGAATTCTGGATCTATTTTTAAGATGGAACTAACCGGATTTGCTGAAAGAACGAATGAGGCTTTGAGGGAAAAGGAGTCAAAGGTGGACATGAGGTGTTGAGCAGGAGAAGTGGAAAGAATTGAGTCATCATTCCATAAGATGTGGATGGTTGAGAGGGGAGCAGGTTTGGGAAGTCAACAGGCAGTATCTGTAGCTCAGGGTTTGCTCAGTTGAAGATGACTGTTAGACATCCATGGGAAGACATCGATTTGACCATTATTGGATAGGTGGGCCTGAAGTTCAAGAGAGATGAGGACTGTGGGGCTTAAGTGTAAGAAGTTTCAGGTTTTGTGTGACATTTGAAGCAATGAAATTAAATGGAATCACCTAGGGAGTAAGTACAGATAGAAAATGTCAGTAACTGACCAGGACTGTATAGAACTGAGAGGTTAACACATGAGAAGGAAGCAGCAAATGAATGTGAATAGGAAAGACCAAGAAGGCAGGAGGGGAATTGGGTGATATGATATCCTGTGAGGGAGTGTATCAAAATGGGCAAATAGGGGGCACCTGGTCAGCTCAGTCTGTAGAACATGCAACTCTTGATATCAAGGTTGTGAGTTCGAGCCCCACACTGGGCGTAGAGATTACCTAAAAATATTTTAAAGAACAATTTTTAAAGGACAGGAAGGATTAATTACTTATATCAATTGCTGCTGCATTGAATGAGATGGAGACTAAAAAATGACAGTGGCTTCAGTGAGTTGGGTGTTACCTTCATCCTTGAGAAGAGCAGAGGTTGGAAAAATGAAAATTAAACCCTAAAATGTTGTAAACAGAAAAAATTGGCTTTGAAAAAACCTGTCATCATGATTCACAAGTTTTTAAAACAATGGATAAAATTGAACATTGCCAATAGGAATAAAACATGACAGACTTTTAGGAAGACAATTTTTCATTATTTTGTAAATGTAGAGAGGATCATACAGGATCCCCCTGCACATCCCCTCTCATTATGTACAGTAATGCAAATGTTCATTGAAAGGAGAATGGTTAAATAAACTGGGGGTAAATTTACACAAAGAACGAGTGATCATCAGAGAGTAAATGGATTATTTATAAGAAACAACACAGATGAGTCTTAGGATGATAATATTAGGGAAAAAAAGGCCAATCTCATAGAATAGTTCCTGTTGAGATATATTTAACAAATTCAATAAGGTAAAAAGTATAAATGTTAAGGTTGTAAAATTACAAATAAAACAATGAAATTAAAAATATAAAATTCATGATAGGGTTTTCACCAAGGAAAAAGAGAAGTTATTGGAACTGGAAAAGCACACATAGAAAATTTGAAAGGTAATGGTAAATGTTCTATTTCTGAACCTGCATAGTGAGTACATAGATACTTATAACTATTTTATTTTCCATCCTTAACACATGTTACAAACATTAATTTGTATCTACTCAATATTTTTTAAATAAGAATAAGTAATAATGTATATAATTGTCATTACTTATAAAATAGATATAGTTTACATGTAGATCAGTTCCCTGTGTTATATAATCTCACAGTTTCATGTAGTTCTTCTTTGTTACATTATAATAGTTACAAGTTTACATTAATATTCATCAATCTTTTTGTTACTATCCACCCATTAGATAATACACTCCACAAAATCCAAAGCTGTGCTCTTGGACCCTATTTTATCATATGTATAGCATTTAGTAGACTGTAAATAAATGAAGGGATCATTGAAAATACTAACTTGTGTGATACACTCATCTTAAAATTCCTCCTAACTGATGACTCCATGTAGTATTTTAGAGCTTAAAAATTGAATTGTTTGCTTTAATCAATATGACCTTCATCTCCTCATAACCACTCTCCTTTCAATGAACAATTGCATTGTTCCCACATTTTCCCAGAAAAATTATTGTTACTTCTCATGCTGGATAATACATTTTCCACATTTTTTTCCTGTTATTAGTTCACAGATTGGCTAAACTTTCTAAAATATTTGTAAAACTGTAAAATACTTGTTAAAACAACACTAACTATTTTCTATTCATTCTCTTTTGCAAAATCTGGAGAATAATTTTGATTAGAATGACTTAGGCATCACTCAGCTTGGATATAAAAATGATACTTTGTACTCGGCTCTTTCTCAATGCAGCTCCAGTGTTAGGATTTTCTGAATTATATTATTTCACATTAGGTTGAGACGTACGAGACAGTTCATAACCTGCTTCTAGAAATTATCCAAATGGGCTATAAATCATCTTTATTATCCTCACAGTTGCTGCTGAATTGTTTAGATAGGAGAGAAGTATCAGACTCTTTTATTAGCTTGGACAAAAGTGGAAAAGCAATAAAATGCCCAGAAAAGGACCACAGAGGAGCAATAAAGTTGTGATAAAAATGACTAGGATTTTGTTATTCATATTTGCTGTTTGGCATCCGGTGCTCAGAAACAGACAAGGGGGCCTTATTTTACAGAAGATAAATGATGCAAAACCATTGGGTTGTAAAAGTTAAACCTCTAAGTACTAAGTATTCTTTCTTTTCTGTTTCTTCTCTTCTTTACTGTCCTTCACTACTGCGGAGCTAGGGCTTTAACTATTTAAAATGGAATCTGAAAAGGAAAAGCAAATACAGCATGAATTAGCCTACTTCCACCCAGGCAAGGAAAGGCAACAAAACTGTAGGCATAAAAATCTAGAGTATTTAAAAATCTCAGAAATCCAATCCAATTGAAATTTTCTAGGAACCAAGCCACACACTTGCTCTTGGCAATTTTAGATGTTCTGCTATTTACATATCCACTGCTTTTGCCGGAGTAACATAGTCAGAGTAACATAACTTTTCTTCTGAGTTTTTAATATTGTATTTTTATGGTTATAGTCTAAAATAATAAAACTTATAGATGTAGGGTCTAAAGCACAAGTTATGTGGAAATAAACTGTGAACATAGTTGTAAGCACAAGAGGATATTATAAATATCACACTCAGCTTGCTCATCCTACAAATAACCCTTGGATTTTGCATGAAAATAATTGTTGTATACCCAATTCAATCCATTAGCACCGTCATTTTCCTCAGGATAAGGCACTTCTTCAGAACCCTCATTTAGGCCCAGGATGACTTTACTATTTGGAAATTAACTGACTGTAAATGATTATTTCTGGAAAAGTCGATCTACGGTGGGCATTGTCTTTCTAAAACATTTTTTCTGATCAGGTCATTGCCCTCATCTAAAAGAAAATCAAACATCAATAATATCTAGTTACCCACAAGGTAAAACCTCTTACTTTGTTTATATAATAAAATATCATCACAGACCAGTCATTCTACCTTTAACTCCTCCTACTACCCACCAATCAACGCCAAGTTCAGTCTTATGCACCTTGCGTACACCATACTTTTGCTCTTTTGTTTCTTTTCTGAAGCTTTAATTTTGAGACCAAAGTAAATGCCCTTCTTCCTTTGAAGCCCTCTATGACTGTGAACTCCAGGAAGAATGACTGTCTCTCCCTGCCGTTGTCCATAGCACCAAAATTCAGGGAGGCAGCGCTAGCCTTCCTTGAGCACTATGCCTGGATTGGTGGCATCAGCTTTGTGACAGCATGAATCCCCAGGACCACACTGTGTGGAGTAGACACTGTTTCTGTCACCCCACTGTTAGAGCCCTTGAGACTCAGACAATGAGCATCCCAAAAGTTAAATGGAACTATCAGGAGAGGGAGCCATGATTCACCATTATCAGTTTCCACTAATACCATGCCCTGCACGGTTTCCATTATGAGGTTCTACCTATCATACTTTATTATCGCTCTCTTGATCATCACCTCAGTAGACTCAATATTTGTGGCTACAAAGAAAATCCCACGTAGCAATATCTGAAATATTCAAAGTCCTAAATTATCTCCAAAGTCCAGCATAGGTTTTAGCCCAGGGCCCTGCAGCCAGCTCAGCCCGCTTCTCTCTTGGCACTCCCAGGCTAACGCTAAAAGGGCCGAGTTCCACCATCCCCTTGTCTCCCAGTGGCCTGTGAGCCTCAGAGGCATCCAGTATCTGCTGGGGCAGAGCTGGCCTAACATGGGGCTGGACCAGATGTGCCTGGCCCAGAACAGGAGGGTAGGGGATGGCTATTTAGCCCTCCCCAGACCTCCCTTTTTAAGCAAGTTTTCCAGGCAATTCTAAACCCTGTACCTGGGCAGAGAGGAGGGAAGGAGCATAATAATTGGTGGAACCCAACTGGTGTTAGGTGATTGGAAGTGGCCCACTGTAAAAATAACAGTGCTCTTTCTCAAAGCCAAGGTCCACATTCACCCAGGGGCATCCTCATTGGCCTGCGCTCCATGCCCCCTCCTCTTGCCTGGGGGGCGCACTTCTGCTCTCTCCATTTTCTCTTGGCTGACCTTTAACATAAGACCATATGAAGTGAGGGGAAGAAATAAAGTCTTTGTGTTTCAGTGTCTGTGAAAGATATGGATCTCTAGAGACACTTGGGTGGCTCAATCCGTTAAGCATCTGCCTTCTGCTCAGGTCATGATCCCAAAGTCCTAGGATCGAGTCCCGCGTTGGGCTCCTTGCTCATCACGGAGCTTGCTTCTCCTTCTGCCTGCTGCTCTCTCTGCTTCTGTTCGTCCTCTCTCTTTCTTTCCCTCTGACAAATTAATAAATGAAATCTTAAAAAAAAAAAAAAAAGTGGACCTCTAAACCAAAGGTGGGAGCCCCTCATGTGTGCCTGACGGTGGCTCTGTCCTCAGCTAGATGCTGATTTGCAAAGACTGGGCTTTATTCATCTTTTTACAGGCCCTGGAAAAATTAGAACCTAAATGATTATTTGTTAAATGAATTTTAATGAGGTAAAATATGTTTTCTATTTTAATCATCATTAACGGAAAAGTTGTATTATCCTCAGGGACACATACACAGCAGATGTATAATTTCGGAGAACTGTAACAGTCAATTAAAAATTCACATGCTGCTATCTCTGATTCATAGGCCTTGTAAATTAATGGTGTATTGGGGTCATTTCCTTACTCTTTTTTCTATTTTCTTTTGTAAATATTACCAGTATGCATGTTAGCCGACAGTGCTCAAATCACAGTTCCACATCTCCAGATATGTTCGGTACTCATGCAACCCAAAGAGATATAGAAGACTGATGTACCTTTGAAAACTGTCATTTTTAAACATACAATGCCATGAACTTCTTACACTTACCCATGCAACCCGGGAATTCGTTCCTTTCTTCATTTAACAAATGCTGAGCACCCATTATGTGTTAGCCCCTGAGAGTACACAGGTGAATATTCAGCTCGCCAACTGATTTCTATCGTTACACTTCCTCCCGCCTTATAGTCCATTCTCAGAGCAGCCGAGATGGGATTTTAAAAACATAAATCAGGAAATGCTATCCCTGTACTGAAGCCCCCAGTGGCTTCTAATGTGCTAATCTACGCTCTTGGCCAGCACTTACTAGATCCTCCCCATCTCTGCTCCTTTTGGTCAGTGCTTGGTTTGTTACCATTTTTTCACCACTCTCCAGGACACTCTAGTCTTTTGAGCCTTTAATACACCCAGGGTGTTCCTACCTCAGGGCCTTTGTATGTACAGTTCTTTACCCTTCAGCCTCTTCTCCCAAACTGTCACAGAACCCTAGGTCCTCACCATAACGTCACCTCTTCAGAGACTTACTACTGGATCCACACATTGAAAGTCCCTCTCCATGACATCTTGGTCACTGGGTAACAAATCCTGCATTCCGCATAGCCATGATGCATCTATGACAGTATCTCACTTACTTACAAATAATTTTATGTGAATGGCTTGTAGTTTCTTCTACACCTGCTGTATTTCCAATTCCAGACAAGAGAATGTGTGGCCATGGAGGCAATGAAACCTGCCCTTGCACTTGCTTAATAAATAAAAGTTGAGTTGAAATCTTCACATCAAGATGAGATTTAGGGTGCATTTTACAAAAATATGCTATGATTTTACTGCCAAAACTTCGGGAAATGGCATGTTATATAGTTAATTGATTTCAGCTCCACTTTTTTAATTTAACTTATCTTGAATATGGGGTTCTTTTTTTCCCTGTAGTTCCTTTATTTTGATGTCATTGTCTGAGGTATTAAATCCTTGTTTAGTTATTACTTGAGGATAGATATGTAGATATATATATACACACACACATATATATATATTTTAATTATATAGAATGTAACTGGATGTACATTTGAAATATCACTATGTAACTTTCAAAATGTAAAGCAGGCTGCTGAAGATTTCTAGTATACATTTAATGTTATCTGTTATGGTTTATTAAGAAGGTATATCCTGAGGGAAGGCGGTAAAAATACTCAAAGGCACATAATGTGCTAAGATTGTAAAAGCGAAAATAGTTTTAACTGGTTTTCTCAGGAGGATGTTACATTTTGAATTTAGTTGCCCTTGGTTATATACTTTTTTCTTTACATTTGTAATCTTTAACTTATGGAATATTGTGGTTTTTTTCTCCTCAAAATACTTCCCATAAGTTCTTGTAAGTAATTGGTCATGGATATCTGTATCTTACTATCTAATTATATTTCTGGGTTTTGTTTTTTTATTATTTTTAACAACCTATAATGTATTATTTGCCCAGGGGTACAGGTCTGTGAATCGTCAGGCTTACACACTTCACAGCACTCACCATAGCACATACCCTCTCCAATGTCCATAACCCAGCCACCCTCTCCACCCTCTCCCCAGCAACCCTCAGTCTGTTTTGTAAGATTAAGAGTCTCTTATGGTTTGTCTCCCTCCTGATCCCATCTTGTTTCATTTTTTCCTGGGTTTCTTTTTGAGGAATACACTGTTGTACAACATCTTAGATAAGTACATAAAAAGGTAAAATAACGTATCTCAAAACTACCAAAATAGTTAGCAGCTTCATTTTTGAAAAACATTTAGATATGAAAGCTGATAAAAGGGTATTTTTAAACAATGTATCATTTAAAACCTCCAGGTAAATTTCTGTATTGACTCTGTTCAGGGGGTAGGGCTGCAGCCACAATGAAGGACAAACGGCACTCCAACAACCGAGATTTAGTCTCACGGCCCTGGAGGCGTAAAGTCCAAAACCAAGGGATCAGTGAGATTGGGTCCTCCTGCAAGGGAAAGATCTGCCCCAGGCTTCTCTCTTTGGTTTTTAGATGACTATTCTCTGTCTTAAAACTTCTCTCTATGCATTTCTGTGTCCAAATTTCCCTTTTACTAAGCACACCAGCCCACTCTAATGACACTTTAACTTCATTACTTCTGTGAAGACCCTATCTCCAAATGAGGTCACATTTTAAGTTACCAGGGTTAGGATTTAATATGTGAACTCCTACTGTACAGTTTAATCCATAACAGTAGCCTATCACAAAGTCCTTGTTTTTAACAGCAAGTGGCTTTTCTTAGATGATTAATAAGATTATGCTATTTTAAATACATTTCAAATTAATTCGTATTTTTTTACCTCCACAGTTTCAATATGAAAATAGAAACAAAATTCCTGCTAATACTCTGGTTTCTCTTCAGATCACAAACTGACTTTCTAAATGGTCCTATATGGCAAGCATATTTGTTGAAGAACCTTTTTTCCACTAACAATGTGCTATGAAAAAGGTTACATGTCAATAAGGGTACACATACCTACAGACATAAAGATACATACATATATAAGGATACATATAGATACATATTTTGTTTTAACAATTGCCTAATATATGCACACACAGACACACACACAAACATATAGGCATGTCTACATACACAGAGACATATATTATAATGTTAGTAATTGAATAGCTTTTTACTATGTTAACTATGGAATTACTAATAAATATAATTTGTATAATGAATAGAGTTTTACAATAATAAATTATTTATATGTCCTAAACACACTTAAAAAAATAGATTGGGGCACCTGGGTATCTCAGTCAGTTAAGTGTCTGCCTTTGGCTCAGGTCATGATCCCCTGCTCAGCAGGGAGCCTGCATCTCTCTCTCCCTCTGCCCCTCCCCCAACTCCTGCTCCCTCTCTCTCTCTCTCTCAAATAAATAAAATCTTTTTAAAAAAATAGATTATTTATAATTGCCAAAACTTGGAAGCAACCAAGATGTCCTTTAATAGATGAATGTATAAACAATTATGGTCCATTATACAGTGGAATATTATTCAATTAAAAAACAAGTGAGCTATGAAGATGCAAAAAGATGTGCAGGAACTACAAATACATATTGCTAAGTAAAAGAAGTCAATCTGAAAAGGCTACATCTAGTATGATTCTAACTATAGAACATCCTGGAAAAGGCAAACTATTAGAGTAAAAAGATCATTGGTTACCAGGAGGATAAGGGGAAAGGAGAGATGAACAGATGAAAGAGAGAGGATTATTAGGGCAGTAAAGCTATTCCATATGACACTGTAGTGATGGATACATGTCACTGTACATTGTTAAAACTCAAAGAATGATGAAACAAAGAATGAATCCTAATATAAACTACGAAGACTTCAGTTAATGTATCAATACTGGCTAACCAACAGTAACAAATGTACCACCCTCATACAAGATATAAGTATTAGGGGAAATTGGGAGACAGGCCATGGTGAGGGGCTTTATAGGAACTCTCTGTTTTTCTGCTCAATATTCTGTAAACCTAAAAGCTGTTTTAAAATAAGACAATCTAGTAATAAGAAAAGGAGTATCATAAGCAAAAATAAACATAACATGGGTTAAAGCCTTAGATATAATACCTGAACCATAAAATTTCTAGAAGAAAACATGGGCAGTGAGCCCTTTGACTTCAGTCTTAGGAATATTTGTTTGGACCAGTTTCCTCAGGCAAGGTCAACAAAAGCTAAAATGAACAATGGGATTACATCCAACTAAAAAAATTTTGCACAGCAAAAACAAAAACCATCAACAAAATGAAAAGACAGTCTACTGAATAGAAGATATCTACAAAGCATACATCTGATAAGAGACTAATATCCAAAATATATAAAGAACTTAAATAAATTTATGTATTAAAAAAAAAACACACACACACACACAGAAGGGCACCTGGATGGCTCAGTCGGTTAAGCAGCTACCTTCAGCTCAGGTCATGATCTCTAGGTCCTTAGATCAAGCCCTATATCCGGCTTCCTGCTCAGCAGGGAGCCTGCTTTTCTCTCTCTCTCCTTCTGCCCCTCCTTTCTGCTCATTTTCTCTCTCTCTGTCTAATAAATAAAACCTTCTAAAAAACCAAACCACAAAGAACAACCTGATTAAGAAATGAGTGCGGGGGGAGGGCCTGGGTGGCTCAGTGGGTTAAGCCTCTGCCTTTGGCTCAGGTAATGGTCTCAGGGTCCTGGGATCAAGCCCTGCATTGGGCTCTCTGCTCAGTGGGGAGCCTGCCTCCCCCCCTTTCTCTGCCTGCCTCTCTGCCTACTTGAGATCTCTCTCTCTCTGTCAAATAAATAAATAAATAAATAAATAAATAATAATAATAAAAAGAAATGAGAAGGGGACTTTATGAATAAACATTTTTCCAAAGAAGACATACAGTTGGCCAACAGACAAAAAAAGGTGCTCAACATCAGTCATCATCAGAGAAACGCAAATCAAAACTATAATGAGCTATCACCTCACACCTGTCAGAATGACTAGTATCAAAAGATGAAAAATAGCAAGTTCTGGTGGAAATATGGAGAAAAGAGAACCTTGTGTACTGTTTGTAGGAATATAAATTAGTGCAACCACTGTGGAAAACAATATGAGGGTTCTCAAAAAATTTTTAAAAAAATAGTAATACCATATGATCTAGCAATTCTGCATACTTATCTGAAGAAAACAAAACACCAATTTGAAGAAATATATGTGCCCCTATATTTATTGCAGCATTATTTATATGGGAGCATCTAAGTGTCCATCAACAGATGAAAGTGACATAAGTCCAACAGAGAAAAACAAATATGTAGAATCTAAAACAAAACAAGAACAAACAAAATAAAACTAAAACAGAATCATAGATATAGGGAAAAAGCTGTTAGTTACCAGAGCAGGGAGGGGTCAGGAAGCAGGTGAAATAGGTAAAAGGATGAAGAGGTACAAACTTCCAGTTATAAACTAAGGAAGTCATAAGAATGCAATGTACGGCATAGGGAATATTGTCAATAATATTGTAATAACTTTGTATGGGGACAGATGGTAACTACCATTATCATGGAGATCATTTCATAACGCATAAAAATATTGAATCACTCTAATGTACACCTGAAACTAATAGACTATTGCATATTAATTATACTCCAATTAAAAAAATAAATTCTTTTGTATTACCCCAGATCATAGGCTGAAATTTATGCATTCATGATCCTAAATTCTTTTTTTAAGTTTATTTTCTTTTAATTTATTTTAATAAACATATAATGTATTTTTATCCCCAGGGGTACAGGTCTGTGAATCGCCAGGTTTACACATTTCACCGCACTCATCATAGCACATACCCTCCCCCATGTCCATATCCCCACCACCCTCTCCCGTCCCCCCTCCCCCCAGCAACACTCAGTCTGTTTTTTGAGATTGAGTCTTTTATGGTTTGTCTCCCTCCCAATCCCATCTTTTCACTTTTTCTTTTCCTACATCCCCCCAAGCCCCCCACCTTGCATCTCCACTTCCTCATATCAAAGAGATCATATGATAGTTGTCTTTCTCCGATTGACTTATTTTGCTAAGCATAATACCCTCTAGTTCCATCCACGTCGCATGATCCTAAATTTTGAGTTTCTAATTTACCTGTTTTACCTCAAGCTCTTCCTAGTATCATCCAAAATAAAATTAACAGTTTTTCCAGTTTTTGAAATTTTCATAAATGGAATCTAATTATATTCATCTAATTGTATTCATCTAGAATTAGCATTTTTTGCTCAACATATTCCTGAAATTGTTTATGCAGATAAACTCTCATGTCTTCATCTTCTCCTCTTATAGTAATCATTTAATCAATAGACCCAGTTTAGTTATTTATTCTACTATAGCTAGATATTTGGATTTGTTATTATTGTTTGTTTTTGCCCTAATGAAGGATGCTACTATAAATCATCTTATGCGTGCTTTTCCTAGTCAGTAACTTTCCTATTTCCCAAACAGTGTCTTTCAGAGAGCAAACATTTATAGTTTTGATGAAGTTCACTTTAAAAATTTATTATTTTATGAATCATACTTTTGTTGTCACATCTAAAAAAACTACCACCCCCAAAATACTAGCAAACTAATTCAGCAACCTAATGACAAATAAAATAAGTTATCAGGGAAAAAAGTTTGGCTTACTCTAGGATTGCTAGATTGTTCTTCAAGAAAAAATTTATTAACCTAGTTAATCAAATTAAAAATTAAACTGATAAATCATATTATTTTTTCAGTAGACCCAGAATGAGAGCATATGATACCACTCAAAGCATTTATGATAAAGACTATTGGCAAACTAGATGTAGAGTTAAATCTCCTTCATTTTATCAAAAATATCTACCAAAGACTCAGAGAAAATATAATTGTGAAATGTTAAAAGCATTCCCCTTAATATCAAGAACAAATAAGGATGCTCCCTACAAATACTTACATTCAATATTGTACTTGTAGACATTAATGGCCCCCAAAACAGGATAAATGTATATATTCTAAATTACTTTAAAGGTAACAAAATTGCAGGGGTGCCTGGGTAATTCAGTCATTAAGGGTCTGCCTTTGACTCAGGTCACGATCTCAGGGTCCTGGGATCGAGCCCCATGTCAGGCTCCCTGCTTGGTGGGAAGCCTGCTTCTCCCTCTCCCACTCCCACTGCTTGTGGTCCCTCTCTCACTGTGTCTCTCTGTGTCAAATAAATAAATAAATATTTTTAAAAAAAATAAAGGTAACAAAATTGTCATTATCCACAAATAGTAAGTTTTTTGCATATAAAATCCAAAAAGAGGGGTGTCTGGGTGGCACAGTTGAGCATCCGACTCTTGGTGTTGGCTCAGGTCATGATCTCAGGTTTGTGAAATCAAGTCCCCCTTTGGGCTCTGCACTCAGTGTGGAATCTCTTTAGGACTCTCCCCCTCTGCCCCTCCTGCTCGTGCTCTCTCTATATAAAATAAGTAAAAAAAAATGTTAAAAAAGAAAAAAAAACTCAAAGAGATAGAACCAATAAGAGAATTTAGTAAATTATTGAATATAAATTCAGTATATAAAAATTAATTTCATTTTTAAATACAGAGAACATTATGATAAATGGTGAACTGAAGATTTTATTTATGGTGGCAAAAACTCTGACATGCTACTTAGGAATGAATCTAGTGAGATGTATATAACCAGCTGTGGAGAAAATGAAACCTTGAGTTAAAGACACTAAGTAAGTTCTAAATAAATGAATGGAGAAATATATAATACTTATGAGTAGAAAAGCATAGAATCTCCAATTCATGAGTAGATCCATAGATTTAATGAGATTCTAATTAAAGTACTAATAGACATTTTTGGTAGCATGTATTTCTAAAATTTATATCAGTGAGTCAAGAGCCAAGAAAAGCTACAATAATCTTAAACATGAATGAAACTCAAAATAATTATGCTGAGTAAAAGAGCATATAATATATAATTCTGTTGATATAAAATTCAAGAAAAATGTTAGTCAAATTTAGTGACACAAAGCAGATCACTGTTGCCTGGTAACCACAGAGGGGGTGTAGAAAAGGGCAGAAAGAAGAGATTGCCAAGGTGAAAGAGGACATTCTGAAAGATGATGGATGTTCTTTATCCTAATTGTGGTGATTGTTTCAAGGCTGTGTACAGGTCAAACATCACATTTTATAGTTTATATATTTCTAATTCTTTATACGTTGATGATGCCCCATTAACGTTGTTAGAATAACGAATCATAATTTTTTGTAATTTTTTTCTTGGGTTGTCTTTGGTTATTTTCTGCACAAGATGAGTGGTTGTGGAAAGGTGCAAATAATGCAAAATTTTAAAAAGGCACAATAAAGATGCAGTCTACTGTCCTCCTCCGAAACTTAAAAAGTGACTAATAGCATCTCTGCTTGTCAACAAGACCCTCAGAAACTAAAAGCACTGAAGAAAACTACCTGCTTAGTGGGGCCTAAGTGGAACTGAACCATAGCTAGCAGACTAAGGCATTCACTGTTGCCTCTAGCTGTGTCTCTATCAATGGGTCTTGAATGGGCCCAATTCTCATTCTTATTTTGGGTTTGCCTGCCTAGTAATTAAGTTCTAACTTTTGAAAAGAATTATCACAATAACAAAACTGTCATTATCCACAAATAGTAAGTTTTTTGCATATAAAATCCAAAAAGAGGGGTGCCTGGGTGGCACAGTTAAGCATCTGACTCTTGATTTCTGCTTAGGTCATGATCTCAGGGTCCAGGGATTGAGCCCCAATCAGGCTCTGCATGGAGTCTGCTTGTCCCTCTCTCTCTGCTCCTCCCCTCTGCTTGCGCTCTATAAAATAAATAAATAAAATCTTATAAAGAAAAAGAAGTATCACAGAAAATATTGTTCAGTTTGGATCCTCTGCTTATATATTATCTGATGGTAGAAACAGTTTTACCATAGATGCAATATTACAATGGCCCAAGGAGTGCCATATACAAAGCGTTTATCATATCTCTTCATCCATAAAGAAGTGGATTGATAACAAATTAGAATGGGTAGTTAAAACACCTACTTACAAAAACATCAGGGTAAGGAGATGCCAGAAATGACCAGCAACCCTTGCACTGATGGATAAAAGATTACTCCAGACTTTGCTGTGATAGAGAAGAAAAGGCAACGAGGTCCACACTCACACTCAGAGATGACCCTTCGCTCCTCTTTGCTCTCGCCTTCATTGGTGCTTCAGGATAATCATGAATATTTTCCACTGTTTCTTAAGCACGTGCCATGTGGCAAGGGATCTTTTTGGAACTGTGAGGATCTGTTTACAGGAAAGATATGATATGCTAATCTGTGGTTTTTCAAGTTCTGCTAAACATAGTGTAATGGACAATGCATACCCCTCTTAGATCACAGGGCAGCTGTTTGGGCTGAGAAAGCTTGGGGAAGGCAACTCCTTGTGGCATTCCTACCGCAGAGTAGTCAGGCAGGCCTTGGCATTCTGTAGGCCCAAGCCCCTGTCTGAAACCTTCACGGCCCCCCAGCGGCCTCCATGTTACATTCTAGCAAGCTCTACATTAATCCCAACAAGGAAAGACTGAAGAAATGGCTTGCACAGTCGGATGAATGTGTGTTAAGACTTGATATGCAAAGAAATAAAGAGGGATCATTATTAGATTGTTGGAATGTTGGATTGTTGAAATATTGGGGGGAAGATAAGGTAGAAGCGATAGCAGATGGCACAGGAACTTACATAAGCTTCTTTCCTACTTTTTATTGATTTATTTTTTCTATCTGCCCGATCCTATAGTACCAAGATCTGGATTGTGCTTATGGGTTCCAGATGAAGGATCGGTTGCTAAATATTACTCTCGGCATTTCCTCAAAATTTTACTGTCCCAGTTCTTAAGGGGGTGACAGGATGGGTTGTGTGTTTCCCTCACCTGGTTACGCTAGGATCAATGGTTTCTGCCTCTGTCCTACTCAGGAGATGAAGTAGTCCGATAAATTTGTACTTGAGCCAGATTAGCCAGAGTCACATGGCCGCCAGCAATGTGGGTCAATCCTTTGATGGAACCTGATGGACTTCCTCAGAGGCTCCAGGTGGAAATAAAGATAAATGGAAGAAAGAGAAATGACTGATGTTGGAAAGGAAACCAGTAAATGTTCAAAAAAGGAAAAGCCTAGGGGTGCCTGGGTGGTTCAGTCCATTAAGCATGTCTTTTGATTTCAACTCAAGTCAAGATCTTGAGTTGTGAGATCAAGCCTCCACAGGGGGGCTCCACGCTGGAAATGGAGCCCGCTTCAGATTCTCTCTCTCCCTCTCTGTCTGCCCTCCCCACCCCACACACTCTCTCTTTCTCTCTCTCAAAGCAAAACAAAAAGGAGAAGCCTATATTAACTGAGTGCCTTATGAGAGGCTGAGAACAAGAAAATAATTTTATCTCTTATTAGTCTTATAAACAGTTGATAGAACCAGTAATGAAACATATATAATAAATTAGCTAATATATAAGATATTAGAAACGAAAGTATTAATAACATTTTTGGGATTAAACAGTGAGAATAACAGCCAAAGTTCTGTTTAAAAGAAAAATATAATGATGTTATCTCTTAGCTTTATTTACTAATGCCCTTAAGGGTCTAGCTAACTGCTTACAGAAATCACTTCATTTGTTTTGAGCTGAAGATCTAATATATGCCTCAGCTGATTTAAGAACCATTTAATCTGGGGTGCCTGGTTGGCTCAGTCCTTAAGCATCTGCCTTCAGCTTTGGTCATGATCTCAGGGTCCTGGGATCAAGCCCTACATTGAGCCCTACATCAGGCTCCTTGCTCAGCGGAGAGCCTGCTTCTCACTTTCCCACTCCCCAGCTTGTGTTCCCTCTCTTGCCGTGTCTTTCTCTGTCAAATAAATAAAAATAAAATCTTTTATTAATTAATTAATAAGAAGCATTTAATCTGGAGTCATCTATAGTGTCAGTGACACTAACACCACACTTGGAATAATTCTAATGTTGCTCCATCTTCCCAAGGGTAATGGCCTGGGATCATGGCAGCAGAAACATAAGGAATGATTTTATGAGAGACATATGGTCCCTTTAGCCTATGGAAATTCATAATTGGACAGTGTAATTTGCATGGGTGCTCTCAAACTACCAAGTTCTACTCAATTCTGCTGTTAGTTGGAATTGGAAATCTATTAAAATTGATAAGAATTTTACCAACGAGGAAAATGGCATTATTTAGAGATAAGGCCCATTGTTCCTATGACAAACTCTGTATCCCTGCGTGACAGGACTCTTACTGCTAGATTTTAATTTTCTTTTTTTGGTAATGTTTATATATTTTTCCCTATTGTGCATGTTTAACCCCCAAATGTTACTTTTTGAGCAGGGCCCAACAAAATTTGAGATATATTAGTCGTGCAATAAGTATGTGTTAACTAAATAAGTATGCCAGGGTTTCTATTTTTGTTGCAAGAATTCCACCTTTTTGACAAGTTTTTGCTGTTTAACTTTATTATTTGGTCATTTACTTTGTCCAGCTTCTACTCAATCAAATAAAACCACTGGTTTGCTTCAGTTTTTCTTTAGGAAGATGCCAACCACTGAATCATAACATTCACATTACTGTTTTTATTGTAACAAACATGGTATGCACGTTAGAAAAAATAATTTTTCTAACATTTTAAGCAAAATATAGCAGGACATAAAATGATTAGTGTATGTTAAGATTTGAATTTTTTAAGGGGGGGCGGGAAATAGATTTCACAGGTCCCGCTTTGGAGAGAATGCTGTCTTATGCTCTCTTGTGATCTCAGATACATCTCTTTTAGCTCATTCCAAGAATAGACACTTCAAATTTCTTGAAGAATTTTATCAATTAACTATTCTTTAAGAAAGGTAAAATGAGTACCTTAGTGACTATGGTTAGGTTCATATATTAAGTATGCTTGATTTAGAATGCTAGGTCTTAGATTAAAATGTTAAAGAAAACTTTGGATAGGTTTAATCAGTCAGGAAGCTAAAGTGATTCTGATCTGGTTTTAGATTCGGTAAACCAGTGAGATTGTAGACCCTGCTATCTTATTTAACATCCTGGATAGATGGACCATTTAACATGGAGTGGTCCTAGTTTGGGGTTGGATGCTGATCTTATCTTACTACATGCGTTGTCTTTGGATAGAATTCAATGCTACTCTGCTCACTTTGACTCTAATGAAAGCCGCAAGCTGGCTGAGAGCACAGCCAAGTCATGTCCAAGACGAGCCATTAGCATTGCACTTATCATCTTTCTCATTTGGGCTAAGAGGAAAAAATACTTAGATGATAAGAGTTTCCTACCCTGTGCCAGGTGGGAAAATATTGCCACCTTTTCTTCCTTATACTTATGGTCAATAGACTCTTTTTCTCTTTTCTTTCTCTATGTTTTAATCTTGATTGTTCCTTATTAAGTATACTCTAGGGGCCATCCTTAGCAATTTGGTAACTTCATTTTTAAATATTTCTTATTTTTTAAAAATCCTTCGTACTCTCTTTTCCTACGACTTAATGTTGATCCCTAAAGCAATAAGGTTTCTCTGGACATACACATATGGATTTTTCTATGCTGTGTCGGATGTCTGCCATCTCTTGTGGGATATTGACGGTCACACCAGTAAATATCCCTGCTTATGAGATCTAGCAGCACTGAAGCTGCTGCCCTCAGGAAATAGAGGATTCCATGACCCAGCTTAACTTTCACTTATAGAAATTCGGTTTTAGAGCTATGCTTCTTTTCGTCTGACCCTGAGTGCTTTTGTTCTTAATCTCTTCTTCTGAAACATTTTTAAAGTTTGGGACTCTGCTGGCTTCACCTTTAAGCTCACTTCTACCCCTCTGCCAGAGTGCATCTCTTTGAGAGCACTTTCTGTCCTTGCCATAGGCCCAAGTCTTTACTCAGTGTCCCTCTGCAACTCATCCGCCCAAGTTGTTCCCAGCCACCTTATCAAAGCAGTTTGATCACACATCTGGGTCCTCAGGGGCAGTGTAGCAAAATTCTTCTTATAAACTAGTTCCCATTATTTCTCTTCTTTCTGTGCTCCTCTGACCTCATAGAGTGGTAATATATGCTTTTCTAGAGTAGTTTGGAAGACTCCTTAGACTCATTTACGTCTACATACACCAGGGGAAGAAGGCTTGTTCTCTGGTCTGGCCTTCATTCTTAAATGCCCCTCAAAGGATATCTAAAAATGAGGGTCTAGGACAATCACCATGACCTAGGAAAGGGTAGAGTTTCAGACCATCCAGGACTTGATTTTAATTGCTCAAATGCATTTCTCTGTGACTTTGCCAGCCTCTGGCCTAACACAAAGGAAGAAAGCTTTAATCTTCCATTGAATTTATGATGAAGGATGTGATACGAAGGAAGCTTCACTAAAATCCTCACAGCGACTTGGAAGTTAATGATTTGGAAGTAGTTTCTGGAGCCACTGGTGTCCTTTTCCCCAAACCATGCTGTTATCTATGGGGTTCTTTATGAAGTAGATCTAGGACCTCAGGGGGTATAACTGTAGGATCTCAGAAGTTTCACTCTGATGAAATCTTGTTTCCTGAAGTCCTTGTCACGATTCTGAGGAGAGAGTTCTAGAATACTTGCTCTCCAGTCTAGATAGAGACTTGGATCCATCATTTCCCATGTGATAGGAATGTATATGAGTTTATTAATGCTTGCTTTGTCTCCTGATTTTTGTTTTTCTTTTCCCGAACAGCAGGCATTTGAAAAGACTTACCAGATCCAGGAACTATATGCTAAGCTCTCTAAAGGCAAGATTCTAAAGAACTCCTCCGAAAACTCTGTTACAGATGTTGCTTAACACCTCTGTTTTAAAGATTAGGAAACTGATGCTTGTAGAGATAGTGTCTCCATTTTTTCATATTTTTATTTAGAGTTTAAAATTATCATTATTAAGAGTTTAGAAGCAGACCGTACAATAGAATTTTTTTTCCCATTAGGTCACTTCAAAGTACTACATTGGATATGAACAATTTGAAATATACACACATCATTGTTATTATAAAAGGATTCAGGATCATGAGATAAATTTCACTTTGTGTTTTCCCTTTCTTAACTCTTGCCCAAGCGAATATATCCAGGGAACATTTTGGAAGGCAAATTTATAAAATTTGTTTCACTAGTAAATTTCCCAGAGAAGAGATGAGAGCAATCTCTTCCTTCAATAAAGGTAAAAATTTAGGCAAAGAAAGAGGTATGAGGTCCAGATTTGTTGCATGACTCTGAAATCTAACCACTATTAATTCTAAAAATCTTATTTCTTGCTCCCAGTCCATGCCCATCCATTAGGAGAACATTTTGCCAAAACTTAGGGAGATTCAGTTCATAAATATCATCATCTCTTTTAGATATAGTGCATGGTACTCAGCAGAAAATGCCTTTCAGTGAGGTAAAAAGGTTATGATTCTACCCTACTTACTGATGGGTACCATAATGGCAAATCTAGTGACTGGGAAACTCAGCCTTGCTAATTTGTTCAAGTCTATATGCCCATTTCATAGGCTGGCATGCACCATAACACAGACTACCATATCCTGGAAGAGACCTGAGCTTTATTCCTACCCTAAAGGGTCAGTGAGGCCAAAATTTTCATTCAGAATTACTGAGATAATTAGTTGTTGTTAATTCACTTTGAAAAGGAGCCCTATTTCAAATGCTGCTATACCTTCTGTCAAATTCAAAAACAGTTATTTTTCATTTTCTTCTTCATTCATATAATCTAAAATATTTCTTCATTTTGATGTAATGCCAGTTGGAATTCAGCATTCTGTAGACTGGAAACATAGACCAATTATCTGGCATAGTTTACTATAAAAATATTCATTTGCTTAGATTTATTCATTCTATTATTATTATTATTATTGTTGATGTGAAATTAGTATATGATATTATGTAAGTTTCAGGTGTTTCAGGTGTACATTATAATTCAACATCTGTATACACACAAAGTGGTACCAAAGAAGTCTAGTTACCATCCAACACCATACAGTTGACCCTCTTGCCCTTTATGCCCGCCCCTAAACTCCTTTCCCTGTGGTAAATATAAATCTGTTTTATGTATCTATGAATTTGCTTTTATATTGCTTTGTTTGTTCTTTAGATTCCATATGAGTGAAATCATATGGCATTTGCCTTTTTCCATCTGACTTATTTCACTTAGCGTAATACCCTCAAGATCCATCTACTTTGTCACAAGTGGTAAGCTCTCATTCTTCTTTATGGCTGAGTAGTATGCCATTGAATATACATACCACATCTTCTTTATTCATTCATCCATCGATGGACACAAGGTTCTTTCAGTTTCTTAGCAGTTGTAAATAACGTTGCAATGAACATTAAGGGTGCACATACATTTGCAGATTAGTGTTCTCTTGTACTCTTTGAATAAACACATCTAAATTATATGGTAGGTCTATTTTTAATTTTTGAGGAACCTCCATACAGTTTTTGATAGTGGTTACACCAATTCACCTTTCCAGCAGCAGTAAATGAATGCTCCCTTTTTTCTTAATCCTCTCCAACACATGTTATTACTTGCCCTTTCATAGTAGCCATTTTAACAGGTATAATGTGTTATCTCATTGGGCTTTTGGTTTGCATTTCCATAATAGTGTTGCTAAACATCTTTTTATTTGTCTGTTGGCTATCAGTATGTCTTCTTTAGAAAAATGTATATTAAGATCCTCTGCCCATTGTCTAAATGGGTTGTTTGGTTTTTTTATTATTGAGTTGCATGAGTTCTTTATATATTTTGTATATTAGCATCTTATCCAATATATGATTTGAAAATGTCTTCTCCCATTCAATAGGTGGCTTGTTCACTTTGTTAATGGTCTCCTTCACTGTGCATAAGATTTTTAGTGTGGTAAGTTTTATATAGTCACATTTATTTATTTTTTAATTTTGTTTCTGTGGCCTTGAGAACCAGATTCACAAACACAACACTGACTGAAGTCAAGTTGCTCACCCCCTTGTTTTCTTTTAGGAATATTATGGTTTCAGATCTTATATACAAGTCTTTAATCCATTTTGAGTTCATTTTTGTGTACAGTGTAAGATAGTATCTAGCTTTATTCTTTTGCATATGGCTGTCCAATTTTCCCAACACCATTTATTGAAGAGCTTGTCCTTTCTCCATTATATGTTCTTGGCTCCATTGTCATGAATTAATTGTCCACATATGTGTGGATTTATTTCTGGGCTCTAATTCTGTTCACTTGACCTCTGTATGTGTTATTTTGCTAATACTATACTGATTTTATTACAATAGCTATGTAGTATAGTTTGAAATCAAGGAGTGTGAGATCTCCAGGTTTGTTCTTTCTCAGGATTGCTTCTCTTTGGGGTCTTATCCAATTCCATATAAATTTTAGGATTCTTTGTTCTAGTCCTGTGTAAAATGCTATTGGGATTTGTGTAGGTATTGCATTAAATTCGTAGATGGATAGTATGGACATTTTAACAGCATCAAATTTTCCAATCCATGAGCATGGAATATCTTTTCATTTGTTTGTGTCTTAAATTTCTTTCATCGGTGTCATAACCACTCTCTTCTGGCCTACAAAGTTTCTGTGAAAAATCTGCTGATAGCTTCATGAGGTTTCCCTTATATGTAACAAATTATTTTTTCTCTTACTGTTTTTAAGATTCTCTCTTTATCTTTGACTTTTACCATTTTACTTATAATGTATCTTGGTGTGAATCTCTGTAGTTTCATGTTATTTGGAACTCTTTGGGCTTCCTGGACCTAGATCTCTTTCCTTCCTCAGATCAGGAAACTTTTCTGCCATTGTTTTTCAACTGTTTTCTGGCCCTTTATCTTCTTGTGCAACCCCTATAATGTGAATACTATTTGTTGATGTTGTTATTACAAAGGTAGGATTGTGCAGTAAGGAAATTTTCAATAGGGAATTATTAATGGGTTAAGGACTTGGCACTAAAGAGCAGGTTTCAACTATATTTAAATACAAAGAAGAGAATAAAAAATATTAACAACTGCCTATTCTCCCTACCCTACCTTAGTTTCCTTCATTGTCTGCTGAATTATTTATGGGTTCCACATTAGGCTCTGCTTTGGGTTAAACCATCCATGCTTCCCCCAACACTTCAGCCAGAAGCAATTATAGGGTTCTTCTTATGGAGTCCCCTCTCTCAGGAATCCTTGTCTTATGCTTCTTTGTGTCTAATGTCTGCAAATTGTTCTCATTCTTCTTTTTTTCCTCTTATTTATTTTTTAAAGAGAGAGAACATGCACAAGTAGAGATAGGGAGGGGCAGAGAGAGAGGAAGAGAGAGAGTCTTAAGCAAGCCCCAAACCTAGTGTGGAGCATAACACTGGGCTTGATCCCACAACCCTAAGACCATGACCTGAGCCAAAATAAAACATCAGACATTTAACCAACTGAGCCACCCAGGCACTCCTGAAAATTGTTTTCATGTATTTTACCTAGTTTTATGGTTGTTTGGGGCACAAAGAAAAATCTAGTCCCTGTTACTTCATCATGAGTGGAAGCAAAAGTTCTACTTACTTTTCATCTTAAAAAAATAAACCAAAAAAAGAGAAAATTTACATTTTATTTTATATTCATATTGAAACCAGCAGTTTCATCTGGTTCTTATATTAAATGTTGTTTCGGGAGTTAACTTGAGATAAAAGCTTAAGTTTCTTAATGCAGGGAGGTTGGTAGTGGAATCATTTCCTTTTCAGAGTATTGAAATTAACATAACATTTCTAATTAAGCATATATTGAGTTCTATTATGTAGTTTTAACTAAGTGAATAATCAAGTGTTCTAAAAAATTCACCAAGACAAACATATTTTGAAGATAATTTAAAAACCAGAGAGTCATAAGAAAATTGTTTAGTTGTCAAGTCTACTCTAAGAATAGATTCTTCATCAACTACATTATGACGCAAAAACTTTGAAGACCTAATTGAATATGAGAAGTTATTAAAAAATCTAAATTATTGAACATTCTGAAATAGAGAATTCTATTTATTACTGTGAAAAATAAATAAATTGCATTGTGAATGGATTCTATGCTTGAGATATTAGCTAATAATACAGTGAAAACTGTATGGTTAGCAAGACAATTAGAATACAACAAAAAGACTAATAAAACAGAACAAAAGTGCAGAAGCAGACCATACATAGAAGGTCATCTGATTTGGGACATAGGTTACATTGAAGTGCTGTTGGGAAGGGAATATCTTTTTAATAAGTGATGTTAAGTTAATTAAATATCTGTGTGGAAAAGACCAAACCAAATCTCTATTACACAAAACATAAAAATCAGTTCAAGCTGTCTTATACATCTAATGTTTAAGTGAAATAATAAAGCTTTAGAGGAAAACATAAGAGAATACCCTCAAGACCTTGATGTAGGCAAAGATTCTTCAAAGGGGATAAAGCTAAAGAGAGCTGAGAAAAAGAAAAGTCAACTACTATCCTGAAAGATGATATTCGCTATATAAATTTGGCAAAGACTCGTAAAACTATAGAAAATCTCCTCTAAATCAAAAAGACAAAATATCAACCAGTAAAAAAAAAAAAAAAAAAGACAAAAAACTCAAATAGCATTTCACAGATGAGGATATCCAAAAGACAATACACATATAAAATGTCATTCAAATTCATTAGTCATCAGAGAAAGGCAAATTAAAGTCACACATTTAACAGAATGGTTAGAACGGTAAAGGCAGAAAATACCAAATTAATAAGAATGAGAAGCACCTGAAAACTAATGTCCTGACGGTATAGATTGGTAAAAATGCTTTGAAAGATTGCTTATCATTACTTACTAGACCTGAATATTTGCATTCTCTATTATCTATAAATTCCATTCTTTCATATTCATCTAAAAAATATTAACAATAAAGTATACTTTTATTGAGTGGTAACAAACCAAAACACATATGCGATAATGTTCATAGCAACATTATTTATATTAACTCAGTATGAAAAACAACCTAAAACTCAATTTATAGTAAAATGGACAAATAAATTTTTACTCGTATAATGGAATACTATACGATTTATCAATTAGAACAAATGAACTATAGTATTCTGCCTCAATAATTCACAAACATAATAATGTATGAAAAAATCTAAGCATAAAGAAAAAATGCATGATTATGTTTATAAAATATTCAAAAACAAGCAAAACTAATATATAATATTAGAAGTCAGGATTATGGAAATTTATTTTCCCCTAATATTTGCTAAATTCATTATACAAAAAAATACATGTACCTTTGATACACAATTTATAAACAGATCCAAATAATCTTATCACTAAATGCAGCTAGTTTTTGATTAAAGACTCAAATTAGTCATAAAAACCTTATTTAACAGAAATTTAAGGATAATTTTAACTATGCCATGAATATATAATCTATAAGCCTCAGTAAGAGGGCCAATAAATACATCTGCAGTAAAAATACATAAAATTAAATTCTTAACTTGGATTCTATTCATTCTTTTGAAAGTATTTGATCCATTTTATATTTCTTTGTTCTCTTCAAGCCAAGCTTTGAGAACCTTTGAAATACCTCTAATGACAAACAAAACAGTAACTGTAGACAACTTAGCTATTTTGAAAGTACATAAAGTAGAGGAGCCTCTGGGTGGCTCAAGGATTAAGAGTCTGCCTTCAGCTCAGGTCATGATCTCAGGGTACTGGGATTGAGCCCAATAGGGAATCCCTGCTCAGTGGGGAGTCTGCTTCTCCCTCTGCCTCACCCCCTTGCTTATGCTCTCTCTCTCTCTCTCTCTCAAATAGATAAAATATTTTTTTTAAGTACATAGAGACTTGTCTCTTATCCAACTTATTAGATCATTCTAGATAAGACAGTGAAAGACCCAAACCAAAGTCAATGTAAATTTGAAAGGCCTCAGGATGAACCTGTGCATACACAGAATATACATAGAGTGCATATTTGCATCAGCTATTTAGTGAATTCAAGTATATATGGGCTTTTGTTCTATTTTTTATGAAGTTATGGAAATAATGTACATGAAGACAGTATTTCAAGCATTATTGAGACTCCGTTTTCTGTTTGTTTGGTTGGTTTTTTTTTTAGTGTATTCAATTATGGCAGTCTGTATAATGGGCAGGGCTATATATTCTTAGGAAGAAAAGCATAGGTTGGAAATTAAAGGCTACTGATGTTCTTGAACTGGCGTTTAAGACAACAAAGGGAATCTTAACATGGGTGAAGAGATAGAGGCCCTTCATGGGTACAACCAAGAAAAGGTCACCATCAAGCAGAGGTATCTGAGCTGAAGTAAAAAAAAAAAAAAAAAATGAGCTCTGTTAGAATATGAGCTTGAAACAAAATGTTTTAAGAGAAATATATAATTTTTTAAATGTCACAAATGTATTCATTAGAATAGAAATGCATAGGAAACAAAACTTGCATTCTAGATATCCCCAAATTGAAGTATTTAGTTGTTTGCAAAGGAAGGATGAGAAAGCGAAAAGGCAAAAGTGGTTGTGCATTTTCTGGCATGGATTTCAGAAATAAAAATCTGACCCTCAACACATGTGGTTTATAGCCTACACTCAGTCAGATCACATGCAAACTGGGAGGGAACAAGAAAGAGACCAGACACCACTGACATCCCCCACGTTTCTGGAGAAGGTCTAGTTGCAAACGACAACTTGGGTACTCTGGGCGCTCTGATTTCTTGAGCAAATAGCCTGCTGATAGATCTATTCTGAGACACAGAACGTAGTACAGCCTGTCGTTACCATTTACCCTGGACTGTGCACGAGCACAGGGGAAGGATCAAAGATCTGGAAGGTATAGCCGACAGTCCAAATGCCTCCCTAGCTCAGCAAGTAAAGAACCTGTGGACACGGCCCAGTTAGAAGTGCAAGGAAGGTTGGAAACAGTGGGAGAGGACTGCACAATGGGCGTTGTCTGGTGAGGAAAGGTTGGTTTTGGTAAATGGTTTGTGGTCATTCTTACTCACTTGTTAGTTTCAACTTTACCATGGGCAGAGGACTGAAATGTGCACATTTACTTTATTTTAGTTGTCTTCCCTTCCTGCCTCCAAGAAAAAAACCTGATACAAAGGCTCAGGTGAAGGTCATTTGGTTTTTATTATTGTTTTTGTTCTTAACCAATCCAAGGGTGAGACCCAGAAAGGGGAAAAAGGAAAGAGGGGGGAAAAAACATAAAAACAAAAACAAAAACAGTACAAGGATATTTTATTAAGTTGGCCAATGTTATAGGTGACTTGTGCTCAAGGCCAGATGGGAAGAAACTTAATTAAATGTGTCTCAGAGTGGTCTTCTTGGAGAAAGGAATAACAGCATTTATCCCCCATTTCTGTGCCCCATTGGTCAGGGATAACGCTACTTTTTTAAACAGCGACCCTCCAAAGTTCCAGGTAACCCTTTTAAGAGTCACAACGTCAGAGGCATCATTGTGGTTCAGTTGGTTAAGTATCCGACTCCAGTTAGGGCTGGGGTTGTGATCTCTGGGGTGTGATCCCTGGGGTGTGCATTGGAGACCCACCTGGGGCTCTGCCCTGAGCACAGAATCTGTTTAAGACTCTCTCTCCCTCTGCCCCTCCGTGTGTGTGTGTGTGTGTGTGTGTGTGTGTGTGTGTGTCTCAAGTAAATAAAGAAAACTTTAAAAAAATAAATAAAAGAATGACATCATCAACAAAACCCTAGAGTAGGGAACAAGACATACA
The DNA here is from genome assembly GCF_963455335.1 of Martes martes. Classification (NCBI taxonomy): domain Eukaryota; kingdom Metazoa; phylum Chordata; class Mammalia; order Carnivora; family Mustelidae; genus Martes; species Martes martes. The sequence goes on along the minus strand of NC_137889.1, from coordinate 22,272,746 downwards.
AGAGGGCTTTGGGTAAATCTAGGTGTTGCCCGGATTTGAGGTAAAACCCACACCCCCTGAGCTAGATGCTCCAGTAACAGCCAGAGCAAAAGTCAGGGCCCAGACCATGCAATGATGTATGTATCTACTGGAAGTTTCAATTATTGTACAATGAAGCATTACTTTCAATAGTACACATCTCTAGTTCAGAGAAGCCTAATAGAATATTGTTTGAGCTTAATATTATTTTGTCAATGGGCTCATTAGGGTGGAGGAAGCAATGGAAGAGAAATAAGCCCTATTTCCACCTCATAGTTTTCCAAAATTATGCTTTGCTATTTTTGAGAATAATTTTCCAGACCAATTTCAGTGTCCTAACTGGGAATTAGAATGAGAGTAAATCTTGAATAAATCACATGGTGACACACATCTGTTTTACTTTAAATTTAGACAACGTAATGCCCATACAAATGTCTAGAAATTATAATACATTTCAAAACAGAAATTAGACCAGATATAATTTCAAAAGCCCAAGATTTAGTTGATCAAAATGCATTTTCAAACTTTAATAGGGATATAAGGAATGTGCAGTGAACCAGAGAATTGGATTGAAGAAATGATTAGTTTTACAGCAACGTCCATGACTGATAAATCTAAATTTGAAATCACATTCTTACTTAAATTGAATGTTATCCTAGGAAAATGATGGTTTACTTCCTGGTGGATCAATGATGCTGAATGGTATTCATATAAAAATGGACACGTGCTAGAGATATTAGCTCATTATAAGAGAGGTGATGCACTGCCTTCAATTCAGCAAAGCAAATAATGCTATGACTTTGAGGATAAAATGGAGGTTAGAATTTCCTTTCTCTGGAGGGGTACAATGTATTTCAAGAGTTTTAATATTGTATCATTTATTTATTATTTTTTATAAAGATTTTAGAGAGATAGCATGAACAGAGGGGAGGGAAGAAAGAGAGGGATAGGGAGAAGTAGACTCCATGTTGAGTTCGACATGGGGATCCAATCCAGGACCCTAAGATCATGACCTGAGCCGAAGGCAAAGAAAGGCTTAACCAACTGAGCCACCCAGAGACTCCTGTACCATTATATTTAAAAATCACATTCTCCAATGAAAAAGGTAATAAAAAAATATTAAAAACAAGCTTGAACAATTTGCCTCCCAAAAGCTTGAAAACTGAAAGAAGCAATCTATTTATCATTTCTTTCTAGAAAATTGTAAGGCTGCAAATGCTAGAAATAAAAAATGTAAAAGATGCTTCATTTATATAAAGTTCAAGTTGTTTTAAAATTAATCTGTGCTTGCTGAAGTCAGAAATTTTGATGGGGGAGGGGTATACTGACTAGAAAGAGGGAAGAGGCAGCCAAAAATCTTCCTTATCCTAATCTAAGTGATAGGTTAGGAAGTGTACACATGCAATAATTCACTGAGTCTTATACTTAATATTACTGCATTTTAAGTATGTTATATGTAAAGAATAATAATAAATGAGGTAAGACCTGTGCTATTCTAGCAGGCAATGTTACAATCTAACCATGTTTATCATACAAATTACGTGAAGTATTTATTAAATTTAACAATTTAGAAAAAAAGTATAAAAGCAAATGGCAATCGTGAGAAAAAATAATAAAGATAAAAGCACATGTCCACATATCAAAATAAGGCAGGATTTTGTCTTTGAAAAGCAGTCATGGTGCATTTTGCCATCCAAAAGCTTCTCTTCCTTTTCTTGGCAACAACATTTTATTTTGTATTTTCTTTCATTCCATGAAATGTTGATGCAACTTTTTTACCAAATTGCCATTATCATTTTCTAACCAGCTACCCAGTACTTCTGCTCTGTTTGGCTTAAAATAAGTTCTCTAGTGAGTTTTCTTTCAAGAAGTACAGCCTAAATCTTCTCCCCTTGACTGTGGACTGCACCTAGAGACTCACTTTCAGTGTAGAGAATAGAGCAAAAGTGCTAGTGTGGATTTGGGTACTAGGTCATAAAAAGTGTTGTGACCTTATGCTCACTCTTCTTGCAACACTAAATCTAGGGGAAGTCAGTGGTCATGTCATGAAGATACTCGTCTGTGGAACTGGGAGGTCCAGACAACCATCCTCAATGGAGACAAATCTAAAAATAGTCAACATTTGCTGCACATGGATGTCACCCTTCCCCTTGGCATTAAAAGTGCTGGCAGTCATGACTGTCCTCATCAAACTCAAACCCACCTTTCCTACCAAGAAGACACAGACCTTCACTACCTATCCTGACAACCAGCCTGGTGTGCTCACTCAGGTTTATGGAAGTGAGCGTGCCATGACCAAGGACAATAACCTGTCTGGCAAGTTTGAACACACACACCTCAAATGGCAGTCACTTTCAGTATTGATGACAGTGACATTCTCCATGTCTCTGCCTTCCAAGAATTGGCTTGCATCCTGTGCATTCAAGATGAAAGCAACTATTAAAGATCTACTTTGAGGACAAACAAATTCTTGACAAGTGTAATGAAATCATCAAATGGCTTGGTAAAAATCAGACTACAGAGAAGAAAGAATATGAACATCAGCAGAAAGACTGCAGCCCCGTCACTATCAACTTACCCCAGAGTGCAGGAGGCATGTCCGGAGGAAGGCTTGGGGTTTCCCTGGTGGTGCAGCTCCTCCAAATGATGGTGTCTCCCTGGGCCCTTCATGGAAGAGATTGATTCAGCCAACGTAAGCAAAGGTTTACCATTGCTTCACGCAAAATATTGAAGGACACAAATGTGTAGCAAATTCCACTGTGATTTTAAGGTTGAACTGCTATAATAAATAACTGGGTATTCTTGATCCCTGAATATGGAATATGTACACAGGGAAAGGAAATATTGCAAATTATAAGTATTGTAACATACATGGAAAATGCAATGTCTTAAATAAAACTGTATTTAAAAATTGGCAAAAAATAAACCAACAAATGAACAAGCCATGTGAGTAAGCTTGGAGGCAGATCCTGACTTGCCTTGCAACATCTTGTTTGCAACCCAGTTTTCTGACCCATAGTAACTGTGAGATAAGAGACATTGATTTTGTTTTGTTTTGTATTTAGGATTTTACTTATCTATTTGAGAGAGAGAGAAAGAGAGAGCATGAACAGGGGAGAGAGAGGGAGAAGCAGTCTCCCTGCTGAGCAGGGAGCCTCATGCAGGGCTTGATCCCAGGACCCTGGAATTATCACCTGAGCCAAAGGCAGCACTTGGCCAGCTGAGCCACCCAGGTGCCCCTAAACATTCATTGGTTTTAAGTCACAGAGTTTGGAAGTAATTTGTTATAGAGCAATAATAATTAATCTAAATCTATATCCATAAGACTCTCTTTTTCAATAATTTGAATATTGAGTGACTTAGGATGAAAAAAAGTGGGAGCTCATCCACAATCAGGAAAGGAACTTGTAAGAAATGCCTTTGATTTCTGTTATCCACACTACAGTCCTGATCTCTATTCTTTTGGAAGTCTTACCTAACTTTTCATTTGAGCAACTCCCTATTCTTCCAAAGAATTCCTTTGTACTTCATGTTATCCAGAAGGTATTTCTGGCATATTTAGAACAATATCCAGAAGTACCAAAGGTTGCTAACTTAACATTTTTTCCAAGCAAAAGAGGGAGAAATAAAATAATATCAGAAATGAGAATTTATAACAATAAAAAAAGAAATTTTATAAACTATAAATAAACATAAAGCTCATGCTAAAATATCTGGATAAATTGAATGGATGCATATCTGGAACAAATAAATCAATCAAAGGGTGCAGAAAGAATGAAACACCTAAACGGACAAATAATTGGCCAATAAGGCCAGAAAATTTTATTGCTAAGTTATTTTAAGTTTAATATTTTTCTAAAAATTCTGGCTCATTCCAAAAACTGTAAAGTATTTAATAAGTTGCAATTGGAAAATGGGAGACAAAAATGTTTAACTTATTGTATAATTATCTAAAAATACCAAGAGAATATTAAAGCCTCAAGAATTTAAGTAGAAGATATACACAAGCTCACAATACAGACCGCAAACACATCTATGTGTGAATGCCTGTGTTTTATTCAATATCTCCTGTAATGAAGCAGAAAACAGAAGATACTATATCAAAGCAAAACAAAACCTTACATTCAAATTTTAAAATATCACGTTAGATGAAGACAAAAGAAGAAGAATACATAGAACCTCTTAAGATAGAATGACAAACTTCACAAAGTTACAAAAGAGCATGTAGACAAAAGTAGAGGCACTCATTATTTTATAATTAAAAATCTGCTGCATTATGAAGGTAAGACCCAGCAAGTCAGGGACCGTATCTGCCTTACTCATTTGCTATTTAACTAGGGTTTAGCATTATGCTCAGTAGGTACTGGAGTTGGTATTCAATAAGTAATTATTGAATGGTGGGGCACTGGGTGCTCAGTCAGTTAAGGTCTGAGTCTTGGTTTCAGTTCAGGTCATGATATCGGGGTGGTGAGATCAAGCCCTGTGTGAGGCTCTGTGCTTAGCAGGGAATCTGCTTGAGATTCCTCTCTCTCCCTCTCCCTCTACCCACCCCCCACTCATGCTCTCACTCTCTCTCTCTCTCATTCCCTCTTCCTCTCAAATACATAAATAAATCTTTAAAAAACTAAAAATAAAAACCACATGATAATCTCAAAAAGACCTGAAATTGCTTTTGATAAATTGCATATGAGAGAAAAACATTTATAGAGAATAACCACAGTTTGACACTCTTAAAATTAACTTGTTAGTTTTGAATACGTTTGAGAAAGCTGTACAAACTGAGAAGGAAAGAAAGTGGCCATCTATTACAGCCTTTTAAATTGCATCTTCTCGCATCGGTTACCCTCATCTTTTGCTCTGTCGCAACCCAGTTGTTCTATCTTTACGGCAGCCACAAGGGGGAGTTACTTGCTTCTTGATCCAAGGTCCCAAATTGGCTGTTCAAGGCTTGGATCCCAATCGTTCATCCAGTCATGCTGTAACCTGCCCTGAGTACCTTCCTGTTCCCCGAATTATTGATGATGGGCATCATTTATGCTGCATCTGCTGTTTGTAGGAATAGTTTGTTGAATGTCTTTCGGGCTCTGAATTCTGTTTTCTCTTGTTCAGGAGAATCTCTTAGATTTTGATCTTTTTCAAGTTCCTAAATGCTTTTTAAGAATGGGTCTGTATTTATCTTCCTCTGTTTTGGGTTACTTGTATAGATTTGGCACAGGAAGAGGAGACTTCCACATATGATCAGTCTGCTTTCTTGAAATGGAGCTATTATCTATGTTTCTTGAAAGAGACACACCTACAAGGGCACCTGGGTGGTTCAGTCAGTTAGGTGTCTGACTTCAGCTCAGGTCATGATCTCAGGGTCCTGGGATTGAGCCCTCATGGAGCTCCCTGCTCAGCAGGGAGCCTGCTTCTCTCCCTCTTCCCCTCTGCCCACCCCCCCCCAACTCATGCTCTCTCTCTTTCTCAAATAAATAAAATCTTGAAAGAGAAGAAAGAAAGAAAGAAAGAAAGAAAGAAAGAAAGAAAGAAAGAAAGAAAGAAAGAAAGAAATACTGGATGACTTAAACAGCAAGCATTTATCCTGACAGTTCCAGAGGCTGGGAGTCTGAGATCAGGCATCAGCATGGTGGGTTCTTGGTAAAAGACTATTTCTGGCTTGCAGATGGCTCCCTTCTTACTGTATCCTCACATGACAGAGAGCTGTGGTGTCTCTTCCTCTTTCAAGGACACTCATCCCATCATGGCAATGAAGCCAAACTCTTTTCTTTCTGTCACTTTAAAACGCCCAGATTTAGGGTGGAGTAGAGAGCGGGATACATTCTTCTAATTGTGTTTTTAAATAATATTTGAGTTTCTTAAACCTGCAATAAAAAGTAAATAAATTTTATATAGTTGATGTGCATGAACTTCCTACTTTGACTGTTTACATGAAAAGGAAATTAATTCTATAAAGGAGTGGGCACAGTGTGTAAGAAATCTTCAGAAGGAAGGAATTCATGGAAAAGTTTGAATACCTGAGCAAAAATCAGAGCTTGGCAATTCTATGACATAAATGGAGTCTAGGGGCAAAGCAATCTTAGAAGCTAGGGAATTAAAACCTGACTTTTGTCTCTTAATCTATGTGCACACATCTGCAAAATGTTGAGTAAATGCTGTAGTGGTACCATGGGGACCGTCAATATTGATATTGCTTATGGATAAAGGGAAATCACCAAGGAAAAACAGACTAAGCAAACCAACTTCACTGTGTCAAAGAATTCCGATTACAAACATTTTCAAGAACTACCCCATGAGAATATCTATTCATCATGCCTTTCCTTAAGTGTGTCATTACATCTGCATCATTTTTTCATTATAAATTGATTGATTTTTTTAAAATGATGTATTTGTACTTACTCTCTTGATCATGCTCTTTCAGATCACAACTTCTAAAATGATACCATCCTGCTGGCAGGGTTCCATCAAACAGAACAATGCATGTAATTAGAGTTTGCTTTCTGTCATTCTGTCTGATACTTTAGAAGGAAATTGTCTACAAATCACATTTTTGTTCATGTAGATTGTCATTATGTCTTAACTGCTATTATGTGTTATGTTTACACAATATGCACAGACTGGCAGTTTGATAAAACATCATTTCACTGTCATGAAAACATCCACTTTAAATATAAGCAGTCCTCACTTTGAATGGTTGTGTGGGACAATGAAAATGATCATACCAGTTGAAAATGTGATAAGCAAGTTTAGTCAGTGAGAAAAACTATGAATAGCCCCATTAACTTTAACTTTTGTCCAAACATTAAGAACTCCCTTACCATAAGCTATAAATGTATAGGAAATTTTTAAAAATAAGAGTTAAAAATGTTACTTCCTTGATACACTGTAATTTTTTAAATTGAAGCATTGAAGATTTATGTCTTTTATTCCTTTATAAGAAGAAAATATATCAGGAGAAGTAACACTTGCCTTTGGGTGGTTATATGACATTATATGGAGGAAGCATTTTTTTTTTTATCTTGACAATTTTTTATATTTTTTCTTTTCTTTTTTTTTTTTAAGATTTTATTTATTTATTTGACAGAGAGAGAGAGAGATCACAAGTAGGCAGAGAGGCAGGCAGAGAGAGGGAGGGACGCAGGCTCCCCGCTGAGCAGAGAGCTTGATGTGGGGCTCGATCCCAGGACCCTGAGATCATGACCTGAGCTAAAGGCAGAGGCTTAACCTACTGAGCCACCCAGGTGCCCCTTATATTCTTTTCTAAGATGGAATACTTTAACATTTTATCTCTTGCTCTTAAGTCATAAAATACCTTTGAGAGTTCCTTTAATGTGAAGTTTTAGCCAGTATCAGTTCATCTAGAACATCTTAATCATTTTTATCACAACCACTTCTGTAATTTTTGTTAGTTAGTTGGCCTTCACCTTGTTCCTTTAGCTGCAAGCTAGAGTCTCTTGAATAGGAGCTGGTTCCACTCTCCCCAGTCAGCTGTCTCTCTTAAACTCCATTCACACTTGATCTGAATTTGACTTGTAGCACAAATACTTTACATTTTCTTGTTCCTTCTTTCATCTTCCTTGGCCAGTTTCCTCTTTTGAGATCCATTTCTGTAAAATGTCATGTGGGTTTATCACTAGGAAACAAAAAGTCACCCTAACCGCATGCTCTGCTGTCTGTGCATAAACCTAATGCCAGACACGCAGGGACTGACAAAGTCATTGCAGAAAATGCACATGTTAGTTGATGTATGTGGATCAAGGAGCTAGCACAGAGGGGTGCTTTACAAAATCACTCCTGGTGAAAACACTATGGAAACTGAAAACTGACCCATGTGGCTGAAGGAATAACATGTTTATTTAAACTGTGATCATAAAGAACAAAATTCAACTGGGTAAATGTCAAAGATCTTAGCAGCTTTATTCAGTGGGTCATAAATTAGGCAGCATCCAGAGGATGGACAGGAGCTCCAAAGATCTTGCAGGGCAAGAGCTTTTTTGAGACCAAAGTGAGCAAGAACGATACTGGGCGTTTGCTGATTTGTAAAAGCAGGGTTACTTTCCTCATAGAAGGCAAAGGGAAGCCTTGGAGCCAGTTTAATAACTTGTGACAGAGCAGGCAAGCACTGATTTATTGACGTAGGCACTCCTGGTCCAGGAGATCTGAGCATAAATATGTAGTGAAGTTTTGGGTTGCTGATGGGGGACCTAGCACGAGTGACCATCGTGTCCCAACCTGGTTACTTTAACAATGGTAACTGAAAATGACTCATCAGATTATTCAAGGTGAAGATGGCCTGTACAAGGACATGAACAGGCTAAAAGTTAAAGGCTAGAACATAATATCCCATGTCAAACATACACACACACGCAAGTGTATGCACATGCACACTAGCTATCCTAACATCAGGAAAGTAGATTTTATGAAATAGTAACAGGCTTGATGAAGCTCTTTCTTAATAGCATTTTAATATTTGTTTATTTGCTTGTCAGTTTGTTTTTATTAAAATATTTTTGTAGGTCAAGGAGCAGGTGCTAGGAAAACTAGAAAGGTTGACAAAACAGACAAGAGAGAGCACAACTGATTGGGTAGAACTCAAACTACAGGACGGAATGGAATTCAGGGCAGAGATGGAGATATAATTTCTGAAAAGCAGGGATTGGAGGGACAAAGTCACCATCTGACACGAGGGTCAGGGCTGATGAAGGCATCTGTAGGGAGGTGTGCACGCTGGAGTCAGTAACTGGAGGAAGCTCAAGCTTTTTTTCACATTTTTACCAAAGTTGCATGAGTTTAGATAATTTGCTAAGTGTTTGATAGAAGCTTGATTAGCTGCTGAGAGGAGAAAAATAAGGACAAATAAAAAGATTGACAGATTATGAAGGCTCAGTCAACCTGGAGATGAGAATGTGTATTCCAGCACTCTACAGCATCTTCTCCAGTCCTCACCAGCCCCCACCGCCCAGGAAAAGAGCTGAGGAATGAAGTCATAGGTTTGATTAAAGTAGGAGATTTGAGGAGCAGCCATTTAAAAAATAAAGGAAACTTTGTGGAAAGTGTTAGTGATCCGGTAGTTCTAATAGTTAATTTTTTTCTCCTGATGGTCAGAAATGATAAAGGCAATGCAGATAGTAAAATGAAAAAAGCTGAAAGACCAAAGACCACATTGCCTACAAAAGGGCCATAAGTCATGGCTGGTCTTGGGTGAACTTGACAGATTCTCTCGTTCTCAATTCCAACTACCCAATTGGAAGGGATGCCCGATGATGTCTGTCAAACATTTTTAAATGAAGATCTGTCCTCTGAAATACTATAGAATGCTATTTTAGAACTTTAATTATCATATCTAGAATTTTTACACTGAACTATGAGATTTTTTAAAAATATTTATTTATTTTTGAGGGGCGCCTGGGTGGCTCAGCGGGTTAAAGCCTCTGCCTTCGGCTCAGGTCATGATCCCAGGGTCCTGGGATCGAGCCCCGCATCGGGCTCTCTGCTCAGCAGGGGGCCTGCTTCCTCCTCTCTCTCTGCCTGCCTCTCTGCCTACTTGTGATTTCTGTCTGTCAAATAAATAAAAAAAAAAATAAAATAAAATCTTAAAAAAAAAAAAAAATATTTATTTATTTTTGAAAAAGAGTGCACATGTGCATTTGAGTGGGGGAGGGGCAGAGGGAGAGAAGCAGACCCCCACTGAGCATGGAGCCCCATGAGAGGCCTGATCTCACAAACCTGAGATCATGACCTGAGCCCTGAGCCGAAAACAAGTCAGGCACCTAACCCACTGAGCCACCCAGGTATCCCAAATTATGAGATTTTTTTTTTTTATCCCAGCACTACAGTTATTAATCAGTAGTACCCAAGTTAGAGTAAGTCATATGCAAATACAGTTAAGTGGCACACAGGTATCTCAAAGCTTTGAAAGCCACTGGTGAATTATAAAAGAAATTTAGAAGTTTTCCACCCCTACGACTTGACTTGGATAAGAGCTTAAAACATGATACTGCAATTAGGGAGAGCTGCATTGTTTATGTTTAAGAGTAGCTGAAGGCACAGGTAACAAACTATAAGAAAGCCCATGGCTTTATGTTGAATTATGAAAAAGTATTCCTTGTTCTCTTTGTTCTACATTTGAAGTTTCCAAATCTTAAACAATATTGATAGTGAAGTGATTTAATTTGGAATCATTGTAAAACAGTTCTTTATCCACCTGGAAAGAAAAAAAAAATTATATATGATAATATCAGTGTTATATGGCTATTCCCCTTATGGATGACTTAATTGTGTTCCTCACCTTTCGTTCATATGCTTAGACTGGTTTGCATCCCAAATCGGGTTACTATTCACTTCCTAACTTATAAAACTTTGTATTGATTTCTGATACTGATACATATCATTATGTCAGCTGTAGAATAAAGAGCTATTAACTTTATTGCCTTCAAATTGAAAGTCAGCAATTTTTCAGTTTGTTTTTCAGTTTTCATATAGGTTTATAGTCCATCCTAGTAAGATTTGGAATTACTATATTCAGGCAATAATATAAAAGGAATCAGTATTATTTATTAATGGTTACAGAAAAATAAAATTATGTAAAAAGATTGGATTATCTGTTAAAATATTTTCTCTTAATGAGATTTTATTTCTATATTTTAAAATATAACAAGAATCAGAATATATTCTCATAATTTGAAGCTCCACATGGCTTATGACATGACATGAAATTTTATGTGGCTTGATTCAGTTTATATTGAAATGCATAAAAGTTTTCAGAAATATTTACTTACCATCTTTATCAACATTAAAATGTGCCACTTTGTGTTTAATATACATTTAAAATAGTGAGAATATTCTCTTCTTTAGAAAGACTAATGGCTCAATAGCTTTAAGCTTGACATAGACATTATAGGACTAATACTCCTTTTTTTCATGTTCTGATTTATTAATACTGAAATTCTCCCCTGGCTTGAAGGTTCACAAGATCTAGCTGAGTTTTTACCCTCAACATCAGCTGAAATTTTAGTATCAAAATATTACCGAGGAATTATTTAATTAAAAATTACTTTCGAATTGTGTGATTTTTTTAAAAAAGATAATTCACTCCTTTTTCCTCACTTGGAATAGATTTCTTTCATATATACTAAAGATCTGATGGTGATAAAATGTTGAAAAAAAAAAAAAAACCTAGTGAAGGGATCTTTTTATATGTCCAGAAAATGTTTTTAGTGGATATCATAGAACTGTGATGACCTGGCTTCCTACGAGATCACAACATTTGACTTCTTCCCAGCAAGTGCACATCTCTGAAATCTTTTATTTTCCTCCTCATATTTTGATGATTCCTTCCCTGAGTTCCCATAGCAATCCTTTCAAATTTAATTGTTGAATTCTTGTCACAGCTTCATTCCTAAATCAAATGCTCTCCAGTTCACTCAGTCCACATTCTTGCTTCCCTACCTTCATTCTGTTGTCCTCAAGAAATGCTACCTCCTAAGCAAGGGTCAATAATTTGTCATGCTTTGTTTTTGCCTAATTATCAAAGATCCCTTCATAGCATGCCCTCAGTCAACTAAACCTAGCATATATATATGAAATATATAGAAATACTACTACCAATAATAGCATTATTTCATACAATTTAAGTTTACAAAGAGCTTTTATGAGTTTTCTGATTTGATCAGGAACAAACTACTTTTTTTAAAAAAGATTTTATTTATTTCTTTGTCCGAGAGAGAGAGAGAGAGAGAGAGAGAGAGAAGGAGCACAAGTGGCAGGCAATGGGGGAAGCAGGCTCCCTGCTGAACAAGGAGCCCGATGTAGGACTTGATCCCTGGACCCCCAGATCGTGACCTGAACCGAAGGCAGATGCTTTACTGACTGAGCCACCCAGGTGTCCCAGGAACAAACTACTTTTAAATAAAAGTTGTCATGACTGCATGCATGAACAAATGTACTAATGGAGACCATCAATATTTAGAAACTAATAAGTACATGCTAGTTGTTTATATTAGTGTTATTTTAATGTAAGCTCAGGTAATATTTAGTGTAATCCAATAAATTCCAGATATATTACCACTCAAAAGTAAACAGGAACAAAAATGACAAGATCTAGTTCCTACCCTCCAAAACATGTCAATAACTAAATGGGAGTGAAAGTCATGGGGCTAGGCTTGGATTTAAACCCACTAAATTCACGTGAGAACTCTCATAATTAAAAACATCCATTGCATTTCTTCTCTGAAATCAAATTTCTCATTTCTAATGAAGTAATGCCCAGGTGGACTTTACAAAAAATTAATGAGAATTAAAAATCCAGGCGTGCCTAGGTGGCTCAGTTGGTTAAGCATCTGCCCTCAGCTCAGGTTGTGATCTTGGGGTCTTGGTGTTGGGCCCTGTGACAACAGGGAGTCTGCTTCTCCCTCTCCCTCTGCCCCTACCCCCAGCTTCTGTGCACATGCTCTCTCTCTCTCTCTCTCTCTCTCCAATAAATAAAATCTTAAAAAAAAGAATTACAAATACATAGCAAAAACAATCTTTATATACTATCTTTTAGTTTTAATATTTATGAGTTTAACCTTTATTTAAAAAATTTTGCACTATTGCCTAAGTTTTCATTTTATGTATCCTACATCACCTTTCTATATGAGCACCCACTGAGTACATTCTTTTCAGGGCTCCTGTTCAATAAAATGCAGAGTAAATTCAATGATCCAACATACATTCTTGAATAATTAAGTCACACTGATGATGTCACATTAAGGTTGCTGTGTGGTCCCTGAAGTTTTCTCATTAGCTAAGTAATGCGCCTGTACAACACCCTCCCAGCATGTTGTCATCTAAATTTGTGCCTCTGCTAATTTACAAATTACTCCATATTCTGAGCCTTCAGGTTATTTGCAAGTTGTCAAACCTAAAATAACCAAAAGTCTACTGGATCTTTTCTTGAGCAGATCAGCCTTCTCTTGACCTTTAGAACGTCTCACTTGAGAGGGCTTAAAAAGTGAACTTCTTTTTCAGACATGCAAACTTACAGAGCATATGGTTAAGGGGATCTCATTACGCTACCTTTGGAACAGACGAGAGGTTTATACCTGGGCTGCAGTGGCCCGTAATGAGTAATAAGTAAAACAAACTAAGCAATAACTCTTCAGGCAAAAAAAATTCAACGTGAAATAAGTTAATTAACGTCACCATACGAAATTTTATCCAGAGTGAGACATTGCTGTGAAAAAGGGAAGAGTGATAAAGATCATAAACATTCCTTGCTTTTCAAATCAATGGAGAAAAAAATAAACCATTTAAGAAGGGGTAGTGGCCGGGGCGCCTGGGTGGCTCAGTGGGTTAGGCCTCTGCCTTCGGCTCGGGTCATGATCTCAGGGTCCTGGGATCGAGCCCCACATCGGGCTCTCTGCTCGGCGGGGAGCCTGCTTCCTCCGCTCTCTCTCTCTCTGCCTGCCTCTCTGCCTACTTGTGGTCTCTGTCAAAAAAATAAATAAAATCTTAAAAAAAAAAGGGGGGGGGGTAGTGGCCATCTGACTAACAGTTGAGAAAGGAAAGCTAGACCGCCTACACCAACAAAGATTAGAAAATAAATTTTAGGGGCGCCTGGGTGGCTCCGTGGGTGAAAGCCTCTGCCTTTGGCTCAGGTCATGATCCCAGGGTCCTGGGATTGAGCCCCGCATCGGGCTCTCTGCTTGGCAGGGAGCCCGCCTCCCCCTCTCTCTGTGCCTGCCTCTCTGCCTAGTTGTGATTTCTGTCAAATAAATAAATAAAATCTGTCAAATAAATAAATAAATAAAATCTGTCAAAAAAAAAAAAGAAAGAAAGAAAGAAAGAAAATAAAAATAAAATAAAAAAGAAAAGAAAAGAAAAAATTAGAATAAATGTTCCTTCACCAGTTTTGTTACTTAATTATGATGTATAATGCCTATACCAGAAAGTAAATGAAATGGTATATATATAGTTTAATGAATTATTAGCAAATGAACACACATAAAACCCCTTCTCCGATTCAGAAATGGATGACTTACAGCCTCTCAGAAGCCCAGCATTCTTGTCCCCATTCACAGCATCACTTCCCCAGAGGTACAGAGGTAACTACTATTATGACTTTTGCGTTTATTTCCATTTCCATGCATACTTTTTACCACATGTACGCATCTCTGAAATAAGAGTCTACTCTTGCCTGTTCAGAACCTTATCTGACTAAAATCTTATGTGTTATTTGGATCTTGCCTCTTTTTTAAACAAGTTATAAGATGTATAAGATTGATCTGTACCGTTCCCTACATCTTTAGTTTGCTCATTGGCTTTGCTGAATAATATACCATTATGATAATAGTAGCCTTCAAATGTGGTCCGCTGATACCTTGTGTTCTCAAATCCCTTTCAGGGTGTCGGTGAGATCAGCGCTATTTTCATTGTAACAATATGAGGCTATTTGACTTTTTCACTATGTTTCATTTGCATCAATGTGTCAAAGTCACAGCTGGGTAAAATTGCGGGTGCCTTAATATAGTCAATGCAGTGGCACCAAGCTAGCCTTGTACCCCTTGCTTTCTTCACTGCCTGGCATTCACTGAAAAAATAATCCTGTCAGTTTCACAGCAGAGTAGCCTTGAGGAAGCCCTAAATGTTACTATGTTTTTAAACACAAAGCCCAAGTATGCTTTTCAAAATATTCAGCATGTTAAAATGGGAATATGTGGTGGCACCTGGGTGGCTCAGTGGGTTAGGGCCTCTGCTTTCGGCTCGGGTCATGATCTCAGGGTCCTGGGATCGAGCCCCTCGTCGGGCTCTCTGCTCAGCGGGGAGCCTGCTTCCTCCTTTCTCTCTGCCTGCCTCTCTGCCTATTTGTGATCTCTGTCAAATAAATAAATAAAATTTAAAAAAAAATGGGAATATGTGAAGCCCTCTTTCTTATACCAAAATATGAAAGAAAAACACTTGTGCAGTTGTCTGAATTGTTAGCTCAATTAGCCACTTTTTCATGAAATATGTTTTTACTTAAAAACCTATTGGCAGACACAATATGGTTATTGAGACGAGTATTTGACAGACATGTTCTCATATAAGAAAAAAGTGAGCTTACACTTCAAGAGAAAAGGGGGGATATATTTGTTGTCAATGACATAATTAGTATTTTAAAGCAAAAATTCGAAATTTTAAAAATGTCAGCTTGACAGATTCCCAAAACTTACTGACTTTTAAAATGAGGTCAATAGTGATATTTTTAAAATGTAATTTTTTAGAATATTGTATGAAGACAGGTATAAACATTTGGGAGATTTGCATAATAAACTGCATTCTCCAAATAACCCTACATAATGTTAGGAAATCAAGAAGAGAAAGTTTCATTCAAAGTGTAAGACAGGTCAATAGTTTTCAATATAACAGAGGAAAAAACAGTTCGTTAATAGGGCTTCAGATTAACCTTTAAGATTAACCTTTAAGAAATCAACCCTTGGGGTGCCTGGGTGGCTCAGTGGGCTAAGCCTCTGCCTTCAGCTCAGGTCATGATCTCAGGGTCCTGGGATCGAGCCCCACATCGGGTTCTCTGGTCAGCAGGGAGCCTGCTTCCCCCTCTCTTTCTGCCTGCCTCTCTGTCTACTTGTGATCTCTCTGTCGAATAAATAAAATCTTAAAAAAAAAAAAAGAAAGAAAGAAAAAGAAGAAAGAAAGAAAGAAATCAACCCTTGATGGAGCACCTGGGTAGCTCAGTGGATTAAGTGTCTGCCTTCGGCTCAGGTCATGATCCCATGTCCGGAGGTGGAGCCCTACATAGGACTCCCAAGCAGGGAGCCTGCTTCTCCCTCTCCCCACTGCTCATGCTCTCTCACTAGCTTTCTCTCTCTCTCTCTCTCAAATAAATAAATAAAATCTTTTTAAAAAATGAAAGAGAAAAGAAATCAACCCTTGTCAAATTGTGGTGTAGTATCAACATAGAATAACCACAATTGTCTTAACAGCTTTTAAAATACGTCTTACTTTTCCAATTATACATCTGTATGTTTTTTTCATATACTTTAATCCATGTAACATATCGCATCAGTGGAATGTAGAAGCTGATATGAGATTTTCCAGCTGTCTTCTAATAATCAAACATTAAGGAGATTTACATTTTGCACAAATATAAAGCAGCAGTTGGTTTTTTGTTTTGTTTTTTTTTCCCTGTGTGGAAATGTATTTTTCATAAAATATTTATGAATGTATGCAGTGGACTTATTATTATTTAAAATAATAATTTAAATCTTCAATTTTAATTTCTGATATAAATATTAAACTCACCTAAAGAAAGCCCTTGGGTGCTCAGTGATTTGTAAAATTTTAAAGGTTTCCTAATAAGAAAGGGTTTGAGGAGTGCCTGGGTGGCTCAGTGGGTTAAAGCCTCTGCCTTCAGCTCAGGTCATGATCCCAGTGTCCTGGGATCCAGCCCAGCATCAGGCTCTCTGCTCGGCAGGGAGCCTGCTTCCTCCTCTCTCTCTGGCTGCCTCTCTGCCTACTCGTGATCTCTGTCTGTCAAATAAATAAATAAAATCTTACCCCCCCCCCAAAAAAAAGGAAGGAAGAAAGGGTCTGGGAATCAGTGCACCACAGTATCTATTCATTTTATTCCTAATAGATGTTTGAGTTGTTTCCAACTGGGCCTGTTACAAAAACATTTATTTGAAGATTAGGTTTGGTTACATCTCTTCCTGCATATGTGCAAGGATTTCTTTGAGGTGTTGGGATGGTTAATTTCATGTGTCAACTTGGCCAACCTGGGCCTCGGGTGCCCAGATTAAACAATATTTCCAGGTGTGTCTGTGTGAGTGTCTCTGCTGTTTGAGATTAGCATTTGATTTGTGGACTCAGTAGAGTAAATTGCCCACCTCAGAGTATCAGCAGGACAGGGGCTAATCCCCTGGGGGCCTGAACAGTATTTGCACAAGTGGCTGCTCCTATTCTCAGGCCTTCAGACTTAGGCTAAATGATGCCCCTAGCTTTGCTGGAACTCTAGCTTGTAGATGCCGGATCATGGGACTCTTTAGCTTTCCTAATCACATGAGCCAATTTCTCTTGGCGAATCTCCTTTATCTATCTATATCTACATCTATATAAAGAGGGATATCTCCTACTGGTTCTGTTTCTTTGGAGAACTTTGACTAATACAAGTATATACTTAAAAATGAAATTATTAAACTAGAATATCTTCTATTCTTTTATATCTTTTATTTTGTAGGAATATTTCATGTGGTCTAGAGATCACATTTTTTTCATGTTAGGTAAATCTAAGTATTTTTCTCTCAACTCTGTGGCTTTTCTTATCATTTTCCTTACTAAAATATTGTTTATATGATAGTGAGTTGAGAAAGATTCTTTGAACCAAAAAAGAAGCACAAAAAACAATCATAAAGGATTGATGGTTCTAAAAAAAAAAAAAAGATAGTTCTGACTGTATAAAAGTTTTTAAAAATCATGTAATAAAAACACCACAACAAGCATAATCAAATGCAAAAAAAGGAAATAATTATAATAATAATCAAAACATAAGAAATCATGGTTCTCTGTACATAAGTTCTCATAAAATCAATAAGAAAAAAAAATTTCAAAAGACTATGCAATGGGTAAGAGATTCATAAATTAATGTAAATTTCCAACAAACTGAGAAGTTTAGGTTAACCTAACCTACAATCAACGAAATGCATAAAACATATTCATAAGAAAAAATTGTAATTATTTAACGGCAAAGTTAAAAATAGCAGAACAAACTTAAAAGCGATAAAGGTTTAAGGAAACAGGTCCTTGCTTCCATGAACTGCTAATGGAAAGGCAAAATGGTACAGTTCTGGAACACAACTTTGGTATTGACCAAATTAAGTTTTAATTTTAACTCAATGAAAACTACTCTTATCTATATAAACAATACGATTAAACATATGTTTTTGTGTCATAATGTTGAAAGATATATGAAAACCAGCAATAATCTCACCGCATAGGAGAAACCATTATAAATATTTTGGGGTATTTACTTTTATTCTATTATATATGTATAATTTTCAGTGGAGGCAGCATTGAAAGAGTATGGGGTAAGAAAAAAAAGAAAGGAGAAACATTAAAAGTGTCAAATTGCCTGGAATAACTTTAAGTTCACATAAATTTTCCCTTTGCTTTGAGATTTTAATCTGTTGTCTGCTAAAAGCAATAAGTTAACTGAAAAAAAAGCAGTATGTTAACCAGAAAATATGATTGCGATCCCTGCCGGTGGAATACTAATTAGCATTTCACCATATATAGATGTAGATGTGTGTATGTATACATCTGTGTGTGTCGATATGCTTTCTAAATAACTTGTAATAGTTATCCTCTAATTACATAATTTTAATCAGCATTACCATTATTTTTATTACGTTATCAGATTAGTTCTCTATGTTGTCTCATTTGATGTCTGTTCATCCCACCCTTCTTCTAGAAGGAGAGTGAAAGCAAACAATAAACAAATAAAAAAACTACATTTAACATTTTCCAAACCTCCTCGGAGATTGAGGCTGGTTACAAAGTCTCCAGCTGGAATAATTCTTTCACAAATCAGAAGGTGGACGTGTGATAGAGGCTGTCCTCCTGGTGTCCTTGCCCAGAGCTTCCGGCAAGCAGCTACATGGAGCTTTACACCTTTCCTGCCTCAAAGGTCTGGAGAATGGTGTTCATTCTTCAGGTCCCTGGATGAGAGAATCAGTTGAAGAGGCAGAGGCCTGGGCCTGTTTCTTTGGGCCCAGATCCCTCCAGGGGAGACCTTAAGGTGGTAGGTCCCCAGGGAGTCCATTTCTGAATTGTTCTGGGAGACATTCCAAGAGCCGCAACCTAGATTTGGCCCCTTTCAGCTCTTTCAACAATTTTGTGGATACCTTATTGTTTGAATTAAATACTTTTCTTCTTAGGGGTGCCTGGACAGCTCAGTAGGTAAGCATGTGACTTGTAATCTCAGGGTCATGAGTTCAAGCCCCACGCTGGGAATAGAGTTTATTTTTGAAAAGTACTTTTCCAGGACACCTGGGTGGCTCAGTCAGTTAAGCATCTGCCTTTGGCTTGGGTCATGGTCCCAGGGTCCTGGGATTGAGCCCCATTGAACTCCCTTCTTAGCAGGGAGTCTGCTTGTCCTTCTCCCTTCTGCCTGCTGCTCTATCTGCCTCTCGCTTTTGCTCTCTGTCAAATGGATAAATAAATCTTAAAAAAAAAAAAAAAAACTTTTCTGCTTAAAATTCCCCAATACACTGAAACGTATAGGTTTCTGTTTTAGTGCATTGAACTCTGAGTTAAATTAAAAATACTTAAAAGTTGATAAATTAATAAAAATAACTCTATAAGCAGAGTTTAGCAAATTTTTCTCATTAAGGGTCATAGTAAATACTTTTAGCTTTTTGGAACATACACTGTCTAACAAATATTCACCTCTGAAGTTGTAGTAAAAGCAGCCATAAATACTATGTAAATAAATTGTCATGACTGTATTCCAGTAAAACTTTATTTATAAAAACAAGCAGTTGGCCATAAATCGTTGACCCATATATAAGGATAAGATCATGAAGGTTATAATAAACATTTGAGTCAAATATCTTGAGAAACATAAATGTGTTTTTTAAATGAAATTATATTATTAAATTCTATGACTGAAAATAGACACACATATTTCTATAATTTTCCTTTTGTTTTAGTAAATAACAGAAAATGTGATTTTGAGTTCCTGTGTTTCATGAACAAGATGACATTCTTTTTCACAGATTCTGTAAATATAATGAAATTTATTTCATTTTAAAGATATTATAAAATATTTCTGAGAGTTCTATAAAATTCATTTTATTTGAAATTTGAGAAAATATTCTTAGTGACATTTTGTGAAACTGAAGATTTACAGTGTTCTATTTTATTTGAAAGAGGTAAAGTTGCTACTCTAAGAAATAGGATTTTTAATACTAACATAAATGTATTTTTTGCATATTTATGGCACGATGTCATGCCATTTTCTTTGCAATGTGTAATCCATTATTGAATAAGCTTTGCAATTACAAGATTCTAGTATGCCTTCCTACCTGAACTTCCACTTTTCATTGCCTTAGCCCCAAAATGACTCAAATGAAACTGTGATCTCCCAAATACTCAGGAAAGCAAGGAGAACCTCCTATTGGTGAGTACTAACAAAGTCTTCCACATACAAGTTTCCCTTCCAGATTTTAAATGTAAAGACAGAAGTGTTTTATTGTTACATTTATTTTACCCACAAGTCTTTCAAAGTATCTAACTCATAATAGAGCCTCAGTAAACATATTTTTGAAATGCAGGTGATGTCAGAGAAGTTGATATGTACCAAAAAGTACAGCAAATACACATTTCAAAGGCCCCAAAGTCGACACCAAAAATTAAATTATAATGACATCACAACAAGAATTATTATAATAATACCAATAATGCTAATTAACACTGAACGATTATTCCCTCTGTGGAAGTGATGCAGACAGACTGAGTCACAGAACCCAGGGAAGGGTCCCACAGGACCCGTTAAGACGGTCCTTGGCTTCAGGAAGGAAAGAAATCAAATGTGAACCAAAAAAGTGAAAACAGAGTTTATTAAATAGTGTAAGTGACGGGTAGAGAATAGCAGACAGAACATCTGGGAGACTTGGAAAGGAAAGGGAAGGGGTTTATATTAGGAAAAGATCTAGGGTACCTGTCCCTCCAGGGATCCAGGTAGGGTCCAGTTGAAGGTGAGTGTCAGGTTAAGGGTGGATTGTTCTATACCGAAGGCAGCATTGATGAGGGAGCAGGAGGCTGACTGAGGACAAAGCAAAAGCTGGCACCTTGCACCCCCTCTCCATCCGCTCCCCTCCGTAATATGTGTAGCATTCCTCAGGAACCCCTGACCGCCATAAATGAGAAACAAATAGTTAACTTGCAGAGATCACGATCCTGCAAGACAGGAATCTCCCAACTATCTTGATGTTAATGGCTTGCCAAAAGACAACATTGATCAAGCCTCAGGTATCCCGGCACCTTGTAGGCCTTTAGCATATGAAAGCTCCGTTGAAACCTCCCTTTCCCTCACCTTCCCCCAAGGCAGGGTACATAACCTGCCATCCCTCACAACCCTGGCAGCGGCTCTTCCTGCCCATGGGTTCTGTGCCTGTGCTTTAATAAACCACCATTTTGCACCAAAGATGTCTCAAGAATTCTTTCTTGGTCATCGGCTCCGGACCTCAACCCACCAAACCTCACTTAGGTTCTAGAACTTCATCAGCATGAGCCAAACTTGAGTTTGAAGCTAATGTTCTGGATCATGTTTGGGATCTGTTCTTTTTAGGTGTTATCAGGTGTTTGGGGCCAAGGACAAAACTCAGAGAATGAATGACTTTTTTTGCTTCTCCCCTGAAGTGGGAACATAGCTTCTTTGGCTTATTCAGAGGCAAATTATGGAGCATGGGAAAAATGGCAGAGAAGGAACCTTTCTAAAAATGGAGCCCCTGTCCTTGCTCAGCGGGGAGATGCTTCTCCCTCTGCCTCTGTCTGTCATTCTGCCTGCCTGCTTGTGCTCTCTCTCGTTCTCTCTCTCTGACAAATAAATAAATAAAATTAAAAAAAAAAAATGGAGCCCCTGAGTGAAATTAGTCAAGCATAGAAGCCAATTATTATATGGTTTCACTTACTTGTGGAGCATAAAGAATAACACGGAGGGCATGGGGAGATGGAGAGGAGAAGGGAGTTGGGGGAAATCGGAGGGGGAGATGAACCATGAGAGACTATGGACTCTGAGAAACAAATGGAGGGTTTTGGAGGGGAGAGGGGGTGTGGGTTTAGGTGAGCCTGGTGGTGGGTATTAAGGAGGGCACGTATTGCATGGAGCACTGGGTGTGGTGCATAAACAATGAATTCTGGAAAACTGAAAAAATAAAATTAAAAAAAGAAAAAAATAAATTAGAAAAAAAATAAAAATGGAGCCCCTTCAGTTTCCCTACTTCAAAAGCACAGCTATAAAACTCATTTAATTTTCACAATCCTGATAGCTTTCTCTTTTATCCTTGTTTTAGAGATGAGGGAAACTGAGGCACAGTAAGATTAAATACATTGAGTAAAGTCCCATAACTAATAAGTGGTGTTTCTGGAATTTGCAGCCATATAGTGTGGCTTTAGTTTTTCCCTAGATGTTTTAATGTTTGACTTTATAAGCAAAGAAGCTGTGATGATTTACATAACAAGAACCCTTTCAACCACTGTAAGATTTCAATCATTAATTTAAATTGCTGAATTATCAAGGGCAAAAAGAATTCTGTCAGGGGATAAAAGTAAATAAGAGAATAGAAAATGCAACAACCCATTTCATTTACAATCAAAACCAACTCCTCAGTTAAGGTTACTGGGTAAAATGGCTTGCCAATATTAAAAATCAGCTACTAAATATAAGAAAATATGGTTAATTAGTTAATATTTCCTAAGAAATTGCTCCTTTAGGAAAAAAATTTAGTATTAATAAAGAGGATTCAATGATGGTTTTTCATTTTCAAATTTTAATATTTTAATTTGCTATTAACAGTTGAACAATGGACATTACTGAGAAGGTTCTAGATGCCAGGTGCTCTCATACGTTCTTTACAGATAGGAATTTATTCAATTCTAAGTTGTTTTTTTAATCCTCATTTTACTGGTAAAAAACAGAAGTAAAATAACTTGCCTGATGTCACAGTTAGTAAATTCCAGAGGCAGGATTCCAGGCTCCCAAGGTTAGCATCCATACTTAATCTGGCATGCTATTTAAATAAGATTCTTGTGCATGACAATGAGTAAATTATCATAAGAAAATAAAAATATTTAGTCCCTGGAAAACAGTGAGGATTTCATAATGTGTCTCTTGAATAAATAACACCATGTTACTTTACTGAATAGTTTTTACTAGCTGATTTATAGAATTTTGTCTTTAGTGGTCCCACTTTCCTCCTTTTCTCCTATGTTGTATGAATATAGCAAGTGATTTGAATGCAAGGAATTTATTTCGAATGTAAATATGATAATATCAGTAACAAATTTCCTAACAATTCTCCTTAATCTGTCTTACCCAGTTGATATTTTAAAATGTAAGTAATGCAATGTTTTTGGTATAGGTTTTAAAAACAAGCTGGAATATTTAAAATGCCAGTGTGTACCATAGTAAAAAAAAAAAAAAAAAAAAAAAAGAATAAATAAACAGACAAAATCTCTTCCATATGATGTAAAAGCAGCCAGGGAAGATTGTTCCCTTTGGTGAAGATCAATGCCATGTGAAGTCTGTGTAAATTTGTTGTAAGCATTATGACAGATGGGAAAGAGCTCATTTAAATTTCAAAAACTTTTGCCTCACAAAGGAATTTTCCTAAGGTAATTTGTATTCACATCTAAATAATAGAAGGCTCAAGATTAAGCATGCAATTGCCATTTATGTTACAAAGAAAAATGCAATCTTGAGCAATTTACATTAGTTTTATTTCTTCATTTTTCTGAATCATCCTCTTCTTTGAACTATTATTCAAAAGATGGTGGTGCTTTTTGTCCTTTGTGGGGTATCCTTCACTTTGGCTGATGATAAAAAATTGCTATTTCCTTTCATCCTTATTATCATATTCATGGTTCGCCTTAGTTGGGTGCTTTTTGGATGACATCCGTGCCCTGTAGAGAGCCGCAGGACTCCATCAGATCTGTTCAGGCACCTGAACTAATTAACAAAATTCTAACTATTCTTTTTATCCTAATTTGGTAAATTAAGGTGTTTACCTCTAAGTTGGTAGGGATTGAGTGAATATTTTTAAACGGATCGTTATTAAAGATCACAAAGCATATCTCATATCCATGTTATGTTATCTAATGAGAAGAAATAGAATATCATCAATTTCCATGTAAGAATCTATTTATTCAAACTGCCTATGATTCAGGAGAGAGAGCATGCCATTTAGAAAGCTACAATTGGAACAGTGTAAACTATTAGCATTTTAACTCTTAACAATTGAATTGAGAAAGAGGGTGGAAAAAAAAGAAAGGAAAGCTTCTGGACAATGGTGATTAGCCAGAGAAGAGTAATCAGGATTCTTGAGACTATCTGGTTTCTCTACATCAGCTTCTATTTGGTTATATCAAGTATCATCAACACTACAATAGTAAGAAGTTTGTTTAATGTAAGCAGCAAACAACTTTAGTGAAAGATTGTCTGGTGCCTCCCACAATCAGCAGGAAAGCTGGAGAACTCAGCCTGAGAAAAAGGCATGAATCAAAGACAAAGCACACAGGTCCAAACCCTCTTTGACTTAAGGATGATGGCAATACCACCATCAACACAGGATTCTTAAAAAAAATCTTCCTCTACACCCTCATTCCTGCCATTGCCATGGATTTTTTTTTTTTTTTTTAACCTATCCTAACAACTTTGTCATAACAACTCAAAACCCAGGCAGGACTTAGTCTTGGCCTAGTCTGACTCACAGCATGCACCCCAGTTATCAAAGAACAGGGAGAGAGACCCTGGAGTTTGCATGGTTGGGGAACCCAACATCTCCAAAAAGATGGTCACAGTGGGGAATTTACCAAATATGGAAAAGGTCTCTAATGCCATTTTATCAGGAGACAGAGGCCCACATGGATCATCATTATCAGATTTACAGATAGTACAATATGTCAAAGAAGGATAAGTTGTTCTGATTCAAACTGAATCTTTTACCTTCTGCTAAGGCAGTTTCTGTCTCTTAGCCTTTGTTTCCTGAGTTCTAAACTGGGATAATATTCTGTCCAGAACATAAAGTCATTATAAAGAAGGAAATGAGATAAACTGTGTAAACATTCTTTCATCATTTTTTCTTCCAGTCAAAAAAGTATCGAGGGATGCCTGGGTGGCCCAGTCGGTTAGGCATCCAACTCTTGATTTCTACTCAGATCATGATCCCAGGATTGTGAGATCCAGCCTAGCATTGAGCTCACGGTGGTCATGGAATGTGCTGGAGATTCTCTCTTTCCCTTTTCCTCTGCTACTCTCCCCTCTCTCCCCCCAACAACAACAACAAAAAGATGTATTAAGGGCCTATTATGTGTGAGACAAAAATGCAAAAAAAAAAAAAAAAAAAAAGAGTAGTAAAAATTGATGCCCTAAACAATGTATAAATGTGAGATATTATTATCAACACTCTAATTTAAAAACATATTGAGAATACGCATGCCCTTATTTATCATTCTGTTTAAAAAATAGGACAAACAGATGAAAAGTTAAATGATGGATAAATATGAAATTTAGGACAGAAAATTAATACAGAAGTACCCCCCTACTAACACTCCTCTTCTGAGACATATTCCTTCTCCCAATCCAACCATCCAGTTTTTGTGGTGAGTAAGGGACAAGTGGGGCTAGGTAGGGAAAGATAAGTAGGGGGCCATGGAATTAGGCTCACAAAAATTCAAAAATGGGGGCGATGAAACCAGACATAAGGGAACAAACCAGACCACCCTGTCCTAGGTGTCAGAGGTTGGGGTCTTGTTATAACAGCTACTAGTAACCAGCTAAGAATTCCGGACCCTAAAAAAGAAGCAAGCCATTGAAGGTATTACCACTACCCCTTACTCAATGATGCTATCAATAGAAATGTCAAAAAGATTTAAGTTCCCTGGGTAGCTTTCTATAAAACACTATTCCTAAAAGCCTTCAGTGGCAAACCTATCAGGACCCTTCTCAGGCCTGAGAGCTTTTTCTGTATCCTTGCTTAATAAACTTCTTTCACTTTACTCACTGTTCGTTTGTCTGGGAGATTCATTCTTCAGCTCCGTACGTAAGACAAGAACCCACCTCTCCCACATCAGTGAGAGACAGTCTTACAAAACTCACCTGTAGACAAAAGTGATTGGTCTAGTAATAAACCCCTCACCAAGCCTAACCAATCAGAGCTCATTCCTGAAGCCTTTAAACCTAGAAGCATTTATAAAATATGCTACTTGATCAGAAGCAATATTGCATGGTATACATCAGGGGTTTTTTGTCTTTGTTTTAAGATTTTTTATTTATGTATTTGAAACCAAGAGCACGAGGGGGAGGGGGAGGTGTGGGTTGCAGAGGGAGAAGCAGACTCCCCATGGAGCAGGAGTAGGGAGCCCAACAGTGTGGGGCTGGATCCCAGGATCCTGAGATCAGAACTTAAGGTAGATGCTTAACCGACTGAGCCATTCAGGTGCCTCTACATCAGTGTTGAATGACGGTGTCAGTGTATCTGCTGACCGTGGAATTGGGAGAAGTACTGAAAGCAGAAGAGGCAACTCCCCATCCTAAGCAAGTGTTTATCCCAATGAGATCATACACTCTTCCTTGGAAAAGATCCAGTGTGATCAAGGTGCCATCAGGCGACTGGTTGGGCATATCAGGATGTTTCAGTGTTTGCATCTGCTGTCGACAAATCAAAAACTCAGAGGCAGAAGTATCTGAATCAGCCGTGTGAGAGAAAGCCCATGTAGTTCAGCCTATGAATCACTTCCATCCCTGTTGCAACATTACTTTGTGTCTGCAGTGGCTGGAGTATAAACCTTTCACCAGAGAAAGTCATCTTGGCAACCAGATGATTGGAGAGCCATGGTGGATGCCCTCTAGTGGACATTTATATGGGAAATGAGTTTTTGTGACCTTGCCCATTCTGAAAATTTCATTTCCATGTCCTTCCCCCTGAAATAACCACTTTGCAACATTAATATTTGATTGTGTCCTGATCTCACTAGTTCTCCCAGGGGTGCAATATGGCTTTTGGATTACTATCCTGGTGGGAAGGGAGAAGTTTCTGTGGCTTCTATTTGACCCCTTCCACCAAGAGAGTTTTTACTCCACAGATCAAGAAATAAATGTGAATTCTGCCAACTGTTAAATATATTTTCAATACACATTTTGTGTCTGGGGAAATAACCATAGGATGGGTCTGTGGTCCCATAGGGTAAACAGTGAGATGGACTTGGGCCAGAACATTCCACATGCACACAAAATGGCCTGAGTTGAGCCTCTATTTAACAAGTTTCTCTAAGTCACCTTGGTATATTGCCTCAGAATGCTCTGGAGATGGCGTCAAGGGAAACTCCTGATATAGTTGTTCTTAACTGAATTGTGTTCTCCAAAAATTCAAATAGGACTCACCCCTAGTACCTGAGAATGTGACTGTTTTGGAGATAGAGCCTTGAAAGAGGTGATTAAGGTAAAATGAGGCCTTAATCTAATATGACTAGTATCCTTATAAAAAGAGGATATTTGAACACACAAAGAGATGTCAGGGGAGTGTGATCACAGAGGGATGACCATGTGAAAAAGAACCAAAAGGAGAGAGACTCAGGAGAAATCAAACCTTGATCACCTTATCCCAGTGGGATGACCAACACCTTGATCTTAGACTTCAGCCTCCAGAACTGTGAGAAGTAAAGTTCTACTGTGTAAGCCCTCCAGTGTGGTGCTTGGTTATGGCAGCCCTAGCAAATGAACACAGTCCTGTATTCATTTTCTACTGTTGGAAAAACAGACACAAACTTCGTGGATTAAAAGAACACTCTTACAGTTCTATAGGTTGGACGTTCAAATGGATCTTACTGGGTTAAAACCACATTATCAGCAGGGCTGCTTATTTTCTGGAGACTCTAGGGGAAAATCTATGTCCTTGCCTTTTTTAGCTGCTAGAGGGCAACCCCTCTCTTTAGCTTGAGACCTTATATTTCCATTATCAAAGCCTGAATCCCTCTGCATCCCTGGCCATTCTTCCATGCACACATCACTTGCTCTGATTTTCTTCTTCTCCTTCCCTTCTCTACTTTTAGGGATCCTGGTTATCACACTAGACCCACTTGGATAATCCAGAATCATCTCCCTATTTGAATGTCAGCTTCTCAGCAACCTTCATTCCCCTTTACCCTATAACATAACATTGTCCTGGGAATTAGGATGTGGATAGCTTTCTGGGGAGAGGTCATTATTCCGCCTATCCCAAGTCCTATGACCAAGTTTCTGGGTTATCCCTCAAAGGGTCCATCATTTTAAAAAGTTGTAGATTTTTGTTAACTCTCAAAGTTCAGGCACTAGCTAAGACATTAAAACCCCACATTAGGGACCCCTGGGTGGCTCAGTAGGTTAAGCATCTGTCTTTGGCTCCATGACCTCAGGATCCTGCATCAGGTTCCTTGCTCAGCGGGAAGCCTGCTTCTCCTTTTGCCTCTGCCTGCCGCTCCCCCTGCATGTGCGCTTTCTCTCTCTCTCTCTGCCAAACAAAATCTTCAAAAAAAAAAAAAAAAAAAAAAAATCCCCACAGTATTAAAAGCTAGGTTTCTGCCTACCAGACTAGGAAGTTTCTGCTTATATAGGTCATTGTAGATCCTTAAAAGGCCACCCAGCTTTCCTAGACAATCAATATTTAGTTCATTTCTAGACAATTCAGATGAGGCGAGAACTCTCCTCTCTTTCACAAATCTCCAGCTGGGCTGCCCACCTGCCAACCCTCATCAGAAGCCCAAGGTCAAGGAAGCCATTGGTTTTAGTACAGGAAGTTCAGCCTCTTGGGGAAAATAGAAGGGTGGGGCAAGGTAAGAAGTGGGTCTGCTGTAGTAAACAAGAAAAATTCAAGCCCACCATCACCCACATCAAGCCCATTATCAAGTCTCATTACATTTGCCTTTTCAGATATTTCTTATCTCCTCCTCCCCATGCCCAACACCAGTCGCATCCACACTTCTTCCAACTTCCCCTGCACTTTTGCAGTAACTTTCTAACTTTACTTGCACTCAGTTGAACTTTCCACCTCCAATTTATTCTCCATGTTGCAAAGGCAACTTTCCAAATCCCGATGTGTTCATTCACCCCACTACAAAACCGAGGTCTTTCCACTGCTCTGAAGTTAAAGAAAAACTCAACCCACTGGCATCCTACTTCTCAGCCTTATCTTGTTTACCATCTTTTGCCTTTTTTTAACCCTAGCCACATGGGTCTTGTTTTGGTCTTTGGGTCTTTGATGTCCTTCATGTTCTTGTCTCCCTCAGGCATTTGAATGATCTTTTCCCACCCGGGTGGTTCTTTCTTTCTCTTCAGCCATTCAGCTTCCACTCCTTCCTCTTGTCTGAATTCTCTTCTCTGCGTCCCGAATTACTAGATACGCGGTATTGCTCTTTGCCTCACAACACATCACCAACCTACCATTTTCAGTCTTTTCTGTGCCCCAGAGGAGATGCCAGAAACTGCATTGCTCAAAACCACCTTCCCCAAAAGGCTCCTGGTTAGAGTCTGTGGTGCTCTCAAGAGACGTGAAAGGCAAAAGACAAGTGAAGAGCTCTTCGTTCTCTGATAACATTTCTGTCATTTTAGATTGAGAAGGTTTCACTCTGAGAAGAGGATATGGAACAGGTGAAATTGCTGCACATAAATCTCCACCTTCCTCCCGTTCCCTTGGCTATGGTACAGATCCCACTTTCTTCTTGAGCACCTGGGCTGCCGTCTCCTAAATCCGGGAGACTTCTGGGTAAGAATCCGCTTAATGAATTTTGCTCAGGCATCAGTTACTGGACACTTTTTTACCAATTTTAAGCTTATTGAAACCACGTGGGTCTGCCACTTTTAACTCTGAAGCCACACTTCCCTAAATTCAGGGCAGTGTGCATTCGGGTTTTTAAAATATCACTTAAGAATGAGCTCACATTTACTTTTTTTTTTTCTTTCAAACTGGTTATTTTCGTGTCATTAAGACATGAATCACGAGGGAAGGGCGAATCGTTAAGGTTGCTTTGGGGAGACAGCTGAGCTTACGAGGAAATTAGTCACTAGTACATCGTGCACGCTGTACCCCCTCCACTTCCCTAAGGGCCCAAGGATTGCGTGACTTTTAGGGCCTGGCGTGCATTTTCTTGCGTTTTTAGCCTGTGTTTTAATTTTGTGTTGAAAGTTAGAGACGACAGATCAGGTAATAGGCACTGAGGTTAACAGGCCTGTTAGTGTGAGCTTTTATGATGACCTGGCTAGGAACTGCGTTGTGCTTAGTTATCTGCTGTATCTGTAGCTGGTCAGGGGCTCAAAATCCCTCTGCTCTCCTTGTTTCTGTCTCCTCTGCTGACTTCAGTTTCCCTACACACTTCCCTTAAAAAAGAACCTTGAAGTTCTTTGAGCCCTAATTCACTGTCATCACCCTGGAGCCCCATGACTGGGGTGGTGAGGTATTTGGGAAGGGAAGGGCTCCATAATCCGGGACTTAACCCCAGGACTGTGCCCCTCACACCTGTTCCTATCTTCTCCCCCTCAGGAAGCTGGAGTTGGGTGATTACCCTCCCCCCTGACCAGGTGAGATAAGGCTCTGGAGAAGTCTTCATTGTGGACAATGCTCTGGGTGTGTTTAAAAATGGTTATCTTCCCCCTCCTTCCGCCCAAGGCCCTGGGTGATTTCCCCGGGCTCTTCCCTATAAAAACCTTGTGGGGACCCTGGAGGTAAATCCCAGAAAAGTGTGAGGGTTCCCTAGGGCTGCAGCCCCAGGAGTCTCTGACAGTAGTCTCCGCTAGTCCTCCAACAGTTTGTCAAAATTGCCAGTTCAGTGTTTTCACTAGTTTGTGGCTTCAGCGGCTTCTGTCCCAGGTAAGCTGATCTCAGCTATGTGCCTTTGTACTTAACCTGTCTAAAATGTGGGTGGCCCTTGGCCCCAAAACCTCAGTTTCTCTGATGGCTCCACAAAAAGACATTCGTTTTCAGCATGTTCAGCTTTTTTTCTTTTTTTGTTTTGTTTTGTTTTCCAAGTTTTAGGGTTTGTTTTGTTTTGTTTTCAACTTTTTTCTTGGCCTTGGGACAGGAATGATGACATACTTTCAAGCTCTTCACATGTTGAGGAGGGACCTAGAAATCTTTACTGCACTTTCTTTTATTTTTATTTATTTATTTATTTTAAAAGATTTTATTTATTTATTTGACAGACAAAGATCACAAATAGGCAGAGAGGCAGGCAGAGAGAGAGGAAGAAGCAGGCTCCCTGCCAAGCAGAGAGCCCGATGCGGGGCTCCGTCCCAGGACCCTGGGACCATGACCTGAACTGAAGGCAGAGGCTTTTTTTTTTTTTTTATTTGACAGAGAGAAATCACAACTAGGCAGAGAGGCAGGCAGAGAGGAGGAAGCAGGCTCCCTGCGGAGCAGAGAGCCCGATGCGGGGCTCGATTCCATGACCCTCAGATCATGACCTGAGCCGAAGGCAGAGGCTTCAACCCACTGAGCCACCCAGGCGCCCCATGCACTTTCTTTTAAAACCTAAGTGTGGTAAAGTACATTGTTTCTCAAAGGAATGTAATTATATTGGTCCCTCCACCTCACTGAGTGTTTGATATATTATTTCATCACAATTTTATGTTAAAACAAACATAAATTTAGATCTAAATTCCACAGAATTTAGTTCCTAAGCGCCTTTGAAATACGATGCATTCATAAATTAAATTAAAAATCCTACAAAAATACTGAAACTTGAATCAACAATATCACTTTAAGATTGGGTGGTTGAAACAAAACTTTTTTTTAAGGATTTTATTTGTATTTATTTGAGAGAATGAGACAGAGAGCGCACACAAGGGGTGGGGGTGGGGGGCAGAGGGAGAAGCAGACTCCCCTCTGAGCAGGAAGCCTGATGTGGGGCTCCTCAGTCCTGGGACCCTGAGATCATACTCTGAGCAGAAGGCAGACGCTTAACAGACTGAGCCACACAGGCGTCCCAAACCAAATCATTTCTATTAGATTTCATAAAAAGAAGGTGGTGTTTGGTTCTGATACCACACTTCAGACTCAACTTCAATGAATACTTCAGTAGGAAACTTTTGTTTATATAAAGTTATCTAAAATGTTACTGATAACATCACGGCTTTGCTTTTTTTCTATTTATAATCATCTAACAAAGGTCTGCTAGAATGCAGTTTTTCTTTTTCTTTTCTTTAAGATTTTACTTATTTATTTGAGAGAGTAAAAGAGATAGCGAGAGAGAACATGAGCAGGGAGTGGGAGAGGGAGAAGCAGACTCCCTGCTGAGCAAGTAGCCTCAATCCCAGGACCCTAGGGTTATGATCTGAGCCAAAGGCAGCCGCTTAACCGACTGAGCCACCCAGGTGCCCTAGGATGGAATTTTTTAATATCAGTTTTGATGAAGCAGATTTTGGTGGTTCTTTAAGTGCATTATATTCACATGGAGAGATGTGTCCATTGCAACATTATGAAAACCTGTATTTAAATCACTGCTTTGGATTCAGAATACAAAAAATGTTATCTTTGCAAATTAATCGCATAAATATAAGGTATAGCTTACCTTATCACTAATGACCTATTACAATTTTAGATACATAAAAGTATCTCTTAATGAGTTTAAAAAATATATATGTATATATATATTTAGTTCAGCATGTACATATCTCTACCACAATGAGCCTCATGAAACTGAAGTCAATTTTTTAAAAAATATTTTATTTATTTATTGGACAGAGAGAGAGAGATCACAAGTAGGCAGAGAGGCAGGCAGAGAGAGAGAGGAAGGGAAGCAGGCTTTCCGCTGAGCAGAGAGCCTGATGCGGGGCTCGATCCTAGGACTGTGAGATCATGACCTGAGCTGAAGGCAGAGGTTTAACCCACTGAGCCACCCAGGCGCCCCACTGAAGTCAATTTTTTACTGTAAAACTTTATTTGCACATTGGCATAATGTTACGTAGCCTTCACACCAAACACATATGTTCACAAGGAACCTAAATGAAGCCATTGGAATCCCAGGGCAGTAACTGATAACTAAAGCCACTTTGTAGAGGGTCTGATATGTACCCATGTTTGTGGTTCGCTTTCCAAGACTCCTGAGAATACATACCCTGATCTCAGATTGAGGAAAAAAAAATGTCTTTCATCTTGTTTAGAAATCAGACTTTATTGGATTTGAGAACCAGCTCTGATGACTCATAGTTCTGTGATCTTGAACAGTATACTTAACGCCTCCAAGGCTCAGTTTCTTAGTTGGGAAAATGACCTAACAAAGTTGCTGTGAAATCCAATGGAATGATGAATGTAAAGCTGCAACTTCTTGACATTCCTTGTGTTCTTTTAGTTAATCATCAGCTGGACCTGAACGTTTTCCACCCAGTTCTCTGATAAGGCATCTTCCATATAGTAAGACATAATAGCTAATATCATTTTTATGTAGTATAATAGTAACATATACATATATATAGTTGACTCTTGAACAACGCGTGGGGGTTAGGGGTACTGACTTTCCAACCCTCCCAACACACCTGAAGATATACATAAGGTTTGACTCCCCTAACATTTAATTACTAATAGCTTACTATTGACTGGAAGCCTTAACAATAATGTAAACAGTGGATTAACACATATATTGTATGTTTTATGTATTATATATATACTATTCTTGTAATAAAGTACACTAGAACTAAGAAAATAATATTAAAGTCATAAGGAAGAAAAATACACTTATGGTACTCTACTGTATTTACTGAGAAAAATCCATGTGTGAGGAGACCCATTTTGTTCAAGGGTCATCTGTAATGTGTGTGTGTGTGTGTTGCGGGGGGGTGGGGGGGTGTATACAAATACACAGAGACCGTGTGGCTGAGGATTGTGGAAATAATCAAATAGAGAAAGAAGTGGTTCACATTATGGAAGTAAAAATACATACTTACAATATTACAGAGACATCCTAGAAATACAGTCCACTTGGACAGAAATAAATCTCATTAGGAGAGAATTTTGGAAAGTTGATGTCTTAGCTTCTTTTTCCCAGAGTCTGACTTTTCTAATCACATAGTGTTGACAGGGGCACATAAATTTAACAATATATGAAGGGGTTCTTAAACTGATGATATTTTAAGATGCCAAAAGGACCATATTCTATAATATAATGTATTTACAAATGATTACAAAGGAAATAGAGTGAGTTCTGATGTGCGTCTCCAGTTCCTTTTCACTAAGAATTTGGTGATAAATTTAAACTAATGTGATTAAGGAGTAGCCTAACAGCCCTCATGCTGATTCAGTCTGCACCCATGACTATGATCCTAACTTCTTGTCCAGAGCTGACTGCCTAAATGGCTCTTCTGCTCGCTTAAATGCCTCTGGTACTATCACTGTTAACGCTTGAAGAATGGCCGTATGATACTGTTAATTTCTGTCTCCCAAGCACTGTGTGCATTGTTCCTGCACCTGCAGTCTTTCTATCAGACCTATTGTCTTCTGAGATCGTGTTCTGTGGTGTCCGTGGGCATCGTGGCAAGACTGTTCTGGTGATCTCTTTGTAGGAAGTATGATCCTTCCCTGTTAGAAGCACCAAGGAGTTTCTAGAAAACAGTCAACACTCTCCCTCACAACAATTAGATCTAAAAATTAGCTCATTAATATAATGTTGTATGTTTTGTGTGTGTGTCCTACTGGAATTTGAATGTGATCAAATGAGATGCAAAGTGTAGAAGGTGGTAGAAGGTGAAAAAACTTTCTTTCCTCGAACCCCATGCCTGGGACCTCTTTCCTTCACTATACTCCTGGGGAAATCAATGAATTGTTAGGTGCTCAAAAGAGATCTCTAAGTAATGTTAACATCAGTATAGATAGAGCTGGGAAGTGAATATTATCGGATTATTACTTTTAGTAGGGATCCATCTCCTTCCTTCATGTGTTTTGTGTTTGAAGCTAGATATGAGGGATATACATTGAGTCTTCCCTCAGTGTAGAATATGAAAGAGAAGGTAATTAGAATTAATAGAAGATAAAAAGATTAAACAATAATAGAAAATGAGAACATTATAGAAGGCGTACGGATTTTATAAAAAGGGAAAAATTAATCTGCCGCACATGATTGACCCTGTTACAATAACCCTTTGTTTCTTTTTCATTTTACTTCTCCTCTTTTGTAATATCCTAAATGGGAAGAGGAATGAGTTATCTTACAAATTTAGATTTTGCAAACTTGTGCACTGATGAGAGTACTATTAAAATGCATTGTTAAGAAAAATTTTCAGGACACAAATGTGTCATTTCCTTTCTTCATGAACCAGATGCTGAAATACTATGTGATAAAGATTTTAGGACTCAACCGTAGAGAGGGAAGTGGATAAATCAGTGCTGCTGTCTTTAGGACAAACGGTAAAAGAAGTTTATTTTAATGTTTTTCCAAAATTGCTTCCATTGGTTATATGGGTCTACTTTGTGTCTGTGTGTGTTTGTGTGTTTGTGTGACAGGTGAGATGTATATATACATATATGTTTATATATATAATCAATAACTTTTGGTAGCATTTTTTATCTGTCACTAATAATTTGGTCTGATTGTTTCAATGATTAAAAAAAATAGAGATTTCTGCTAGGTTTTCTATGAGTGAAAAATGTATGTGCATAAATATATATGAAACATGCTAAGTACTTCATAGGTTAAACTAGCAAGAAGTTTTTAGCATATAATTGTCCATATTTAAAAAAAAATTATTGACCAGGGGCACCTGGGTGGCTCAGTGGGTTAAGCCTCTGCCTTCGGCTCAGGTCATGATCTCAGGGTCCTGGGATCGAGCCCCACATCGGGCTCTCTGCTCAGCGGGGGGCCTACTTCTCCCCTCTCTCTCTGCCTGCCTTGCTGCCTACTTGTGATCTCTGTCTGTCAAATGAACAAATAAAATCTTTAAAAAAAAATTATGGACCTTATTCAAGATGTGATTGAGGCTCTTTTAATTAGTCTCATTTTCTTACTTATCATATAATACCTGTATTTGCTTATATAACAAATACCGGTTGGATATTTACTATAGGCACTTTGCTGAACTAAACATAAAGAAGGGATCAGAAAAGTAGAACATAGTCTGTCTTCAGGAAGTTCATGATCTAAGGCAAATAAGCATAATATAATCTGAACACCTTAAGTATTTGTAAGGGTGCTATAGATAACTACTGTGGGAATGTAGGAGAGGCCAACATTACTTGGGGGAGAGGATTTGAGAAGGTCTTCATGGAGATATTTAAATCTAGGTTCATTTTGAAGAATGGTTGAGATTTACACAGCATAAAATGGGGGTTAGCATTCTCATTGGCCATGTGAGAATAGTGATAGAAAAGTCACAGAACTGAGATTGTGTTTTATGCAGTATTTAGGAGCTAATATTCTGCCAGTACAGTGCCTGTATTTAAATCTGGCCTCCCTACTTCCTAGTTGTATAACATTAACTAGTTACTTAAACATTCTTGCTCTTAGTTTCCTAAGCTTGTAAAATGAAAATACTGCTATATACCTCATGGAGAGTCTGTGAGGGTAAAAAGAAGAAAAGTCCATATATTTAAAAAAAAAAAAAAAAAAGAAGAAGGTACTTAAAAATAATTATTTACTGAAGGTACCTGTGTACCAGCCAATTTACGAGAATTATTTTAAGTTTTCATAATAATTCTTTCTTACATATATAAAGGAAGTGCAATCAAATCAATTAAAGTATTTGCTAAAGGTCGCAGAGCTGGGAAATGGCACAACCAGGAATCAGACCTAGACTTCCAGTTCAAGGATGAATTCACTACCAAGGATCAGCATCAATGGCGTCAGGATATTTCCATTCTCACCTTAATCCCTTTTATGGATATATTCCTTAAGTATAAAGCTGTTGGTTTTACAAATACATTCATTCAATTCCCATTCATATATATTTTTGACTGTTTGTACAAAATCAGAGTTTTTGTTTTTAAATAATAGGAAACATAACAGGGTTCTTATTTACCCCAAATCTTAAAGATGAAATTAAGGGTTTGATGGTAAATCTGATTTGGAACAGTCTTAGAAGAAAGAATGTACCTTAAATATATATTATGTATAAAGACTTTATTCATATCTATATAAAGGAAGTTCCACTGGGGCTTTACAAGCAACTGATATGAATAAACAAAAACTTTAGAAGACAAATAAATATATAATAAGAAATAATAATTACATGAAATATGTCTTCTACGCTAATGCTAAATAAAACAAAAGCCACTTTGAGATATAATTTAACTCCTATCAAAATCTAAATGATTCTAAAATAAATATTATTTCTGAGTAGTGGTAAATTTGGCTGAAAACTGCCATACTCCTATATGACTGGAATATAGTAAATTTGTATGATCTTTTGTAAGAGTAGTCAGGCAGTAGATACCAGGAAGTTTAAGAGAGTTTCTTTCACCTGGTAGTTCAACATGTAGTGAATTATCCTGAAGAAACATTTAAGATTAATAAAACTAAATTATGAACATATTTATAACATCATCATCTATATTAGTAAAACATGGCTCTCGAAAAGAGAAGGGAAAAATTTCTTAAAAATAACATTATAGGAAAATGACTACATAAATAAGATAGATACATTTGATGCATTACTATTTGGCCCATCAGTTTAAAGTTGAAAAAAAAATTAAAGTAAACAAATATTGATAAGCTTTAAAGGGAAATACATAAGACCACCTGGAATGGTATCCCCATGGTATCAACAGTGTAATGTGGATGCGTATGTACAAGATTCAAATTTCATCTGAAAAATGGGGGTATTTTTTTCTTATATAAAGGTGATGGGACAACAAAATTTTTTTCATTGAAGTATAGGTACAGTTGACATACAACATTATATTTGTTTCAGGTGTAAAATATGATAATTCCACATTTATATACATTACAAAATGATCAGCATGATAAGTCTAGTTACCATCTGTCACCATACAAATTATTTCAGTGTTGACTGTGTTCCCTGTGCTGAACTTCACATCTCTCGTGACTTACTTATTTGACACTGGAAGTTTATACCTCTGAATCCCCTTTGCCCATTTGCCCGTCCCCCAATTCCCTTTGCCTCTGGCAACCTCTGGCTTGTTCTTTGTAGTTATGGGTTTATGTAGTTTATGTAGTTTATCTTTTGTTTTGCTTGTTTATTTGTTTTGTGAACTTACGATATTTGTCTTTCTCTGTCTGACTTATTTCACTTAGCATAATATCCTTTAGGTCCATCATGTATTGCCACAGATGGTAATATTTCATTTTTTATGGCTGAGTAATATATAGAGATCTTATGAAGTACATCTTTATCCATTTATCTATTGATAGACCTTAGGTTACTTCCATATCTCTGCTATTGTATGTAACATTACAATGAGCAAAGTGGTGCGTATATTTTTCCGAATTAGTGTTTTTATTTTCTTCAGATAAATACCCAGAAGTGGAAATGCTGGCTTATGTCATATTTCTTTTCTTAATTTTTTGAGGAACCTCCATACTGCTTTCCACAGTGCTTGAAACAGTTTACACTCCCACCAAGTGTTCCTTTTACTCCACATCCTTGCCAACACTTGTTATTTCTTTTCTTATCTTTTTAATACTTGTCATCCTAAAGTATGAAGTGATATCTCACTGTGGTTTTGATTTGCATTTTCCTAATAGTTAGTGATGTTGAGATTGTTTTCATGTGTCTGTTGCTGATCTGAATGTCTTCTTTGGGAAAATGTTTATTCAGCTCTCCTGCCCCCTCCTTTTTAAATCCAGCTGTTTTTTGTTTATGGGGGGTGGTTTGTTGTTGTTTTTTTGTTTTGTTGTGTGTTTTGGGGGTTTTTTTGGTGTTGAGTTGTGTGAGTTCTTTATATATTTTGAATATTAATCCCTTATTGGATAATATGATTTGCAAATATCTTCTCCCATCTGACCCAACTTATCTTTTGTATTGTTATAATATTTTTATAATAAAAACAGGAAAAACTGAAGGGTATGTTTCCAAACAAGTTAACACTGCAACACTTTCATTACGGTTTTCCTGTTATAGCTTCTGTAAACTTTTCACCCACTTCATAAAAGGCTGATATTGCAGAAATGTGTTTCACTTCTCATGAGAACATGCTTTTAATAGATTATACAAACTCAAAAGATTTCACAACCCTTTTCCCGTGCATTGACACTTCGTAGGAATTGTAACTAAATGTGAGGTTACTTTTTCTCTTTGGAAATGACATTTACAGACACATTTGAATTGTTTGAATTGTTCACTGGGTGCTGCCAAAACTTCACATGTGTGTGTTCTCTAACATGACTAAAAATTACAATGATAATAATCATTGTAAAGAACTGAAGTAATCTGGTAAGTCTAATAAATGACTTTGAGGTAAAGTGAGAATACTGGGGGTGAAATTTTTTGTTTGAATTTAGTTATGCACAATTCAGAGAAAAACATTTTTTTTGAGAAAAACATTTTATTTCATGATGTATAACAAAAGGACTTTTGAAAATTTCACATGAGTGAAATAGGTACTTTTCTTGAGGCATAAGCTCAAATATGAAAAATAGTCATAATTTTTTTCATTTATTTATGTAATTTTTTTAAAGATTTTATTTAATTGACAGAGAGAGAGAGATCACAAGTAGGCAGAGAGACAGGCAGAGGGGGAGGAGGAAGCAGGATTCCCGCTGAGCAGAGAGCCCGATGCGGGGCTCGATCCCAGGACCCTGAGACCATGACCTGAGCCGAAGGCAGAGGCTTAACCCACTGAGCCATCCAGGCGCCCCTCTTTTTCAAAGTTTTAATAAATCTACCCAAAGAAACTGTAGTTTGAAATCCAATAACTTGCACCATGCTTATCACCTGCATAAGGCCATAGAAGACAGATCAAAGCTTAGAGGCCTAAAACAAAAACAAAACTGAGCATCATCTCTAGTTCAGGGTAAAAGGGAAATAAATAAAATATTTAATGGACAGTATATATTTTATCACTAGTAATAAAGACCAGGTCACTGCTGCCAAAGCAAAGGATAATTTTTTTTACTTAATTTGTATAGTTTATTTCCTCAATGTATTTTGGGTAGGTTGTGAAAGCCAGGTAAGTTCATGCAATCAGAAAAATAAAAGAGGAGATTGATGACTAGAATGCCCCCAGCTACATGCTTTTCTGACCTCGTCTGCTGGGTCTTCTGCCCCAAGCTGCTGCTGCTGTGATACTGATCCACTCTGGTCCCCGTGCTGTCCACGCCCTCCTGCCCTTTAATAGATTTCCCATCCCTTGGGTAGTGTCCTCATCCTAATTCCTGCTCACTTTTCAAAACTTTGATAAAGGTATCATCTGTTCTGTGTTCCCGCCTTGACCACCCGCTTGCTCAAAGAATTAATCACTCACTTTTGGACTATGTCTGTGCTGTGTGTGTGTGTGTATGTGTGTGTGTATACACACACACACACATGTATACACACACACACATACATACAGACATACATACATGCAATAGTAGTGAGATCACTGTCAGGTTTGTTTTTTTTTTTTTTAGATATTATTTATTTGTCAGAGAGAGAGAGTGTGCGCACAAGCAGGGGGAGTAGCAGGCAGAGGGAGAGGCAGGCTCCTCGCTGAGCAAGGAGCCTGATGTAGGACTTGATCCCAGGACCCTGGGATCATGACCTGGGCTGAAGGCAGAGGCTTTAATCCACTGAGCCACGCAGGTGTCCCACTGTCAGATGATTATAAGGATTTTATTCCTCTGTATTAATGCATAAGATCTTTGGGGGCTGTGAATATTCTATGCACATTCATCTTGGCCTCCTGGTGACTTGCTCTGTACTTGATATAATGATACATAATAAGAATTTGTTGGATGGGTCTGCATGAAGGGATAGGTATTTCTATCTTAAAGTCATTGATTGGAAATATCCTAATACCATCTGTTTTTTATTTGTTTTCATGGAGAGGCATCTAGCATTCTAGAGCCAGCTTAAAAAAAAAAAAAAAGTAGAATTCTTTCTTTCTCCCAAGAAAACTCCTTTAACTCTGTGGCTTACAGGAAACAAACTGAGGGTTGCTGGAGGGGAGAGGGATGCGGGGATGGGGTAACTGGCTGATGGACATTAGGGAGGGCACGTGATGGAACATGATGGAACGAGCATGTAACAACTGATGGCTCTCTGACCTCTACCTCTGAAACCAGTACATTAATTAATTTAATTTAAAGAAAAAAATTACAAATTTAGTTTAAAGAACATGCGGAGCTTCTAAACAAGAATATGGATGAAAATAACATTCATCCTGCTTTCTTGAGGCCAAGATTAGATTGGTAGATTATCATTCTGAATTTGCCACTTTCTTTCCTCTTTAAAATAATGAAATGGTAGGTTTTCTGTAAGGAGCATCCATATAGACTTTAACAGTTGTCAAATATGTATACATAAACACACAGGCAATGATTTGAGAGAGATCTCCAAAGACAACTTGAGGAATCTGTATTGTTGCTGAAATTCATGAAGATTTTTTTTTTCATGAAAACAAATATTAAAAGCATGTTAACAATCAGATTGCTCAAGGCAAGTATGACAGAGAGAGAGAGAAATAAAGCTCCCAACCTTCCATCCATATTGGGGATTTATGTTGAAGAGTGGTTCTCGAGGAGAAATAGGTATTTGGAAATGTGTGGGGATAAAGTTTTTGGGTTTTACTTATTTATTTGTCAGGGAACTGTAATATAAGTAACATAAGCACTAGGAAACATTATTGACACTTAGAGGGTGGTAATCACAATAAAGATAGTCCTTCACAAAAAAGAGTTGTCCTAGCCACAATGCTACTAATGCTCCTCTGAGAACTACAATGGGATGTGGCCATCGCTAGCTGCTGAATAGACCTGGCAAAGTAAAAATGGAGGCTAATAAGGAAAGAGCTAGAGTGAGTGGCAGTGTCTCAACAGCATGACATAGTCACCCAGCCCTAAGATTTGGTTCAGCTCAAGGAATCTACCAGAAAAGTAAGAATACAGAATAGAAAGAGGGAGGAGGAGGGGGAGGGGGAGGGGGAGGGGAGGAGGGAGAGAAAAGGAGGGGAGAAGGAAGGAAGGAGGAAGGAAGGATGGATGGATCTGAATCACGGACACCACTCATTTGCCAGGAAGTTCTTTATCAGAAGAAACACATCTTTTTGGTCACAGTATGTCCAAACATCCATCTTGTTTAAAAAACAAAAACAAAACTTATATATGACTAATATCTTACCAAAAAATATCTAGTCCCTTCAGTAAATATTAAGTATATTCTATATTATATTAAGTATATTCTATATTATAACCTATAATAAAGAATATTACAGGTTGATTTAGGCTCTGCTCATTGAATGTCAAATGAAAACAGACATGGACCATCCTCTTATGTCACTCAAGGTCTAGAGAGATTTATCAGATTCAAAAGGTTTCATCTTTTTTACAAAAATATTCCCATCTAGAAGACTGAGTAACATAAGAGATCTTTCCTTTGCATTTAAGTGGAACTGGAGTTACACTATCACACAAAAGCCATGGTCATGCCCAAGGAGAAAGGGCCAATAAGCAGCCTAAAAGGAAAAGACTTCTGGTTAATAGCAGGTATATATAAACGTATACTTTATGAGTCCATTTTTAAGAATTTTTATTTAAATTCTAGTTAGTTAACATACAGTGCAATATTAGATTCTGGAGTAGAATTCAGGGGTTCATCATTTACATACAACACCCAGTGCTCATCACCAGTGCCCTCCTGAATCCCCATCACCCATTTAGCCCACCCCCAACCCAACTCCCTCCATCAACCCTTGGTCTGTTCTCTATCATTAAGAGTCTCTTAAGGTTCTCCCATCTGTCCACCCCCCCCCATAGGTGTGAGCCCATTCTTTATAAACTGAGTTAAAAGATAAACAGCTTTGCTACATAGTTCCAATTGCTTTGAACTATAGTTTTAAAATGAATTCAGCTCAGCTTTCTTGTCATTTCAGTTTTTAAAATTGTTTGTTTGTTTTGCTTGGCAAGTAAAGCTATCATCCAAATCAAATAATAGAATAAATTAAAAAGGGGAAAATAGCAGGAGAGTCTGCATCTGAATTATCCAATTTGGTTTCCTATAATGGTCAATTTTCCCAGATGTTTATTTCTTTCACTTTGTCTCTGCCTAAGAAAAGAGTGTCTAAGTCCCTTCCCTTATGTCCCCTTTCTCCACAGTAGCCAAATCATTTAAAGATAGTCTTTGGTCTGGGGCGCCTGGGTGGCTCAGTGGGTTTATAGGAATTTCAGCCAGTCCACAGAATGATGTATATACAAAGATTGCCATTGCAAACCGCAAAATAAAGAATCGCTTTGGTAATATTTAAAAACATACATATATATTGACAGTTCAGTCACATCCTTACTCGCCAGTACCTCTCCCCAAAGCAGGATGAATGTTTGCATTTGAACGATTGGCCTCCATTTCCTGGACAGGATGTGAGTCTGGTGTCCCAGAGCTGCCTGTGCACTCAGTTAAAACCTCAGCTGTACTAAATCCCTAACTCAGCATTAGAGAAAATAAGAAATGATCAGAAGATGTTGACTTTATGCTAAATTTATCAATCAAGTGAACTGAACTGTTTCCAAGAAAAAATCATACAATTTTTTCCATTGAAAAATAAAATGTGGTCTTCTGACTGGTGGCAGTCTACATCATTAAGAAAACTTATTGGGGGGAGGTGCACCTGGGTGGCTCAGTCAGTTAAGTCTCTGCCTTTCCAGTGGGGAGTCTGCTTCTCCCCTTCCTCTGCCCCTCCCCATTCTTGTGCTCTGGCTCACTCTGCTCTCTCTTTCATATAAATAAATAAATAATCTTAAAAAAAAAAAAAAAAAGAGGGAACAAGAGAGAGAGAACTT
Source organism: Martes martes (assembly GCF_963455335.1). Classification (NCBI taxonomy): domain Eukaryota; kingdom Metazoa; phylum Chordata; class Mammalia; order Carnivora; family Mustelidae; genus Martes; species Martes martes. Next base: position 22,229,093 of record NC_137889.1, on the reverse strand, counting down.
GTTAGAATTGCATTCTTGATCCCCCCCAACCTTAAATATCAGAAACTCTGGGGTGAACCCCATCAGTCAGGCCTCTCAAAGGATTCCGATGCATCTTAAAGAGATGTAGGCATAGATGGAGTCATAGAATGAAACTGTGCTTAAAAAACTACAAAGACTTATCTGTGCTGCTACCATTGTATGAGGGAAGCCCTGAAAGAAAACAACACAAAGAAGAGAACAGGGAAATGAAGTTTTGCTGTGGTTTTAATCTAGTGGCTAGACTTTATCTTTCTCACGCGATAAACAGATGCCTTGGCAAAAGAAAAACTGACTCATGAAGCTCTGATAAAAGATCACAGGAAATATTTGCTTCAAATTTTGCATAACTATTTGTTTTATCCAGAACCTTTGATGAAAGATCACAGGAAATATTTGCTCCAAATTTTGCCCAACTATTTGTTCTAAGGGAAATTCTTTTTCTTTTCAGCTAAACAGTTGTTTTCTGTCACTTGGGAAATGTTGTTTTTGTTTTTGTTTTTAGGTAAGGAAGAAATGTTACCTCTCACTTTCAAAAAACACACATCTACACATCTGTAAACGCAGATGTGCATTTGTCCATAGAAAGATACATGAGTAGATTTCATGCAGGTCTGTCTTTCACTGTGAAAATTAAAACTTATGGGTAGATACAATATATTGCTAGATATGGCAGATAGGTAAATTTAATTAGTCGTACTTGTTCCCTTGCTAAAATTGAATTTTATTTGTTTTTTAAGATGTTATTTATTTATTTGAGAGAGAGAGAGACAGTAAGAGGAGGGTGGGGGGAGGAAGAAGTAGAGTTCCCGCTGAGCAGGGAGCGCCATGCGGGACTCTATCCCAGGACTCTGGGATCATGACCTGAGCCAAAGGCAGATGCTCAACTGACTGAGCCACCCAGGCCTCCCTAAAATTGAATTTTAATTTTAAATTTCCACTTGAGACATTATGCCAAGGGCCCTAGACCCTTCGTGTGTAACTGAAGTGTTTTTCCACGTGTCTGACAGAAGTATGGAACAGTGGAATAGCTTCGTGGAGCAACAGGATGACACTGATAACCGCTCAGAATCTGTGAAGTTTGATGCCTACTCCATGACAGCCTTGCTCCCTCCGTGTAAGTATGAGTGGGGTGCCTGTGGAGAGTGTCCTTACAGTCAGTGGCACGACGTAAAGTTACAGTCGTGGGACTTACCTTACCTGTGTATGAAGGTTAAGACTTAGTGGACGAGTAGGTCTTCTCCTCTTTTGAGACAGAATAGAAAATCAGCTTAGGTTGGACGGAGGAAGCTTTGTTTTAGGTTAAATTGGTCCACAGTGTTGAGGGAGTCCTCTGACCTCTCAGCCACTGGACGAGGTCCTGGAAATAACTATACCCCTAACACCGTTAATGAATATTTGAAAATCGTGGGTGGTATATACTTGAATTAGTCTCCTAGAGCTGCTGTCACACATCACCAGAAATTGGGTGGCTTCCAACCACATTTGTTCTCTCACAGCTCTGAAGGCCAGAAATCTGAAGTCAAAGTGTCAGCAAGCCAGTGCTCCCTTTCAAGGCTCTTGCTGGCCTCTCCCCAGCTCCTAGTTGCTCCTGCCAATTCGTATTGTTCCTTGGCTTGTAACTGCATCACTCCTGTCTCTGCTTCCGTCTTCACAGGGTCTTCTTCCTGTGCCTTTATGTGCGCTCTACTCTATTCTTGTAAGGACACCATCATGGGACAAGGGCCCACGTGAATCCAGTATGACCTCATTTTCACTTGATTATACCTGCAGAGACCCCGTTTCCAAATAAGGTCACATTCACAGGCAGTTGGAGTTAAGACATCAACGCTATCTTTTCAGCAGTGCTGAAACAGAGGTTTGCACGGTCACAAGAGCTCAAAAGAATCAGTATTCGGTTATATGTAGACAGGTTCTATTAAGGCGACAAGACGGAGTTGCGTTCAATTCTGCCAAGCTTTAAAGGCTGAATAGGTTCCACGGAAAGAGGAGGGTGGGTGAAAAAGGACCCACAGAAATTTCAGTCGGAGGAGGCAGCATATGCAAGGGACAAGAAGGATGCGTTTCTACACAGACAAAGCTGAAATACAGTCCATAACCCCAAGGAATGACAGGCATTATGCACTACACAGTCGATGGGTGGGAGAATGTGGCATGATGAGACAAAAGGGATTAAGACCCTAGTAAAAGCTGTGCAAGGTAGAGATGATGAGAGATTGAGGAGGGAGCACAGAAGCATTGGGGACAGAGAAAAAGCAGCAGGAACTTTGAAGAGCTACTTAAAAGGCAGAATGCAGCAGATCTGATTATAAATTAAAGATAAGGGAGATCACCGATGAGTTTCAGGCTCATTCAGCCTGGCAAAGGGTAGCCCGTCTTGCTTGCTTTGCGGGTTGTTCTTTTTATTTCTTTAGTTCTTTCTCTCTTTTTTTAGGCTTAGTTTTACTGAATTTTCTCTCCTTTCCCTTTCAATGCCTCGTAGAACATTATTGAATAATATCTAAACTTTTATTTTTAATTTGGGAACTTAAAACCGGAAAACAAAATCTTCTCTTTTATACTGCAATGAAAGCAATGGCCATAGGAAACAAATGTTTAATGGATGTTCTATTCACCTAATCAGAGAAAATGTCTTCGTCCTCTACTAAGATTCCCCTCCACATTGAGTTAACTTTTCCACAATTAGTATCCCATTATGTGAATCACTATTCCAAGTAAGTGGATAATATGAAAATATTAATATTTTCTGAAATACCCAGAGGATGGGTTTCATTGATCTGTTCTGAAGCTTAGTCAAAATGTGAATAGTTTTCTCTCATTTTTTAATGCATTCAAATCATAAGAGGTATCCAAATACAGAATTATTGAGATGAAATTAGAAAAGAAAATTTGCATAATTATCATTGAAAACAGATGTCTCTTTTATCTGATTTAAACTCTGAAAAAAATCATAATTACAGAGTTACTTGAGGAATGTGGTTTTTACTCAGAATATATTCCCACATGAAACAGAATAAAATTTATGTTTGAATATACTGGTATCAATATTAAAATATATCAGAAAAAAATCAGAAAATACTAAAATTTGTCAACTAATGAATGCCCTCAAATGAGACAAGTACGAGTTGTAGAGGACAATAACTTGTCATGGATGTTTAGTTAATGGAAAGTAGATCAGATGTTCGTAGTCATCCCTGTATTGGCTTTTCTTGTGATTGTTCCTTTTGCTTCCTACTGAATAAATGGGGGCAAATTTTTTGTTCCCCTTTTATTCCAATAGGCTTGGTCGTAATGATAAAATTGGAGATTACCAAAATGTTAATTAAGTAAGAAGAGTAAGTTTTCTAACAGCAGGTTGGGCTTTCGTTTTTTCAGATCCGAAAAATGGCCCTACCCTTCCAGAGAAACTGAAGTCCCTCAAAGCTGCACTGATTGCCCTTTATCTTCTTGTGTTTGTGGTGCTCGTACCCATCGTCGGAATAATGGCAGGTACAGTATTCCAGAGTTTTGAAACTCAGCAACTCAGCCTGTGAATTCGTTGTTGTAGAAACAAAAAGAAGCATTCAGTCTTTTGTACAGGGGAGATTCACTAGGAAAACATCATTATCGCAAAGTGTTTCTCAAATTCATAAATTTAAAAAAATAGATTCTTTAGAGTTAATAGGTTAAAAAGAGTAGAGAATAGAAGATTGAGATACAAATACAGCTGTGTAGAGGTGCGATGGAATGGATTAGACAGTTCCAAAAAATATGTTATCCCCTGGAGTCCTATGTACTTCTCGTGGTGGGTGATGAATTTTATGATAAGTATTCCAGCCACCAATGTGAAGATATGAGCAGGACCACTTACATGCACAATGCCTAAAACAAAGCAAGACAGCAACACGAATACAAGCCAGTTGTTTGGGGGAAAAAAAGCTCTTCTGCTCTTGGCACTGAGAGGAGAAAGAAAGATTCCTGCAAGTCCTCACGGAGAGGAGATCTTGCACAATAACAGCCTGTATTTCAAGAATATCTTAGGCTAGTATTTAAACGTCTCTTAAAATAACCTGATGGCATCCCCTCAACCTAAAAAAACCTAGAACACTTTAAAGGCACTACTTCTTTGGAAGTCTAACCTGAGGTAGGGATGAATTTGAGGGTTTCCACAGTGGTGGGTGGCTTGCATATAACACAGTCAGATCTGTAAATATTATTTTGCCTTTTTGATGGATTTGATTGGCATCTGAATTTATGTGCCTTTTGGCTCTCCTGTTTCTGACAGGCAAAATGTCTGGATGTAGGCTCTCCCAAGCCGGGAGTAGGATACATGTTTATGGGCGTACAAGTCAGCCTAACCCTAAACACGAGGCCAAACCTCCTCTGTAAAGAGGCAACCTAAAGGAATATTCAAAGACAGAGCCAGAATTTGCTAAGAAATGATAATAAAACCACAACAGCTCTGACAGTAGCTGTCACTTTTGGGCATTTGCTGTGTCCAGACACTGGCCATATAGATATTCCACAGATTATCTTAAGATTCCTTTACAATTACCCTCGAGCAGACATAAATGTATTCTCATTATCCACAAAAAGAAACTAAGACTGCTCAGTGGTAGAGCATGCAGTTGCCACCAGGAGTCTTGACTCCTAACCTCTGTGGTCTGCTCTCTCCCGATGTAACTGAATTTTTAGAACAAAATGGGATTGGCCAATTAAATACACACACACACACACACACACACACAGCAAAACAGTTTCCATAGTTTTAGCCAAAAAAATGTTTCCACAGGTAAAAATTAATTCCTGCTTTGGCCATTAAAAAATAAATAAAATAAATAATAAATAAATAAATAAATAAAATAAAAAATAATGAAAAATAAATAAAAACAAAAACCAACCAACCACAACAAATGGAACTGACCAACCAAGCAAACCAACCACAGCCATCAGTGGAAAAGGACCTGTTGTTACACAGCTGACTTGCTGATGAGTTGAGATTATCTATATGTTGTTTATGTATATGCTTATGTTGATCTGAAATGCTCAGTTGAAAGACGCTTCATTGCTTGGGATCATTAGGTATAAGCTAGTAAGAATCTGGGTAAGTTCCATCCATTTTATAGAAACCCTGGCCTACAGAGTGAACGCCAGGGAGTTGGAACGTCTATCTAACAGTCACGGGCAGAATGGGCCAGTGAAATCAGGAAAGAATTTAGGGTTTTAACCAAGTTCAGAATTTGGGGGCTATTAGAAAATACCACCAAGTTGGGACGCCTGGGTGGCTCAGTTGGTTAAGCGGCTGCCTTCGGCTCAGGTCATGATCCCAGGGTCCTGGGATCGAGTCCCACATCGGGCTCCTTGCTCAGCAGGGAGCCTGCTTCTCCCTCTGCCTCTGCCTGCCTCTCTCTCTGCCTGTGCTCACTCTCTCTGACAAATTTAAAAAAAAAAAAAATCTTATAAAAAAAAAAAAAAAGAAAAAAGAAAATACCACCAAGTTTGCACATTCATTGTTGGATTGAAATGACTGATCCAAAGTAGATTTGTTAGAAAAAAGAATGAGAGAATGAAAGAAAGAGAAAGAAAGAGTTTGGTTCCCTAAAGCTATAGCAGCCACCTACTAAGACTGACAAGAAGTTAAAAACGTTCAAATCTTATACGTTCACATTAGCACTCAAATTTACCACAACTTGGAATAGATCTCACTGTTTCTGTCACACTTGAATAAACAATTGACAATCCGTTTTCAACTTTATTAAGTTACAGATCAGAATATTTTCCGAAACCAAAACAAAACAAATGCAATACATATCTCTATTCGATATAAAAAATTATAAATAAAGACAAACTATATCTCTAAAAGATAGAAATTACTCTGTTTTGGCAAATATGAATTGATAGATAAAATTTTGTGCATAAAGACTCTATTTAAATTTAAAGTGTCTTATATGATGAAAGATACTTCTTAATGATGAAGGCTGCTCCATATGCTATCATTTCTTAATGAAACTCCTGGATCCCTATCGTACTACAACATAACGTCTCTGGCAATAAAATACAATCTAAGATTAATGCATATGTAATTGTTGCTGAAATACTGAAGATTCTTTAGCTCAAAATAATACAAATTTTTGGCAGGAGAAGATATTAGCAACATGAAGGAGTAAATGTGATGTGTGAAATCAAATACCGCTCTCTCCCTGGGGGTTTGCGCAAGCCATAAAAGTTTGTCTCCTTCAAATGTGAAATAGAAAAGTCACAAAATGCCATCTTAATGAAAGAAATGAACATTTGAAGATCTGAAGTCTCTCATTCTTTACCTAGATTTATGATACAGAGTTAAACAGTTTTTTGAAAAGTTAGGATTAGTTTTTATATAGGATTTGGGAAAACAAGCAGTGTTGTGTTTGTAAATCTGTAAGCAAAAATATGGTCTTTTTGTCAACTTTATGTTGAAGTCCATGTCAGATAGAAACCTTTGGTCAACGTGATATTTTGTCATTTCAAGTCTTCCCTCTCCATACTGTGAAAAAGATTTGCTTTATCCACGTGAAATAGAAATCATTTCCAGGGAAAGAAAAATTACATGGTTTGAGCAATTAGATCACTATGCTTAGTAAAATAATGTGCAGAAACTACAGTGCTCATCACAACGCCCAACCTCCCCCTAGTTTTTTTTTTAATTAAACAGTATTAGTTTCCCATCAATATTTTCAAATATTGTGCATACAGACACATAATCACAGAATTTGAATCCAAAATATTAGTAACAAAAAAGCTAAAAGCTATCAAATGCTTACCATATGCCAGGAAATAGTATAAACACTTTACATAAATTCGCTCATTTAATTATTTGAACACTGACTGTTAGTATCCTATGATATAGTAAAATAGAACCGCGGACAGAATAATTTGCCTGAGATCACAGATTAAAAAGGAAAGAACAAGAATTGCTAAACCAGGCAGTTCTACTTTAGAACCTAGATTTTTAACTGCTATGTAGAAAAGGCAATAATCATCATGAAAGGAACATTTTTAAGGGACATCTTTGAAATAGTTTTGTAAAAATTGTTAGTTTGGGTCCCTATTATAGTCAAAATCCATTCCCAGTTTTACATCCCCAGAATTCCTCAAGCAGTGCTCTATACGTGGTAGGTGCTTAATAAATAAATCATAGAATTAAGTGCCTGAATGAGGCTATTAAGTCCAGAACTTGCTCCCCACACTGAAGATAATAAATGTGATGAGATCCAACTAAAACGTGTTTTTGTCTACTTCCTTAATAAATTAAGAAGTGTAAAACACTACACACTCTGGATTATATAAAAATGTTGTCAAACATTTTATTCCAATAAGCTAATTTTAAAGAATCTCACTAGGAAAACATGATATAATTTGGCTTTTTAAAATTGGGATGTAATTGCATGTATCATTCCGTACTTGTTCCTAATATAATAATAGCTATAATAGCAACCATCATCAACCAGCTTCTTTAAGTAAAGATGGTGAAGACCATAACTGATCTAAGATATCTTTCATGGATAAAGCACTTTAGTTTGAACATAATTGTCCTATGGGCCAGCTGTGTGCTATGGGATTTGTATGCCTTACCTCATGCATCCTCAAAACCACTGTTGGAAACAGTTACTACTTTTCCATCTTTGAGGAACTTAAGAAGCAAACTTTCCCAGAGTACCCTAGCTAGTAATTGAGTAATGGAGTTAGGCAGCTTGTCTGGTGCAGTCACTCTGGAAAACAGTATGGAGGTTCTTCAAAAAGTTGAAAATAGAGGCACCCTATGACCCAGCAATCGCGCTACTGGGTATTTACCCTAAAGATACAAACATAGTGATCCAAAGGGGCACGTGCACCCCAGTGTTTATAGCAGCAGTGTCCACAATAGCCAAACTATGGAAAGAAACTAAACGCCCATCAACAGATGAATGGATAAAGAAGACATTATATATATATATATATATATATATATATATATATATACACACACATACATATATATATATATAATGGAATACTATGCAGCCATCAAAAACCCCCCAAAATCTTGCCATTGCAATGATGTGGATGGAACTAGAGGGCATTATGCTAAACAAAACAAGTCAATCAGAGAAAGACAATTATCATATAATCTCACTGATATGAGGAATTTGAGAAATAAGACAGAGGATCATAGGGGAAGGGAGGGAAAAATGAAACAAGATGAAACCAGAGACGGAAATAAACTGTAAGATACTCTTAATCTTAGGAAACAAACTGAGGGTTGCTGGAGGAGAGGATGGGTGGGATGGGGTGGCGGGGTGATGGACATTGCGAGGGTATGTGTTGTGGTGAGTGCTGGGTGTTGTGTAAGATGATGAATCACAGACCTGTACCCCTGAAACAAAAAAATACATTATACAGTAATAAAAAAAAAATAACATCAGGCAGTTTATTCCTGAGTAAATACCAACCTCTCATTTATATAACAGGTAATCTTGAGCTTGGGGTGGAACTAATTATCTTTTATGTGTTATTTCACTTAATTCTCAAAAATCCATAAGGCTGATACTATTGCCATATCATTTTTATTAAGAAAACTGATGTATCAGGTATAGCTGTGTATGTAGATATATTTTTAAAGCATATAGAGTTACTCTTTTTATTGCTCGATAATGGTCAATGTGAAAAATCTTATGCATTCAAAATAAGTGAATAAAAAACTAATATATATGTAGATAAAATAATAATATAGATAGAAATAGAGGGAAATAGGAAAAACAATCTTAACTATCACTGATTAGTGATAAAATGGTACTTAACATTTTTTTGTTGCATGTAATTATGCATTACTTTTATCTGCAGAGCTTATACTTTTCATGATTCGAAACTCTAGACATACTGCTCTAGATCTTTTCTGAAGGATATTTACCTTGTTTAGAGAACATGTGCCCATTTGGACATACATATCGGCAACTCTGTATATCCCCCAAATACAATGTAATAGATTTTTGTTTGTTTGTTTAGGAAATAATTACTTAGAAGATTTTTTTCTCAAAGCATTAGATGTATTAGTAAAAATAGAGCAAATTAAGTGCAGGAGTTTTGTTAAATTTGGTAGATCCATACAGATAATACAATGTAGGTATTAAAATTATTTTTGTAATAATAATATGCTAGTGAAAAAAAGAGACAGATTTGATATACATACATCGAAATGTTAGCATTTAACTCAGGATGGTGAGATTATGAGTAAGTTATTTTTCTTTATTATCTATCTTTTAAAAGTTTTCTGTTATGAATATGTATTTTATAATAGGTAAGGAGGAATCTTATAAAAATAATATTTTTTAAAGTGAAAAAAATTGCTCAATTTCTTGTCCCACCAATAATAAACAGTCCTGCATAAACCGAAAATAACAATTCTCGGCCAGCTTAAGTGACTGGATGAGGAAGATGAGCCAACAGTTTATTCGTACAGTGGATAACACTAATACTTCTATTTTTACTACGTATTGTTTCTGTCACATCATTTATCTTCATAACAGCTAACGTATTCAACATGTTTGCTTCAGATACTGTGTTAAGCATTATCTCATTTTATCCTAACAGACCTGAGGAGTAGGATACAATGCACTTCATAATCTCACTGTCAAAGCCAAATGCAGTGGCCCAGAAGATGCATATAAGCAGCAATTCAGAAAGAATGACTTGATCCTGGAATAAATTCCGATGTAAAGTAGGACAAGGAGGCTGGCTGTCTTCCTTTCAACAATATGTGTAGTATGGTTCACACATTGTATATTTAAAGTAAATACCCAGTTTAGGATAGCATTCAAAATGTTAGAATGGAATGGAATGGTACAGAACGGAGTGGTGTATGCATTAGAGGATACAGGCCATGACTCTGTTTATTTTTACTTAAATATACAGCACAGCTCCTGAAGAGGGAAATGAAGAATTGCACAGTTGGCTCAATTAATGCAAACGAAATATCTCAAAGTCTCACAGGAAAAGGAAATAACAGTGAAGATGAGATGAGATTTCGAGAAGCTGTTATGGAACAAATTAACAACATGGAGAACAGAATCCAATATATTTCAGATACAGACGCCAATCTCATAGATTCAGAGCGTTTCCAAAATTTCAGTCTGGTGACTGATCAGAGATTTAATGAAGTCCTTCTCCAGCTGAGTACCTTGGTTTCCTCAGTTCAGAGACACGGAAACGTGATAGAAGAAATCTCCAGGTCATTAATAAGTCTGAATACCACATTGCTTGATTTGCAGCTCGATATTGAAACGCTGAATGGCAAAGTCCAAGACAATACACTTAAACAGCAAGAGGTAAGAACTTTTGTATTAGAACATCACATGCTGGGATTGAATCCGTCTAGATCCTATCTCCTTAGACATTTCAAGGAAACAAAATCTGCAAACCCCCATTTCAACATCATCTGACTTACCCTGATTTCTCTGCCAATCTTACCAGAAGGTTGTACGTGAATTTACCTACTATCTTCTCCAGGTTCCCAACAAAATGAGGGCTATTTTTACATTGGATATAGACTCTCTTAAGCTATTTTAATTCTATAAATCTTGTTATACTTGAGACTGTCTAAACCAATTATAATTTTTAGATTATCTTAGACCTAAATTTCTTCATCATTAAAGAAATGGAAACCTCATTTACATGAATAGCACGTACTCTACATTTGTAAGTAGTTTGTCATTCCCAAGAAGTAGACGTAAGTTTTAATGTGTAAAGATAACTGTAATTAAAGAGTTAAATTTTGAATAATACTCGCAACATTTAATTTTTATCATAGGGCCAAATATGCAAGATAAGAGAGTAAGCCGTGTTTAGACCAGCTTGTCAACCAAACTTTCACTGTAAAGGGCCAGATGTGGAAGTTTAGTCTTTGGGGACTGTAAGCTCTCCCCTATGACTATTCAGCTGTGCCATTGTAGTACACAAGCAGCCAGAGACAGTATGTAGACACAGGAGGGGAGCTGGGATCCAGTTAATCTTTGTTTACAAAAACAGACTTCAGCCCATGGATCATAATTTTCTCACCTCTGTTATAGACTGTCCTGTGGCCAACCTACCAGATTGCTTTGTATTGATGAGAAAGAAACTAAAAAGCAGCCCGTTATTTCAAAATTGTGGGTTTTTTTCGTTGCTAAATAATTATAATTGTTCCATTCCATGAAAAATAAGCATATGACTAAAATTGAACTACTGTTCTGAAAAAGTAATCTTTGTATTATCAAATATCTAAGAGCTAAGATTGTAATTAATGTGAAGCCTATAAAGTTTCTTTCCACCATTAGCTAAACAACGTTGGTATCCTGGTAGTAGATTTTATTTGAATAGACCCATTTTTGATTAATGAAGTTGTTTTCTGTATAGAGACAGTATTAACAGTAGTGGTTTTTTTAAAATGGCTGTCACTTATCGAGGAACAGTAAACCTCTAAAGTCATAACATCAGGTGAAAACCAACTAAATTATGGACTAGGGAACAGACAAAACCAGTTACGAAAGGCATAGTTTACATCTTTCTTTATAAGGTACAATCACTCAGGACTTTTGAATTTCACGTGATCCTGGTTTTAAGATGTCAGAAGACAATGGCATGGCCAACACCAGCCTTGATAACCCATGTCACCTCTTCCAAAATCTGACTGTGTTTCTCACACTGTTAATAAGCATCTAAGTATATCAGTTACTGTTGAAATATCAAGGACTCTGGGGCAGCTGGGTGGCTCAGTCAGTTGGGCGTCTGCCTTTGGCTCAGATCATGATCCTGGGGTCCTGGGATTGAGCCCCATTTTGGGCTCCCTGCTCAGTGGGGAGCCTCCTACCCCTCCCTCTGCCTGCCCCTTCCCCTGCTTGTGCTCACACTCACTCTCTTTCAAATAAATAAAGTAAGTAAGTAAGTAAATAAAATCTTAAAAAAGTATCAAGGACTTAGGCTATGGAAGGGTAGAGAGAGTCACAGGGTAGTTAACTGTCTACAGGACAGAAGAATATGGGAGACAAATAAAATTTCAGTTATGAGAGTAATAACTGATTAAGCTGGAGGGAAAGAGGACAGGAGAAGAAATATTACTTTACATAAAAGCAGAAGAGCAGTGAAACAGGGCAAAGAGAAAGAAAATGGACCACATGGACAGACAAGATAGTATTTGGTATTGCTAATGCCCCAGATTTCAGTAGAGACTATAGGATTTCTATAAACTCACATCAAGAGTTGAAACCAAATTGGAAACTGGAAGAGAGTAGAAATCTTGAATGTATTTGAAGTGCTAATTACTGGTAACAATCAAAATGTAGTGATCAGTGGACTCTTTGAGTTCAGATAGATCAGACTTATGTTTTTGAGGGGGTCTTAGCATTAGAAATGAAGGTAGAATCTTATGACAAATTTGTGCAACTGAAAAAAAGAAAGAAAGAAATGAAATGAAGGTAGAGGGAATGGAGGGACTTCCAAAGCTATCCCCCCCACCCCAGGCAGTAATCACTTGTAGAGATTTAGAAACTGGGTCAGGGCTAGTGTATGTATATGGACGGGTATATGTGTGCACACATGTGTTCATTGAAAACAATTTCAGACTCTCATCCCCATTGCTTAAACAATTGTATTCATCTTTGAATCTTTAGCCCAATGCAGGAATAAGTAAATTAAATGAATGCCTGAATCAGTAAGTGCTGCTTGAAGGAAAGACTTATGAGCGATACCAGCATGATGCCTATCAAGGACAGACCAAACATCAGCTTGAGGGAAAAAAGGTACACTAGCGCAAAAGGAAAGAGAGAGGTGGGAATTCATCATGTCCATTGTTGATAGAAAGAACTGTAAGAATGCAAAATTAAATGCCAGTTTCCAGCGGGGTCACTGGTGGTACAGTATGGAAGGCGTGTATGGCTGCTGAATAGGCTCTTAAAAAAATAATAAAATGCACTTTCCCTCTTCCCAGTAAAAATGATTTCAAGTGAAATCTGGCTAATAACGAACACCACAGGCAGCTTTCAAACGAGGGAACAAAAAGGCAGCTTCAGCTTTATGTGTGAGAAACATGGGCAAGTCCTGTTTTTTTGGTTGCAAAATCAACTGCCAGCCCCCCGCCCTCTGCCCTGTGACTATCTGGAGCCCCCAAGTGAAGTGAGCGTATTTTTCATGTTGCTCTGCTTTCCAAGCATCCATGCTCACATCCAAGCTTTAAAAGTGTTTTTCCAAATTGTATTTATTTTTCTTAAAGGTTTTATTTATTTATTTGTGGGGGAGGTGGGGGAGGGCACAAGCGAGGGGAATGGCAGGCAGAGGGAGAAGCAGGCTCCCTGCTGAGCCAGGAGCCCCGATGCGGGACTGGACCTGAGCTGAAGGCAGATGCTTAACCCACTGAGCCCCTCGGGCATCCCAAAATTGTATTTATTTGAAATGTTACATGAGTTTCAGGTATACAGTAGTGACTTGACAGTTCTATACATTACTCAATACCACAAAATGTATAGGCCCGTCCATGCCCATACATTATCACAGAATTATTGACTGCATGCCCAGTGCTGCACTTCCCATGATCATGACTTACACCATATGATATGGGAAATGCCAAATAGTCAGGGAAGGAGGAGATAGAGAGTAGAGACAACAGAATAGGGTTTTGGATTGGGGGGTGCACAGTTAGAGCAGTAAAACCCCATAAGCTTCTATATTTCAATGTAGGCCCACCGAAGAGACCAATCTAGGTTACCTTTCATTTCCTTTCAAAGGCTTTGCACCCTAACTGCCTTGACCCTCACCCCACACTTCAGCTTGTCCAGTCCAGTCAAGGCAAGTGTAATTTTCTCTTCGTACCTGGATTAGGGAGCAATATACCCCTTGCTTGTTTCTCTGTGCCAGCGGGCAATGAGAACACACCAGCAGGTAAGCAGAGATGTCCCTAGACAAAGTATGGAGCATACCACAAAGACAGAGGATGGGACAAAAGTGGAATAGAAAGACAGAAAATGTCACCAGAATGGATGAGAAGGTTTGCTACATCAGAAACAGCCCAACACCCAGAGGAAAACCAAGCCTAAATCTTGAAAGGAAAATAAAGACAAACATTGTCAAAAGCTTTATTAGGACTGTGTAAGTAACCTCATCGTAATTTGAAAAGCAGAGTAAGTAGAATGATTCATTATGTATTTACTCTTAACTCTGCAAACTGAAGGATGTTGAAGGTACCCGGCATTTGGGTGCAAAAGTAGGCACTGTTAGGGGATTAGTAGGGTTGAAAAAATAGTGCCATATATTTGGGGGCACCACGGCAGTACTGAACAGAGAGTTTAACATTTAGTTCCTCTGATCGGCTCTACTTCCCAGAAGCTGTCCTGTGGAAGCACTTGTACAAGTATGTAAGTATATATATATATATAAAATGTTGTTCACTGCAGCGTTGCTTAAAGATGTAAAAATAAAAAAGTATGCAGCTCAAAACTTGATCTCTAGCAATCTTAAATTATGCAAAAATACATTAATATAATTCTACTAAATTATTGAAAATAAGACAGTCTCTAAATACTTTCATAGGTAACTACCCTTAGTATATTATTGAGTGACAAATGAAAGCATGTTCTAGAATGCGATATGATCTCTCCTATTCACAATCTATGTATGCATGTATGTATATAAATATACACAAAATATATATGTATTTGAAAATATAAAATAGGAATGAAACCTCACAGATATAATAAAAATTAAAAGTAAGAGGGACACCTGGGTGGTTCAGTCAGTTAAGCATCTGCCTTTGGCTCAGGTCATAATCCCAGGGTTCTGGGATTGGCCCCCCCATCAGGTTCCCTGCTCAGTGGTAGTCTGCTTCTCCCTGTGCCTCTGCCTCTTCCCCTGCTTATGCTCTCTCTCTCTCTCAAGTAAATAAATAAAATCTAAAAAAAAAAAAAAATGGAAGTAAGAGATTGTTAAAATTCTAGTTGAGATTTTACTGAATGTGAAAAACTATGAGAATTATGATGTTAAAGTTTATTATTGCTATAAAACATTTTAATATACAAATTCTACCAAATTCACAGAATTGGAATATGTATCTATTCTAAGTACAGTGCAAAGAAATTTCACTTCTGCTAAATTAAAAATTATACATGATTTTTGTGTCATTTTTAGCATTTTGATATCTATATGTTTGGGAACCAAAGCGTACCTTGGGTATATTCAACTGATTTTATAGGGACAGAAGGTGCAATAATTCAGCCATTCAGTTCAAAGAGGACATGCTCCAAAACCAAAAATCAGTACTTTAAGACAGTTCTCTAATTTCCATATTCTTATTCCATAATGTTCTGTAATAATTTAAAAGAAAAAAGTACCTGGCTTTCAGGGCTTCTTAACCTTACAGATTTGTGGATGCTTGCTTATATTTCACAGGACATGAGTAGATTAGAAGAGCGTGTGTACAATGCATCAGCAGAAATTATGTCTATGAAAGAAAAACAAGTGAATTTGGAAGAGGAAATAAAAGGAGAAGTGAAAGTACTGAATAACATCACTAATGATCTCAGACTGAAAGATTGGGAACACTCTCAGACATTGAAAAATATCACTTTAATTCAAGGTAAAATATTTTCTCATTTCTCCAGAAAAGAATATATTAAAATACACTGTTATATGCAGAGATTTGGTGTTTGAAATCCTATGGTGCAAAATAGTTTTTAAGCGTATGTTTACTACAGATGTCCAGAGAAAGTAAATATCAAGACACAATGAGATAACAGTATTTTAATATTCTTTAATTGAAAGTGATAAAAAAAAGTCTTTCAGGTCTAATGAATCATTGTTCAAGCTATCCCATATTAATGAAGATGAATACGAGTTTCCTATAAGGCACCAAATTGTCTACCTGTCCACAAATCGATCTTGTTAATTCCGTTTTTCAAAACCTCCAGAGTCTTTTTTACTTCTTACCTGACTGTGTTATAAATTAGAAAGGTCTTTGAACTCTGTAAAATAACAAAATAACAATAAGTTTGTCAATTTCTACTTTGGTTGCTTTTGGTAAACCACAGTAAATTGAATCTTACCGACTTTTAAATTAATAGACACACCATACATATTTTTACTCTAGTTTTTATTTACATCTTAAATATTTTCTTTTATTTTACTTTGCTTTGGGTTTCTTTCACATAAAGAACCTTTTTTTAAAGATTTTATTCGTAAGTAGTCTCTATACCCAACAGGGGCTCAAACTCACAACCCTGAGATCATGAGTTGCAGGCTCTACCAACTGAGCCAGCCAGGCATCCCAAGAAGACTTTTTAAAAAATGTGCAGCCTAATCATTTCTTTTCACTGTACTTATTTCTACCATCTTATTTTGTACAGTTTTTGTCCAGTTCTATGCTCTGTTTGCTTTCCTTTCTTGTCTACTTTCAGATGGATTGAGATTTTTCCCATTGAATTTTTCTTTCCACCAAAGGCACCAAAATTTCTGGAGACTTTCTCATCTATTTCTATTTGATTGGCGGTTGTCCTTGAACTTTATCTTAACAAAGTCTAACGTTGATCGATATCTTCACCTTGATCCTAAATACACAGGGAATTTTAAAAACTTTGTCTGATGGCCCCTTTCTCTTCTTTTCTGCTGTTTTTGAGTATACTTTATTCCTATTTTATGTAGTTTTTTAAAAAAGCAGGAATTCAGTCAGTATTGTTTTTCTTACATTATATAGACAACATTAAAATTTGCACGAGTTTGCCAATTTTCCCGTCTTCTAAATGTGCCTCAGATATCACGTCTGGGATCATTTTCTTTCTTCCTAAAGTATATCTTTTGGAGGTGCATTTAGTGAAAGTCTAAAAGGTGAGACCTTTTGGTTCCATTTTCTCTATTTTGTCCTTGATCTTTAAAATTGTTCTTCTGCATCCATATTTCTTAGGTTGACACCTATTCTGGTTATTTCGAACCGTATTTTGAGGGTATCTCCCTGGCTTTTGGCTTTCCTTGCTGTTTTAAAAATGACTGCCAATCTGCTTGTCATCCTCCTTGTCTTCATTACCAGCAATTTCACTAGTTGTGTTTTTATATTGATAATTTATTCATTTGGCATTTATTTTTAGTTCTTATATTTATGGATTTAAATCCAGAATAAATTCGGGAGAGTTACCAGCTTCAGTCTCTGACTATTGCTTCTTGTCACAACCCTCTCTATCCTTTCTTCTGTCATTCTAATTAAATTCATGTTAGATCCTTATTCTGGCTTCCATGTCTATTAAACTCCGATTTATAATTTTAATATTTTTATTGTATTAGTAATAAACAGAAATCCATGAGATTTTTGTTATATAACACTAATTTAGGAAAAAAAATCCTTTAAGTCTAATATCCAAGTGTTTACTAAAGTGTAAAGTAACACCAATTGTTTATTAAAAGTGTAAAGCAAGTCCCAGAAAACTATATATAGTACAGTTTTGTTTCAAATGCTTACAATTAGCAAAAGCAAATAATGTGAATTTATAGATGCATACATATGTAATAAGAATGCTGGCTTGTGAAGTGCAGGAAAGCCAGTGAAGAAACACAAGACTCAGGTTTATGTTTAACTCTGAAAAGGAAGAAGATGAATGCGATCGGGGAGCACCTAAATAGAGATCTATTTCTTGATTTGTGACATCACGGGGGTATTCTCCATTTTATTGTGCTTTATAGCTTACTTACATGGAATGCATTGCATGCATTCTTTAATTATTATATTAACACAGATGACAAAGAGAAAATTGAATTAACCACATTCCCTTTAACAGTTAGACAAGCTCCACTTCGGATTTCAAATAAATATCCAAAATTTTAGAAATCCAAAACCAACCCCTTGATTCTTGAGCATCCTACCCCATCCAATTCTCCGGATCTGTTGCTTCCCAGGCCTTATCAGCCATATCATTATCCAGCTAGTTACACACTCCAAGATCTCGGAAGCTGTTACTGATGTCTTTCTGCCACTTTCCTCCATCTAGGAGTCCTGTTAACTCTTCTCGCACACATTATTTAAATAAAACCACTTCTCACTATCTCGTCTGCTGCTACACTAATTCAAGCAACTATGCTTGTCTGATGCACTACATCAACTTCTCAGTTGTTCCTCCTGATTCGACTTCTAATTCATTCTGTATTACGTAGAGCAAGAGAGTGGTATTTTTAAAAGTTAGTAGATGTTTAACTCTCATGCTTGAGCCCCTTCCATATTCTTCCCATTGACTTGGAATAAATCTGAATTCTTACTTGGTCTGGAACTCGTCTACTTATCTGCCCTCTTTTTCCCATTTCCCCTCTGACACTCCTTCTGTCTGGCTTGGAAATCTGGAAAAATGAAAGTGCTACTTAAAAGTGTAAGTAACGAAGGAGGAAGTATTAGTTTCACTTCTTGCCGTCCTTAATGTGCTCTAGACTCCCACTCTCTCAAAATGTTCTCCTCTTAGAACTCCACTCCTTCTTGGGTCCACTCAAAAACACCTTTTTGGAGATCATTTTTTTCCTCCCCCATCCTTCTGTGTCATCATTTCCTTTAACTTCCTCCCAGTACTTGCCACTCATGAAGTTGTTGAATATACACATTGGCTTATTTGTTCAGCATTCATTTCCCCGAATCGCATGTGAGTTCCGTGAGGTTGAATTTCGTGTCTCTTGTCAATCTCTCCCTACCCAGCACCCGTTAGAGGGCCTGCTGTACAGTGGATGAGCAAATATATATGTATTGAATAAATAAGTGAAACTAGCACTTCCTTCTTACTGAGTCATACTTTGTAATGACAGTGTCATTTTTCCAGATTTCCAGCATAGCAATTTTGTTTTTATTCTTTCTTCTGAAACTGCCATTAGTTCTTAGATTCTATATCCTCTATCCTCTGGTTGTTTCTTTATATTCTTGTGTAGACCTTTCTTACCACCACTCTACCAGATTATTGAAATAGTTTCCCAATCATTTCCTTCCTCATTTCTTTCTTTTCAGACTGTAATCCTGTCTACACTGTTGTTAAAATGAAGTCTTTCTGAAGAGAAACCCTAGATTATAAGCCTAGCACTTCCTCCTACATTTCTCTCTGTGGCACTCAGGGTCTTCTATAATATGTCTTTTAACCACTTTTGAATACCTTATTGCCTCCCTCTTCCCTTTTTGATACCAAGTACGTCCAGTGATTTAACTGTGATTCTAACATACCCAGTACTTTTTATATCCTGCTTTATGCCTTTGCCTTCACTTAAATATCTTACCTTCTATTTCTGTCTGAAAATACCATATCTCTCATTCAGTGTCCATCTGATATGTGAAGCTTTCTCTAGTCCCATCAGAGGAACACTCTTCCTGACATCTGTATCTTCCTTTATACTAAACAGTTATTTTTTCATCAGAGAAATTGTCACATGGTAGTCATCTCGAAAAGTACCTTACATTGTCTTCTAGAGAAGTGTTGGCTCTTCTTGGAATTAATATATTCCTTAAAGTTAGGGGCTATTTTTTATATTCTCTACCACATCTAGGCATAAAAGAAATTTTTAATAAATACTTATGAAACTATAACCCGAAAAAACCAAATTGTACAAATTAATGAGTGCCCTATCATTTGTTGGTTGTAAAATTAGCATCTTTGTGTCCCCCCTTTTGATATTAACAGTTGCTAAGTAATCATGAAGATAAAAGAGACAAAAATATTTGGACACATTTTCAAGTAATTATAGTCATTAGAGTCCAAAGGATTAAATGGAATTTCATCACTGCAATAGTGAAGTAGTTTGGTAGGGGGTGAGACATAGCATGATTTAAAGAAATAAAGTTGGTGAACATTTGAGGAGAGAAATTTAGAGAAAAAAAATACAGTATGGTTCAGTGTGAGAAAAGATAATGTGATGTTTTTTGAAAAGAAATTTTAAACTAATTTTCTTGCCAGGATCTAAAAGCATATTTATATTCACACATAAACATATTCATGTCAAGGAAGAAGAAGAAACAATTGATAGAATTTAAATTTGGAGATTTATGCAACCAATTTCCATGATTTTATTTTTTTTTTTTTTTATTTTTTTTTTTTTTTTAAAGATTTTATTTATTTATTTGTCAGAGAGAGAGAGAGGGAGAGAGAGCGAACAAGCACAGGCAGGCAGAGTGGCAGGCAGAGGCAGAGGGAGAAGCAGGCTCCCTGCTGAGCAAGGAGCCCGATGCGGGACTCGATCCCAGGACGCTGGGATCATGACCTGAGCCGAAGGCAGCTGCTTAACCAACTGAGCCACCCAGGCGTCCCAATTTCCATGATTTTAAAAATAAAAAATGGTTGTGGCTTTAACTACTATGTAATAGAAAAATTCATCCCAGGAATTATGGAAAAACAGACGCCAGGAATGAAGTCCATTAAGTTGGGAATAGGATAGCCTAGAAGGTCAGGAAAGAAGTGGTCTATTTCTGGTTTTATCCAACTAGCTTTAAGACCTTGGACTTTTGGACTTTAAGGTCTTACTCTTTCTGACCATCCTGTATGTGTGTTTGACTAAGAAATCTTTAAGGCCTCTTCCAAATTAAAGATATCTAAGTCAATATGCATGAAAACTAAAAGGGAAAAAAGAGGCACATTTAAGTAATAATAGCCTAGCTATGCGTAGCAATAGCCTAGAAGGTGTGGTAGATTTCTATGATGACAAGGAAAGAATAAAGTAGAAAATGTGTAATCATAATGAATAGGACACAGAGACGCATAGCTCTGGAAATTTAGGCAGACATTATTAGTTCTTTGGTATCATCTGAGGACTTTAAATGCTAGGATGTGCCTGGGTTTGCTTTTCTAGTGAACTGTGTAATTTTGATTTCTGATATTTATGGTTACTGAGTATTCTAAATCAGTTCTTTTTGTGGTGATGTAGAAATCTTAGTTTTCCTTTAAAAAAAAATCATAGGGAGGGAGCTAAGTAGTGGACTTTGTATGTGTGTTTTATAGAGGAAGTTGTCCATGGCAAATTACGGCTGCAGCATTTACAAATTATCCCTGGAACTTCGCAGTTAGATGGTATTAAATTTGAAGAAAAATAGTGTGAATTCTTAGGGCTTGATAGTAATTCAGAACAAAGGTAACTGCAAAGACACCAAGTCTCCTGACTTTTAAGTTCTTCCTTCTTTCTTCCTTAACATGGCAGAATAGATAGCTGTATTTCTATATATAGTTGATAGACATACTTTTTTTTTTAAAGCTGGAGCTGAAGGAAATATGAGGGTGAAATAGACACAATACATTCAGACCAGATAAAAATCTCTAGACTAGTTCAAGTGCAGGATGATTAGGATGTGAGCTACAACAGGGATGGAGAGGAGACTACATTTGGAAGGTTGCCTGATAGTGTTGTGTTGAGTGTGTTCTCAAAGGTCTACACAGAGGGGCGCCTGGGTGGCTCAGTGGGTTAAAGCCTCTGCCTTCGGCTCAGGTCATGATCCCAGAGTCCTGGGATCGAGCCCCACATGGGGCTCTCTGCTCGGTGGGGAGCCTGCTTCCTCCTCTCTCTCTGCCTGCCTCTCTGCCTACTTGTGATCACTGTCTGTCAAGTAAATGAATAAAATCTTAAAAAAAAAAAAAAAAAGTTCTACACACAAAGCTAAGAGAAAACTGGTGTATAATCTGGGTACTTCTATTCACCCAAATATGTAAAAGACACTGAAAGTATTTATTGAGATACTTCCCACATTTTCTACTCAGGAGAAGAGATATAACAATGTATAAAAATGAAACATAATAAGTGAGATTAATGTTACATGAAGAATAAAATAGCAGTACAAATGTAACAGCCAATACACCTAGTCAGAATTCTTTAAGGCCTAACTGATTTTCTTACTCTGGGAGTCAGAAACCTGGTATCAGTATTTTATATAAAAATACATGGGGCGCCTGGGTGGCTCAGTGGGTTAAAGCCTCTGATTTCAGGTCAGGTCATGATCCTGGGTTCCTGAGGTGGAGCCCCACACCGGGCTCTCTGCTCAGAGGGGAGCCTTCTTCCCACTCTCTTTGCCTGCCTCTCTGCCTACTTGTGATCTCTGTCAGTCAAATGAATAAATAAAGTCTTTTTTTTTTTTTAATAAATAAAGTCTTTAAAAAAATACAGAGAGGGAGCTTTGACTCCGAGTTATATAAAATAACCCATGTATTTGTTATGGTTGGATTAATTCTCCAACGTTAGAGCTGTATGCAGTTACTCTACAGAGTTATCTGCAAAATAATTGAAACGGAAGTGTTTCTAAAAGAGTTCCATCTCTTACTGGCTGAATAAATGGTGAAAACTCTTAACCACAGAGGCTAAGAGCCGAGATCTAGTCTGTCAGTGACTTGTTTCTTGTCTCACACATGGAATGTCTATGTCTTGCTTTAGAACTTTAATTACTAAATCAAAATCTTTCCTAGTACACTTTTTTTTTCTTTCCTCCAAAGAAAGAGTGGATTTCCTTCCTTTCAATTTGCTCAGTAAAATGCCGGCTGCAAATTGAGTCTGTCTGTCCTGCTTGCCCTTAACTTTGTCACTGTGTAGAGACAAATGAACAGCAGTCATGTTCATGGTTGTGGAGGTGCAACTCCTTCCTGATGTAGAACCCTGGCATTTCTTGGGCAACATCTAAATATATGTCTCCAACATGAAGCTATAGCTTCGGGGAATTTGTTTGCACATGATCATGTTACTGGAAAAAAAAAAAAAAAGCAGTCAAACAAAATAAAAAGTACACACAAAAGAAATAAATGTTAATAGTTAGTCTCTTAAGATCGAATTATGAATTATATTTTTCCAGGCTTTTGTATTTCCTGTAATAAGTAGAGTTGCTTTTGTAATGAAAGTACAATAAAATATTAATGCCCCACAATGCATATGAAGAGAAAGGGGCAATGTGCCATTGAGAATAACAATGATATCCTGAAAATTGAGTAACCAGGGAAGGAAGGTTCTACAATCCAAGTTGGACCTTGAAAAATGGAACAGATCAGAAAAATGGAGAGAAGCCGGGACGGGACTTAGAACATGAACAGAATACACTTTTTCATGAGATAATCTTTATCTGTTCATGTGGGCTTCTCTTCAAATTCTTCAGATATTTTACTCCCCCACCTAATTAAAATGTGTAAGCAAGTGCTCATCCATCCAGTGATGCTAAAGAGAGTTGTGCGTCATATTTGGGCTATGGATTTGGCCAAATCACAGCGACTGAAAATGCCTCTTTTAAAACGTTGCTGTTTATTATTCTGTGGTATATCCAAGCTCATTTCTTTCTTTTGGAGTTGAAAAGAAAATTGCAAATTGTTCTGCTTGAAGGGAAGGGATTAATACTTGTCCTGTGCAGTTCCGTGTGGAAGAGGGAATATTAGCAGGGTAACTTTTAAGTTCCAAACTGCCAGGGGTGCCTGGGTGGCTCAGGTCATGCTCTCAGGGTCCTGGAATAGAAGCCCGTGTTGAGCTCCCTGCTCAGCGGGGAGTCTGCTTCTTCCTCTGCCCCTCACCCCACTTGTGTTTTCTCTCTTGCTTGTTCTCTCAAATAAATAAATTAAAATCTTAAAAAAAAAAAAAAAGTCCAAAGTGCCATCATTCTCAAGAGGCGATCACTAGATATCCATTTTGCTGGGCACAGAAAATTCAAACGACTAAATCAGTATTGATTAAATTCAGTACTCAGGGGACACTTGGGAAATTGTGGGGCCAGGTAGTCAAAATTGTCCCTGCAACCTCTCCAACTGATTTTATCGTATCTGTATCTATTTAGGGTTCTACTTAATACAGCTACTTAATACAACTCTAGTTGTAAACGATGCAGGCATTGGGGTGCTGATCCCTTGTACCCTTGAAAATGAGTGTATAACTTCTGAGTCCCCCAACACTTCCCTAATAGCTTACTGTTGCCTGGAAGCCTTAACTGTAATAGTCGGTTAACACGGTTAAGAATATAGTATGTAAGACATTTAACATAAAAAATATTCTTTTTTTTGAGAATTTTTTTAATTATTTTTTTTATTTTTTTATAAACATATAATGTATTTTTATCCCCAGGGTACAGGTCTGTAAATCGCCAGGTTTACACACTTCACAGCACTCACCATAGCACATACCCTCCCCAATGTCCATAACAACATACAAAATATTCTTAAATAAAGCTAGAAAAAAGAAATATTATTAAGAAAATCATAAGCAAGAGAAAATATATTTGCAGTACTGTATTGTATTTGTCGGAAAAAAAAATCTGTATATGAGAGGACCCACCATCCAAACCCATGTTGTTCATTTTTATTTGAAAAGTGTTCTTTCACTCATTTTCTCCTTCCTACCTTTCCCCAAGTCTCTGCCTCTTACTCAGAATTCTCTTTCTTTTTCTTTTCTTTTTTTTTTTTTTTAAGACTTTATTTATTTATTTGACAGACAGAGATCACAAGTAGGCAGAGAGGCAGGCAGGGGGCTGGGGGAAGTAGGCTCCCTGCTGAGCAGAGAGCTCAATGCGGGGCTTGATCCCAGGACCCTGGGATCATGACCTGAGCTGAAGACAGAGGCTTTAACCCACTGGGCCACCCAGGCGCCCCTCAGAATTCTCTTTCATCTCATTCTCTTCATCGTTCAAATTACGGTTCCTGGTCTCTCAAAGGCATCTCAACCATTGCTGCTCCCACGGATCTGCATGTCTCTCAGAGATGTGAGTTAGTCATTTCCAACAACATGGGTTTTGGTTGTCTACTATGTGTGCATCACACATGGTTTATACATCCTCACACATTTTCCACATAGCATCTAAGTCCATACAGTGGAATCTGCCTATGTACCCAATACTAAGGTGAGTTTATGGCATCATTGACTCTAGGTCTTTTCTCTGCTCCTGGGTTATAAGAACCTAAAAAAGTGCTGGGCACATGTAAGTATGTATGAGATAGCTAGGTTGTGTATTTCTGGTGACCCTGCATTCAGGAGGGTCAATCTTACTTATTCTATGCTACTGTACAATAAACAGAAGACTGGGTTTACTTGAAGAATTGTCTTGAAACATGACATATGCATTTTACCATTGTTTTAAAACTGTGATCGGAAATTGTCATTTATTTTTTAAAGGTCCTCCTGGACCCCCTGGTGAAAAAGGAGACAGAGGTCCCGCTGGAGAAAGTGGTCCACGAGGCATTCCAGGTGCAGTAGGTATGGAAATAATAACTACTTCATCATATCCTCCAGGGCCCAGTAATGTACATGTACATACGCATGTAGGGGAATCACTATCTGATTTGTCTCCTGTGGAGTGCATGTGTGTTTGTGTATGTGTGTGTGCGAAGGGGGAGAGTAAATGTTTTCCGGTGGCCTAAGCACTATCATGTACCGAATGTAACTGACTTTTGCTTTTTGAAGAAAGTTTGGCTTTAGCCAAAGCCACCACATGGGGTTTTTTCATATGTTGGGGGAGTGCTGTCTGTGTTACTGATCGCGCACAGTATATGGCATCCCTAGCTTTAGGTCACATGAGAAGAATATGAAGATCATCTTTGCACTGAATATATATGCATGACACACATACACAGATGCACACATATGTGTGTGTGCGCATGTGTCAAAGGAAATTGGATTATATTCCTTACATAGACCTTAACTGGACTATACCTGCTTAAACCCACAAAATCTAAATGTAAATATTGACTAGAATACAGATGACTTTTACCTTTGCTGTCAGCTACTCTCTGTATCTTACTTAGAGCAAAATTGTCTTAAATTATTTTCCTCAGTTGATGTTGTAATCTTGAAAGCAATATTTCGAGAGAAGATAATAGAAGACAGAAAAGGAGAAAGAGCATGAACTTTCCTTGCTCTCCCCAAAATAGAGGAGACAATAGCAACAACATGATTGTCATGTCATTTTTGGCTAGAAATCAAATACCCACATGCACTTTGAAAGTGGGGAGTTTACTGCATGCCTTAAGTATAACTAGAATGGTTCATGCTGCCAAAACTATGTCTAAATACCATGTACTTCATCCTATTCGTCTGTCTTTTGGTTATATAAAATGTTCTTCTTTCTGATCAATACATCGACTAGCCCAGCTTATATAGAAAAATAGTATTTTAAAATGAAAGACTTGAATTTGACACCTCTCTGACCTTGACAGCATTATGCTTAAAAACCCAGTACATTGTTCACATTAAAAAAGATTTTTAAATTATTTGACATAATATCTATAAATCTATTTATATGATTATATATGACATATATAATCGTGTATGTGTGTGTGTGTGTGTGTGTATGCATATATATGTATATCAGGTGGGTTACTGGTATGCCTTTGAAAATATTGCCAGGTAAGAGTCTTTATTCAGAAAAGTCTTTCTACTTGTGTAGCACTCAGGAGATCCTCGCAACGGTGCACTCATGTCATAGCAGGGGAAGTAACCAGCATTCCATCAGCTGTCAGAGCTAATACTGTCAGAGGTCTGTCAACTCCTCCATTACCAACCGCAGTTGTCAGAGCTTTCTAACTCAACCACAGAAGTTCAGTCTAGGCGCCAATTTGCTGCACAAAGTTTCATCTTGGGAGCAGCTTTTGCAACTGTTTCTGGACTATGGATGTGTAAAATAGAAAGAGGGATTTAAAAGTTCCAGCGTTTCTTAATACCCTAAACAGATCCCACTGCAAAGCTGCTTTGATTCCTTTTAGTGAGGGGTTAGTCTGTTGCCGTTGGTGCTGCTCGTTGGCACAAATCGGCGTTACGCGGTTTCTCATATAGGAGTTAGATTTTGTTGTTGTAGAATAAATGGACTCCTGGATGACGAAGTTGCCGTTTGCTGTAGGGCGCTGCAGCAGAAGTGCCAGGTTACTGGGCATCTCTCCTTGAGGAGTCTTCCCTGCTTAATTGCTGCATTATGTTTTGTTCTCTGCCAGATTGCCTAATTGCCCGGTAGAAGTACCGGCATCAGGAATTAAAGAGTATACGATGGGCAGTCATATTTCTACTTCCTGATTACAGAGAGTTCATTCAAACCCCACCTGTACTTCTAGCTGAGCTCATTACACTCAGTTTGACCAACTCAGAGTCCCCTAGATTCACAACCATGTTATGTAAACCTGAGAAACTTTTAAAGGGTTATTCAAGTGGCCCGAAATGATTAATGCATTAAACATACTATAGCAGTTACTCAGGCACTGGGCTGAACATTCTGTTAAAATTTGCTTTATCTCAAAAATAACATAATAGAGGGGTGCCTGGGTGGCTCAGTGGGTTAAAGCCTCTGCCTTTGGCTCAGGTCATGATCCCAGAGTCCTGGGATCAAGCCCCGCATTGGGCTCTCTGCTCAGCGGGGAGCCTGCTTCCCTTCCTCTCTCTCTACCTACCTCTCTGCCTACTTGTGGTCTCTGTCTGTCAAATAAATAAATAAAATCTTTAAAAAAAATAACATAATAGAAATTCTATTTCAGAGTGGTAGTTCCTTAAAAGTGTGCCAGGTTGGGGCGCCTGGGTGGCTCAGTGAGTTAAAGCCACTACCTTCGGCTCAGGTCATGATCTCAGGGTCCTGGGATGGAGCCCTGCATCGGGCTCTCTGCTCAGCAGGGAGCCTGCTTCCTCCCTTCTCTCTCTGCCTGCCTCTCTGCCTACTTGTGATCTCTGTCTGTCAAATAAATAAATAAAATCTTTAAAAAAAAAAAAAAAAGTGTGCCAGGGAGAATGACCTAGTGTCTTTTACTCAACAACATGTTTACTGAGCACCTTTCCTGTGCCTGATGCCCTACAAGGCCTTGTGGATCACATACTCAGAAGTAGAGAATTTCCACTTTGACAAAACCCTCAGTATGATAAGTAATTCTGTAAGTGATGAATGTTATGGCCAAGGATTCCCGATCTCATCTGAGATCCTTTGAGGGTCACTTTCTGGGCTATTCTCCTAGGGTAGCAGTGCTTTGAAGAAAGGACTCCTGGTTCGATCCTAAGGTCTCCTTTTTGTAGGCCATCTGCTGGGCTGTTTCTGCCCACTGGGATCCATACCAGGGTAGCCTAACCTGTAGGCATGGGAAGAGGCCTTGAGAGGGGAACAAAAGGCTCCATTGGCTACAAAATTTTGATCACCTGGTGCTGTTTACTTTTCTTCCTTGGCTTAAATTTTCCACCATAGGAATCATGCTTCTGGAGGAGAAAATGAAGTCTATCCTAACTGTGCTTATTGTAGGATGGGAACTGTTTTTCATTAATCTTTATATCTACCCATGTCTTTACCCCTCCTCACCCCTTCTGTGAATCTGTGGCCCAGAAAGATCTCTCGCCTAGCCTTCAACAAGGATCACGCTCCCTAAATATACATATGAGTAAGGAGCATTGCTGGCTGTGTACTCTCACTCTGTAAAAAGCAGGTTTCTTCAGGACGTAATACATTGTGCCCAAGAATCCAACAATGCCCACAAACTATGTGCATTTCATTAAATAAAATTAAATTTAGCAGCCTTGACAAAAAGCTGGTGAAAGTAATGATTGTGTCATGAAGAAGAAAGAGAAGGGGAATAATTAGAGGGGGAGGAAATCACTTACCATATGGCAGGCACTTTTCAAATGTTTCACACTTATTAACTCTCCTCACCGTCACATCAGACTTACGATGAGGGGTAAACAATGCACCTTTTTTAGAGAAGCACAGGGAAGTTAAATGACTTGCCCAAGAGAATCAGCAGCTGTAAGTGGCAGAGCAAGTCTTTGAACCCAGAAGGCGCCACTTCAGAGCCCTGCTCTTCTCCAGTCTGCTGGACCACAGAAAGAAGCCCGAATAGAGAAGCCTACAAACCCAGGATACGGGACTGATTATCAGACCAGCTTTCCATCAATGGTTGACTCTCTCAGGTCTTCTGTTTCTGCCTCTACAAAATGACAGATGATGTGTCAGGTTCCTGGAAACACTAACCTTCCATGACTGGGATTCTGTGTACTCAGCTTGCCTCTGGGTTAGCAGCGGGTGTCAGACCCTTGCCTCTTGCCATAGGTTATTGTAGAACATTAGCTAATGGTCACTGGAAAGGCTCAGAGAATCTGGTCTCTGGGAATAAAGTTCAGTCATGGTACTTAACATTTAGGGGTCATATTTTCAAACATGACTAAACTGGTCATACACCTCCATACAGAGCTTGCCTCAACATCTCCCATAACAGATGTCTAGAGAGCAAGTGATTTCTGTGAAAGTATCACATGTACCTCATTTCCAGACTCATTTGTTTGCCCACTGACAATGCGACATAATTCCTAGTTGAGCAGCTGTATCCTGAGTATCCTTGTGATGTACTCAGGAAGCCATCTTTGGGGGGGGGGTTCTTCCTGATCCGCCTCTCTTAAGCAAGGCATCCTCTATTGCATTTCTCTATTTTTTTCTAAAATTATCATCTCCAAAATTACCTTCCTTCTTTATTTGTTCACTTTCTTGCTATAGTGTCTCCACACTGGAAGATCTGTTCAGATCAGGACCTTTGTCATTCCAGGAACGAGCAGGGACTGGTGTAGGTGTGCTCAGTGCATTTTTGTTGAATTAATGGAACAAATGGTAAAAATGGATGTCACCAGTGAGTGACACTCTATAAAGAGTAGGGACTATTCTAAGATTTAAAAAATATAAGAGAGGGGCACCTGGCTGGCTCAGTGGGTTAAAGCCTCTGCCTTCGGCTCAGGTCATGATCCCAGCGTCCTGGGATCAAGCCCCGTATGGGGCTCTCTGCTCCGTGGGGAGCCTGCTTCCCTTCCTCTCTCTCTCTCTGCCTGCCTCTCTGCCTACTTGTGATCTCTGTCTGTCAAGTAAATAAATAAAATCTTTTAAAAAATCAGAGAATGTAAAGATGATGTTTTTATATGTAAATTTGAGCGACAGATCTTGATAACTTTGAGTATAGAGGTCTGACTGTCTTGCTTGGATAATGAAGACAGATAGAAGAATTACAATCAGTCAGCCTGTCTTGAGAAGTGATGTTAGTTCTTTCTTAGGTTGTATGCTATGAAGTCCAGCTAACAGATATAACAAGGGGGAGAGTGTGTGTGTGTGTGTGTGTGTGTGTGTGTGTTTGTGTGTGTTCAGTATGTGAATCTATCTATGGATGATATACAGATATATTGTTATACATATGTAGATATATACATTTGTATTTTAATACATATATATGGTTCATGAATATATATACATATACATATAAAGTAATACGTATTGAAAAATTAAATTCAACTGAGATAGCCTAATTTTACTAATATTTCTAAACATAATTTATCATTTTATTGCTTTGGATCTCTGCTTAATATCTGTTGGAATCAAAGTTTAGACTGGGTTGAATAATATTTCTTAACAATTTAAAATATACCTAACATTTCTTAGAGAACAGTTAGCACAATTTTAGCTGTCTATATGAATATACCTCAAGAAAAGATTTTTTCTTTTTTTTTATTCAATTAATATGTATAAGCCCTGCCTCCTGGAACTTATAAACTAATGACAGTATATTAAAAGATTGATATTAGAAAAAGATGCATAATTTTTAAATTTTTCATAAAGTGCCTCCCAAGGAATTAACTGAAAATTGAATTAATGGGATCTCTGTGAACTGACAATAACATCTAAAATGAGATTTTTTTAACAATAGTTTATTTCAAACTGCTGGGCTTCAGGATGAAATATTTTATTCTAGGGAAAATAACACTTTTATATGCAGTTTTCAAGGTCACCACAGTAATTGGGGGAGGGGGAGAAAGACTGCTTTTGTTTTAGCACATAAAACCTGGGTTTGTATATTTATATAATATATACCCATAAATGAATCTTCATATACTATATGTACATACACACATGTATATATATATGGTTACATTATTGTTTGGGATTATAGTAGAATATGTAAAATCACATGCATAGAAGAAAGATTAATATATTCCAGAATTTGGACCCAAATTTTATTTTTTTGTGTATATATATATATATATATCTACATATATATATGTAGATATATATCTACATATATATATGTAGATATATATACACATATATATATGTAGATATATATACACATATATATATGTGTGTATATGTGTAGATATATATACATATACATATATATATTTTGTATTTCTCATTGCTTGAGTTTTGCTTTCTTGGAAATAAATTTTAAGAGTTCAGTTTCTGCCTTGTACATTTCGAAGTTACCATTTCAGCTACAGCAAAATCCTGCCATTTGAGGATTCCCAATTGGACTGCATAAGCCTTCCAGTCAAAACTCCCAAGATTTAAAAAAAAAAAAAAACTCCCAAGATTTTTCTTTTCTCATACATTCTTATTTGTAAGAGCAGTATATTGTTTATTGAATATCTACCTTGTACTAAGTGCACTAATGTTTCTAATAATTACTTGTATTATTTATCAATGTCACACATGAAATTTGGGGAGGGAATACTATCCCTTCATTTGGAGACTTGCCTATTGCATATTCAAAACTAAATTGTTTCATTATACTCACAAATCTATATGCAAAATGAATCATCACTGCTGTGTTTTTCTTCATTAACCATGTAGGTCCTCCAGGTCTCAAAGGTGATCGGGGAGCAATTGGCTTTTCTGGACCTCGAGGATTCCCAGGGCCACCAGGGAAGACCGGAAGGACAGGTATTGTGATAACATATATTTTCTTTGTATACCAAAAGCAATGACCATCCTAGTAGGAATAGTAGACTCACATGAAGTTTATTTTGCGGTCTGAAACATTTTGAAACTAATTTTTCTCTACCTGAGGAAAGTTTCTATGCCCTAAAGGAAAATAGTCTTTAAGAAAGAAAAAAAAAAAAAAGACTACAGAGGATTTATAAACTCTACCCAGCCATAAATCACATGAAGAATGGTGTCTATCTTAGAACAAAGAGAATGGAAAGCCTAGCAAAGAAAAACAAGCAAAGTATAAATACCCTTTTAACCCAAACTGGCCAAACCCTGGAAAGTTATAGTTAGCAATCTACAGATAGGTCAGAAATCCTATTCTGTGCAAGATAAACTAACTGCTGTTATGTGTTAGTTCTTAATAAACTACATTGTTCAAGCTCTTTAAAATTTATATGTGATGACATTTTTTCTACTCCTTAGGAAAAGGAAGTAGCCTACGCTTGAACTGTAAAATTTGCATAGAAATTTTAGAAAGAGACAAGCTTACTGTTTCCTAATTTCAAAGTAAATGACGACTGAGAGAACAGGAGCCTTATCACTGAGGTGTTTTTTAAAAATAGTTTTTGTTTTTTAGACTAGTTTTAGGCTTAGAGAAAAATTGCACAGAAAATACAGAGTTCTCATAAACCCACATCCAGTTTCCCTGTTAACGTCATTAACATGGTGTATTTGTAATAATTGATGAACCAATATTGATACATTATAAGTAATTTAAGTCCACAGTGTAGAATTCACATTCGGTTTTATACATTCTGTGGATTATAACAGCTGTGTAACGACATGTGTCTACCACTGGAGTACAATACAGAGAACTTTCACTTCCCTAAAGATCCCCTGTAGTCTACCTACTCATCACTACCACACTCCTTCTCAACTTGGCATAACCACTAATGTTTTGACGCTCTCTGTAGTTTTGCCTTTCCCAGAATGTCATGCAGTTGAAATCATACCAAATGTAATGGTTTCAGATTGGCTTATTCCATTGAACAGTATGCATTTAAGCTTCTCCATATCTTTTGGTGGCCTGATAGCTCATTTATTTATAATGGTCCTTATATTGTAATGTATGGGTATACCACAGTTTGTTTATCCACTCACCTATTTGAAGGACACCTTGGTATTTCCAGGTTTGGGCAATCATGAATGAAGCTGGCAACATGAGTTGACCTATAAGTTTCATTGCTGGGTCTCATGGTAAACTACCTGTGTTTAATTTTATAAGAAGCCACCAGAGTGTCTTCCAAAGTGCTGGTGCCATTTTGCATTCCAACCAGCAGTGAATGAAAGTTAGTATTGTCACACATCCATCAGTGTTTTGGATTTTAGCAATTTCAGTAGGTGTGTAGAGGTATTTTTGATAGTATCAGTGTTTATGGACTGTGTCAATGGCAGTTGGGCTTGGAGAAAAATCAGCTAGCCACAAATAAGCAAGCTACAATCAGACCCAATTACCTGAACTGAATGGTAAATGTATATACCAACCATCTCTAAAACTGACTAGCTTTAATCAGGCCTTTTTTGGCAAAATGGGAAGAAGCGTTCATTTGTTAATGTGTTTGAAATTATCTACATCCTTCACGAATTGCCGAATTTCCTAAATGGGCAATTTGTGTGCAATAGATAAATATATTTAAAAACCCTGAATTTGAGAAAATTGCAAAGCTACTTATACTTTCCGAGATAATTCAAAATAATTCCATGAAGTGAGAAAACATATTTTATCTGTATTCTAAATTTAAAGCTAAAATGGCATATCTGTCTACTATCTCTCTCACATAGGTAGTCATTTATTATCTCTTGCAAAATCATGGTAAAATTTTGTTCGGGACTCTTTCTGGTACAGTCTATTTGTAACTTTCTATTTCCATTAAATCATAAGGGGTATCTTCATAAATGAGTATCACGAGGCACTCTGAGTAAGTCAGAGTTACTAGTCTGTCTTTCTTGGAAAGTCTACATAAGAAGTGGAAACATGGCAAAAAATTTAAGAATGTTAAGAAGGCTTCACTCCTTCTCACAACCATCTGTTAAATATAACCTTCCTACGTGGTCACTGACAACGTTAAGAATAACCCACAGAAGGGGCGCCTGGGTGACTCAGTGGGTTAAAGCCTCTGCCTTCGGCTCAGGTCATGATCCCAGGGTCCTGGGATCGAGCCTTGCACCGGGCTCTCTGCTCAGCAGGGAGCCTGCTTCCTTCTCTCTCTCTCTCTCTGCCTGCTTCTCTGCCTACTCATGATCTCTGTCTGTCAAATAAATAAATAAAATCTTTAAAAAAAAAAAAAAAAAAGAATAACCCACAGAAGAGACGTGTAACTAACTACAGCACAGTTTCGCGGATTTGATGAGAAATAACTTCCCTTTGTTTGAATGTCTATGTTTTCTCATACATTGTGCTTGGAGCAGAGGATACAAGATGAGCCAGATCCCCACCCCAGAGTTTTCTCCCAGAAATTTCTCACACTGACCCCTCTTCTAAAGTTTAATCAACAAGATCATTCAGTAACACTTATGTGCACTCTCTAACCTTAGGTGGTTCATTTGGGAAGAGTAAAGGTTTGTCAGAGTGGTTTGACTTTGAATTTCACGCCGGCACATCATTCTTCCATGTCCGTTATTTATCCTCCTAGGACACACAGGAATAGCAGAATATGTTTGGTACTTGACAGAAATAGCATAGTATATCCTACCTCCCCACCCATTTACCCTCTCCGTGCCTCAGTTCTTTTTTTTAAAGATTTTATTTATTTATTTATTTGACAGACAGAGATCACAAGTAGGCAGAGAAGTAGGCAGAGAGAGAGGAAGGGAAGCAGTTTCCCTGCTGAGCAGAGAGCCCGATGTGGGACTTGATCCCAGGACCCTGGGATCATGACCTGAGCCAAAGGCAGAGGCTTTAACCCACTGAGCCACACAGGTGCCCACTGTGCCTCAGTTTTCTTATGTAAAAAACCAGGGCTATTAAGAGGACCCATATTTCAGAATTTCTGCAAAATTCGAATAAATAGATGTCTTAAAGTGCTTCAGATAGTTCTGTCACAAAGCAAGTTCTGTAAACATGTTGGTAGCTTACTGCCTACACAAGCAGGACTTTTTTTCTACTATCAGACTCCTACAGTTCAGCACTTGCCCTCTAATCAAAGTGTTGGAGAGAGCATTTATTGATTCATTCACCAAGCCAACACAATTTTATGAGGGTTCACTGGGTGCCCTGCATGAATATAGCACAGCCCTTAAGGAGCAGGGACAGAAAAATGCAGAAGCAGTTAGCTGTAGTGCAGCGTGGTAAGTAATAAACATTCATGAATTAGGACAAAACACTCTGGGAACAGAAAGTAGAGGCACAGCAAGGTCATGTGTTACAGAGGAAGTCCTGTTAGTGCTGTCCTAGAAGACACACAATAGGCATTGCCCCTGAAACTGCTGTAAGTCACTAGACTTCAATTTTAAAAAAAAAGGTACAATTTCTTTAGTCCTCAAACGTGACCAGGCATTAGAATCACCTGTAGGAGGCCCGTCTGGGTGGCTTAGCAAGTTAAGTGTCTGCCTTCAGCTCAGGTCATGATCCCAGTATCCTGGGATCCAGCCCCACATTGTGGGGGTTGGGGGGGGGGTCCCTGCTCAGCGGGGAGCCTGCTTCTCCTTCTTCTCCCTCTGCCTCTGCCCCTCCCTGCTGCATGTGCTCTCTCTCTCTCT
Source organism: Martes martes (assembly GCF_963455335.1). Classification (NCBI taxonomy): domain Eukaryota; kingdom Metazoa; phylum Chordata; class Mammalia; order Carnivora; family Mustelidae; genus Martes; species Martes martes. The sequence continues at coordinate 22,193,716 of NC_137889.1, read as the reverse complement.
CTTTAGCTCTGTACTCTCTCTCTCAAGTAAGTGAATAAAATCTTTAAAAAAAGAAAAAAAAAAAAAGAATCACCTGTAGGGCCTGTTAAAACAGGGTACTATGTTCTATCCCCAGAGTTTCTGATTCAGTAGTTTGGGGACTAGGGCTCCCTTGAAAATGTTCAGTCCTCACAAGTTTCCAGGTGATAGTGATGATGCTGTTCCAGGGACCACACTCTGAGAACCGTATCTTCAGGTAAAGAAAAGGAGTGGAGAAAGAGAACACTGCAAAAATAAATAAATGAATGAATGAATGAATGAATGCATGCATGCCAGGGCAGAGGCAGGAATTCGTTTGACAGAAGATATTCTTAAGACATCACTGCCTTATTTAAAAACTCAAATTTGGGGGCACCTGGGTGGCTCAGTCCATTAAGCATCTGCCTTTGGCTTAGGTCATGATCCCAGAGTCCTGGAATCAAGCCCCGCATCAGGCTCCCTGCCGTGCTTCTCCGTCTGCTGCTGCCCCTGCTTGTGCTCTCTAGGTCTCTCTCTGTCAAATGAATGAATAAAATCTTTAAAAATAAATAAATAAAATTTAAAAAAATAACTCAAATTTGGTAGAAATGCGAGCATCAGTGTCTGGTACCACTTTAGTTATATTGTACATTAAAACAATGAATAATAGAGTCTCTCCTCCAAAAGAGTCCAAAGAAGGTAGTAAAATTAGAAATAAAATCCATTAATTGTCATCGTCTAACTAATGACACAGCCTGGACTATCTGAATGATATTGAAAGCATTGGCAGATTTCAAAGGAAAAAGTTTGAGAAAGAGCACCCTATTTTCTTTTCTGCTCTCCTTCTCCCCAACCTGTGCCCGCCTTTCTACGTATAATGCACACTTACCGTGTACACAAGGTGCAATGCTAGCACCAGGAAATGAGAGGTAAATAAGACACAGTGGTTAACTGTCCTTAACCGAAGGGGACGACTTTATGGTGTCTTGATCTATAGGGTAGCGCAGTTGCAGTCTGACCTACCTACTTCAAAAAGTTTAGGAGTATCTAAAACTATAGACCAAACAGATTCATTTATTTATCTAACAAATAATCACAGAATTTTTTCTCTGTGTCCTTCATGGAAATATTCATAGATCAGTGAAGGTATGGGTTTGGAGTTCAGGGGAGAGCCCAGAGATAGAGAAACAAAGTTGTAGCTATGATTATATGAATGTTTACTGGCATCGTTGGTTTTAATACTATTTCGTGAGTAGACAGAAGAGAAGCCGCCGAGGATGAAGCCTTAAGTAGTGAAGGTACAGGCTGAGCAGTAAAAACAAAGCAGTAGATTGAACAGAAGCAGCCAGAGTGAGGAAAGAAATCTGGGGAAAGAGTGATGAAAAAATCAAAGGCGAGGAGGAAGTTTTAAAAGATGGTCAAGTGTGTCACGTGGGTGGCTCAGTCCGTTCGTTAAACATCTCCCTTCAGCTCAGGTCATGATGCCAAGATCCTGGGATCGAGTCCCACATCTGGATCCCACATCTGCATCCCACATCAGAGGGAGCCTGCTACTCCCTCTGCCTGCTGCTCCCTCTGCTTGTGCCGTATCTCTCTGTTAAATAAACAAAATCTTAAAAAATAAAATAAAAGGTGGTCAAATAAGGTGAACTCTACAGAAAGCTCTCTACATTGTTGCTATAAGGACCGTGCCTTATTGAGAGAGGTTTCAGTGGGGTGAGTGGAAACCAGATGGGGATGCTCAGAGCTGAACTGCTGATGAGGGTCAGGCAAGGACAGGGAGCCAAGGCTGGAGTAATCAGACTCTCAGAGAAGAAAGAAGTCTGGTTTTTGTTTGGTATGTTTGCTCCTTTGATTTTTTTTTTTCTTTGAAAGAGATTTGAATACTGTTTAAATACTGATGATAAGATAAAGGAATGGTTGAAGAGACAGAGGAAAGAGGGTAAGGTTAGTGAGAAGGTTGAAAGTGGAAACTTCAGGAAATAGGAAACAGTTGTAGGCTTAGGAAGGAGGATGTTCACACCTCAAATTGAAGTAGCCAAATGGCTGGGCTAATTATGATGTGTCTGTAAAAATAACTAACCTCCTGTCTAGCTCATAGAAGGGGCACTAAAAATGCTTGAAATTATAATGATGTTATTGAAAATACCTTCCCTTATATTTAAAGTTAGAATGTCAATTTAGTACATACTATTTACTTCTTATTTTTCAACGGCTTTCAGAAATATAAGTTCCTTATTTTTGATTGAAGAGTGTCATTTATGAAAGAGTATTAACTCCAGGTTTTGGCAAAGCCCTTGGGCTCCATTTTTAGCCAAAGGTATCATTCTAAAGGAGGCTGTTCTTTAGCAAGGATGTTTTTGATGTGTTCACCTGCAAGAAAAAATTTCCAAGTGTCCTCTGTGAGGAGATCTCTGAATCTGGCTAGAGGGACATAAAACATTTGTATTTATTGATAAGAAGAAAAGTTTCATTTTATTATTTTTTAAAAAGTGGTATAAGATAAAAGAGCAATTTTTTTTTAAACCGATTTTTTTATTTGTCATAGGATCCTAGAGCTATCAGGATTTAAGTGAGTCATTCACTCAGTGCCCTGGCTTGAGCAAGCATTTCTATTCTGAAACTATCCCAAACCAGTTGTGGTATAAAAAGACTCCTAAGAATGATGTACAACTTCTTCCTTTTTACTAAATGATGCTAAAATGTTCAAATTAAGCTCATTTATTACCTTATCTTTTCTAAGAAGAATTAGAGCTGATCATTACACCCTTTTAAATCCCCCCTCCTAATTTTTGTTTAACATCTTAGACTTTTTCCTCTTGGGAATCTGAAAGTTAGGTACTATCTCCCAAAAGTATATCATAAAAAAATATATCTCATAGTAGTATATCATCAAAAAAATAGGAAGGGTTTTGAGTACTTTTGTAAATTTATGACTTTTTTGCCAATTTCACATTACCTGCAATGACTGAATCACAATTAAAAAGTGAATACAATTATGTACAGTGTAATCATATATGCAAAATGATTAGAGACATTCTCTCCATCATACTCTGATAAGGAGTGGTTGGCATTTCATGAAATCTTCCCAATAAAATTTTAATTTGAAAAAACTTACACTTTTTAAGTGCTCAATCTCAGTTCTCATGTTACTTATCAGCATAATTTTGTATTTTTAATTTGATAATTGGGGATCAAAAAATCCTTAAATGGTAAATAAGAACAAATGTTCACAAAGACAGATGAAGACAGAGTAAACTAAATTAGGGAAAGAAACAAAAACAAAATCCAAATAAAAATTAAAACTTTATAGTAAAATTAAAAGTAATTGTGCCATGAAGAGTGAACAGAGATGACAAAGTCCTCTCTCATTCACCGAGACTAAAACCACAGAGAGACCATTCTAGCTAAGCTTTGGGAGATGTAAAACTATAAGAGCTACTACCATCTCTTCTATTCATCTCTTCATGGGCAAGATGCTTTATAAATATTGTTGCTAATTTAAGAGAACTCTCCTATCGAGGGTGTTGTTTTCTCATTTGATGGAAAAATAAGCTTTTAGTTCAGAAAGGTTTGAAAACTTGTTTTGAGCCACATACTTGGTAAGTAGCAGAGCAAAATAATTCAAATAGAGATTTCTAAAATTGCTGTTATCATGCTTTTATAAAGCCATGGGTTTTAAACTATGTCCTGTTAGCTCTTGGATGAAAAGGCAGAGGGTCTTAATTTGGTTGGGGGAAATCGAGAACATTAACAAAGATTCTGGCTTAAGAGGTACTCGGATCAACCCCATGTATATGCCGAGAAGGTGATTACTTGCAAGGTAAATATTTGAGGAATGTTAGAAGAAGAATCAATACACAAGAATAGCCCCACTCTCATAGTGGTAAAGATGACATCTTTACCATTAAAATCTGTTGGTACTAAAACATGATCTTCTGGGTGTACCTTTGAAAGTGGAGCTGTGGATAAATCGTCACCAATAGCAAAGATCAAGGTCTTAACGGTGTTTCCGGTACCTCTCTGAAGTCCTGACCCTCATATAAAAGGATAGTATTTTGGGGGCACCTGTGTGGCTCAGTTGGTTAAGCGTCTGCTTTCCACTCACGGTCTGGGATTCAGCCCCGCATGGCCCCCCTGCTCAGAGGGGATCCTGCTTTTCCCTCTCCCTCTGCCTGCTGCTCTCCCTGCTTGTGCTCTCCATTTCTCTGTCAAATAAATAAAGTCTTTAAAAAAATAAATAAGTAAAGGAGAACATTTGTACCACACCCTTCTGTAAACAGATGGGGTTTTCAAAGCCAAAGCCCCTATAGGCTTAGATGCCCTTGAGACCTTCCAAGCTTCCCCCAGGATGAGCTCATCAAGATCTTAGCATTCCAGAAATTCATTCACAGTCCATCTTTGGGATTCTCCCCTCTAAAGAAATGGAAAACCAGATAAAGTATAGTGGGAAATACAGAATCAAGGTTTCAGATGAGATGCAGGAGACAAAGCTTCCCAGAGGAGGGAGAAGATCAAAGTCAAAGGAAGAAGAAAAACAAGATGAATAAGCCCAAGAAGTGCCTACCTCAGTTTTGTCTGCTTTAGGAAAATGGGATATCTAATGCCCTCGTAAATAATTTGAGCTAATGGAGTAAGGGACCTACCCAGAACACCGACATGTTTCTCATAGGACTTTAAATTGATAGCCGTTACATCTGAAACTAATGATACACTATCTATTAACTAAGTGAATTTAAATAAGTTAAAAAAGTTTTTTCAGGGGCGCCTGGGTGGCTCAGTGAGTTAAAGCCTCTGCCTTCAGCTCAGGTCATGATCTCAGGGTCCTGGGATCGAGCCCCGCATCGGGCTCTCTGCGTAGCAGGGAGCCTGCTTCCTCCCTCTATCTCTGCCTGCCTCTCTGCCTACTTGTGATCTCTCTCTGTCAAATAAATAAATAAAATATTTTAAAAAAAGTTTTTTCAATAGTGAAAATAAGGTGATAGCCATTATTATTATTATCAACATCAATATTATTACACTTGAATATTTACAGGTTGTGGTAAGTTGATTCTAGGTTACCTTGGGATTAATGCTCTGTCTACATTTAAAGCAATTCATTTTTGTCTCCATTTACAGCAATTAATTTTTTAAATAATAAATTGTCCTAATTACAAAAAAAAAAAAAAAAAAACCCAAAATCGTTGCTTTTTTGTTTGTTTGTTTTCAAGGATATCCTGGACCAAAAGGCCAGAAGGGGGACAAAGGGAGTGGAAGCATACTAAGTAAGTTTATGGGTCCTTGTTTTTATGTGTGCCTTGTCATCAACAAGCTTGCCATCATAGTGGTCTGGGCTCAAGGCGAATGTGGGGAACTTCAGCATCGACCCAGAGAGTTTCTGTGGAAGTCAGCCACAGTTGTCTCCAAAAAAGCATGCTAATTGGAGTAAAACAAATAGATTAAATTATACAACTCTGAGTCTCATGACCCATTTGTATTTTGTTTTCATGATGAGCACAGTTTTCTAAAAATTCCACATAGAAAATTGTGCCATTTTCAAGCTACTTTCAGTCTGCTGAAGGAAAATCAAGTTTATGAATAGAAACAATTATATCCTCCTTACCTACTGACTGAGGAACTGAAAGGCTCCAGCTAGGAATCTGGACGATCTGAAGAACCCTGGCCAACCAATTCTCTGATGCCTGGGGTGTTTGTGTTTTGCTTTGTTATACTAAAAACTTGAAAAGTTGTGTTCTATATCCTAGACCTTCAAAATTGCAACAGAATAGATTTGACACAGGGAACTCTGTTGATCGGATGCTGACCTCATACACTGGCCCTTAAAAACAAAATATTAGATGAGATGTCTTCACCATGCCATGCTCTAAGTCAGTTGTTGTGTGTCTAGGCTGAATCCACACAGATCAAGGGAAAGGATTATGAAAAGGAACTGAGAAATCCTCCCTCCCGTGTTCCCAGTAGGAGCTGTGTATGATGTGTATGTGTGGGTGTCTGTGGGGATAGCAGCTGCTGCACACACACACACACATACACACACACCCCGCAATGATAATCTCTACCCAAACAGGGTCTGCTTTAGATAGATTATAGCTAATCCTTTATTGTACCAAAACTCTAACATTTTTTAGTTGTAGTTATTATTTTAAAAAGAGTACCATGGGCCGTCTGGGTGGCTCAGTGGGTTAAGCCTCAACCTTCGGCTCAGGTCATGATCTCAGGGTCCTGGGATCGAGCCCCGCGCATTGGGCTCTCTGCTCAGCAGGGAGCCTGCTTCCTCCTCTCTCTGCCTGCCTCTCTGCCTACTTGTGATCTCTGTCAAATAAATAAAAAAAAATTTAAAAAAAAATAGAGTACCAATTTCTCTCCCTTAGAGCAGAAGGAATTATTTTCACCTGTGCTGTGTATGGATAGGGCCCTTAGAGAATTTAGAATCACCACCGTGAATCCCAGCCATTCAGGTATATAATGTAACTACCTGATGCTTTTCACAATTGTTGCATTGTTGATGTCGCTTCCCCCTGAATTGACAACATTGAATATTGTGTGTCTGCTCACAGTGCTTTAGCGTCATTCCGTGATTATTAGTGTTGTTACTCTTATAGTAAGAAAATGGAAACATTAGTAGACCTTTCATCCTTTGTGTCCATTTCTTCTTTAATGTGATCACTTTTGTCTAGTGTAGTACTTTCTGCCCTACCTAGACTCCTTTCTCCTTGTCACTCTAGTTATTTTCACTTGAGCTCCTTGTGTAACTCTTTTCCCTAGCTTCCTGTTTATCTGTCTTTATCTCTGCCTTTATCTTTATCTTTGGAGCGGTTTTTATCTTTTTCTCTTTTTGCTGAGACTTTCCTGAGCTACTTAACCTTGACTCTGGGTAAGCTTGGCAGGTAAAGAACTTCTCTGTTTTGGAGTCTTTAAACCAAACACCCACCCAGTCTTCTGGTACCTGAGGTTATCAAATGCTTTGAACACTTTTTTTTTTTTTTTTATCTGTTCAGAAATGGTTTCAGTTATAGCTATTTTCATGGCTCTTTTGAACTTTATGCTCACACTTTGTGAAAGCAACAATATATTTCTGTGTATAAATGTGTTTATGGCCTCCCGATTTCCCTCCGTGCACCGCCCCCATAGAGTAGATATAACTCCATTATGTTTCAGAAAGAAAGAGTCATAGGTACAAACATCTGTACGGTGTGTTCTGCTTTTACCTCACTGAGGTTAATGTGTCAGTCACTTGCCCATGTCGGGACATGTGGCTCTAGCTCTTCTCCCTCAGTGACTATGCAGTACTCCGTCATATAGCTATCCCGTAATACATCATTCTGTTCCCTAGTCATGAACACTTGATGATTTTTGTTGGCCATGGTTTGGCTTTAATAAGCAGTGCTACATTCAGCAGTCTCATACATGACCTTGTGGAACCATTTTATAATAGAAAATTTGCTAGGAGTAGAACAAATCAATAGTTCAAAGGTGATGTGCATTTCACAAGTTGATGGTTTCTTGTGAATGGCTCCAGAAAGGCTGTACCAATGTATTGTGCATGAAAGTGCCTGATTCTCACCACCTTCTGTTAGTTCTGATAAATAATTAATATGGAGTTATTTTAATATACATTTTTAATATTTTTATATTTATATATAAAAAGAATAATCACTGATTTCCTTTTTTACATCCGTGTCAGGACCGGTACAACTCCCTGATCGTATGTGGGCAGGGCCCTTTTAAGATCAGGTGGGTTGGGCAAGACACCCTCTGCTACCATCTCATTAAAAGGCCCTTCACCTCCGGACAAGTCATCAGCACAACCGACTCCAAGATCCCTCTGTGGCTCCTCCAAATGACTTTGGTTCCTGTGTGGTGTGCAACTTCCACATGGCTTTCTCTGGTCCTTTGTGCTCTTTGGGCCTCTGTTTCCATGTTCCTACCTCTCCCCACTCCAAGACGCCACCATCACCACCATCTCCTGGCGCCATTAGCTGGGATGCTTCCCATGTACTGACTGGCGGGCTGCTCATGCTAGTTCTCAGAGCCAGGCCAGAAGCCCTCTGCCAGTCACTCACTTCATGTCTTACTGAACCCAACTTAACCCATTGGGTTCTAGGAGACATGGCTACTGATTCTAGGTGGGTTCTTGACATTCAAAAACAGTATTCTCAGTAAGTAATAGGGATATAGAAAAGAAAATGCATTTGTTAATTCACTCATTCATTCATTTATGTTCATTGCATACTTCCTGGAGCTGGACATAGGAGCTAATAAGATGACCATAGCTTCTCATCTTACAGAGCTAATTGTCCCTGGAAGCCCTAGACATGTAAACGGGCAATTCTGCAATACAGCAGAACTATGTGAGGGGAGGAATAGGGCTCTACAGGTGTTCAGAGGAGATCATTATTAAATTCCTTAAAATATCAAAAAGTAAATTGATTTTGATTAGCTTAGTTTACTTTCTTGTCTTCTTATTCTACAAATTACACCTTTTTTTTTTTTTCGAGTTTATAGTGAAGTAAAGTGAAGCTTAGACAGTTTATTGAACACATTTAGACCAAAAAAACAGAACTTGTTTCCTTAAATGACCTGGCTATCTCAAGCAAGAATATTGTGGCCATGAAAATATAATGCTGAAATGTTTTATTCTAAAAAGCCTCCTGTACGACTACACTTTAAATATTAATTATAGATCCTGAAGATGAAGAGATATTTCAGTAGACCTGGAGATATTTTGTGTGGGTGAAGAAAGGGATAAAAATGAGAAAGGGGAAAATGTAAGAAAAGACAGCCCCCTCCCCCCCAAAAAAGGAACAGGGAAGATTTAGTGTAGTGTGATATGTGTGTAGGTCTCTGTATTAATTAATTAACAGATCACATTTTCACACCTCTCATTTCTTTCAAGGTTTACAAATAGTCCCGAGCTTCATAGTCTTGAGTTTCTAGTAAATTCTAAGTTGTGTGTCCGTGTGTCTGTCAGCCCTTCCATTCCCTCTCCTGTAAAATGGACTTCGTAACACCTACCTCACAGGGTTGTTGTGAGGATCACATAAGGTCTTGTGTGGGCAGAGATGCTCTGTAAAACCATTTATAAAGTGCTTTAAACACATAAGGTATGCTTCACAATGGTCTCTCTGAACTGGAACCGCTCTTCCCTGCTGCTATCGTGCAGACATGTAAAATCTGTAATCAGAGCAGGAGGGAAAGCAAAATGAAAATGCGAGAAGCCAAATAAATGTCACGGACAAAAAGAGAGATGCTAGAGAATAAGATAAGATTTTACCTTAGATAGAGCAACGCCAGTGTGACCAGATCGCAAATCAGTGAGTTTGTCTGAGCCGCGCCAGAGAACGCAAGTTATAAATAAAGAAGTGACTCAACAGAGTGCATGCCAGAGGCCAGAAGCTGTCACCAGAGGTCAGAACAAAATGTCAGCCTCATAAAACAGGAGTCCAGGCTCTGAAGAATGAAGCAGGAGCCCAAGACTGTGCTGAGAAAACTCCAACGAAGGTTGAAATGAATTAGTTTCAGGGGTACTCTGGGTCTGTACCTCCAAGATGACAGTCTCCAAGAAAAAAAATAAATTAATTAAAAAAAAGGAAGTAGGGGGCACCAGGGTGGCTCAGTGGGTTAAAGCCACCGCCTTCAGCTCAGGTCATGATCCCAGAGTCCTGGGATCAAGCCCCGCATCCAGCTATCTGCTCGGCAGGGAGCCTGCTTCCCTTCTTCTCTCTGCCTGTCTCTCTGCCTACTTGTGGTCTCTGTCTGTCAAATAAATAAAAAAAATCTTTAAAAAAAATTTAAAAAAAAATTAAAAAAGGAAGTAGCCAGTCTTCAGATGGTCATTATTAGAAAACCGGCAATGTTGACTGGCCTGTGAATGTAAACATGTGGAGATGAGTTGGATCTCTTTGTCCATGGTTTAATCAGGTGTGACTTCTCACCCTGCTCTGCATTGGGGGAACAGCTAAAACCCAGGGAGCCTTTTCTCTTGCCAGCAGGCCTTCGTTGACATTGGCGGTAGCATGACTCTGATCGCAGTAATCGTGAGAGGTAATTCCACGGGACTCAGTTTACAAGTTGTCTGATACCCCAGACCACAGATGACGGGAGAAGGGCTTCTCTTCTTTCTCCAGACAAAAATAGATGCTGAATGCCCAGATCAAATGCACAAGTTAGACCAATGCCAGTAATGTGCAGTGGAGAGAAGTGTGCCCCAAGCTCACATGCTTGTCACAAGTGTTCACCTGTTCTCACCCAACTTGGAAGGGAAGGTGTTTTAATCAAGCAGAAACAATTCCTGCTGTGCAATTCAACACTGAGTGTGAGGCTCTGTCCTACACATACCAATTCGCAATGTGTCATTGGTTAGTATGTCTTCCTATACTGTGTTCATGCCGATAATTAGGATGTGAATTTAAAGTATCTTATTTCGAAACTCATGCAGTGATATGAAGTATCGGTTTGTCTTCCAATTGATTTCTACTGAGGACTCAGCACAATCTTAAGTGATTTCTGGTCTTCCTCAAAGCATTCAATGACCAAAGTCAAACCTTCTCCTCCAAACACTAAATAATTACAACAGTGAACGCTTAGAGAACACTGGCTGCGCACCCGGGGCTTTTGACGAATTCTCTCATTTAAGCCTCAGAAGAGACTTCGAGGTAGGTACTGTGATTATTCGCATTTTATAGGTTGGAAACTGAAGCTCACTGTTGATAAATGGAAGAACAGAAATTCAAAGCTAGATAAGTGCATTTCCAAAGGCCCTGTTTGTAACTCAGGCTCCATTCAACACCCCCCACACTAGTTTTTTGTCTTTTTATATGTAAATGCCACAAATACATAGCATGAAGGGTGTGGACAAAGAAGGAAGAGAAAGATTTTTTTTTTTTAAAGATTTTGTTTGAGAGAGAGCACAAGCAGGGGGAGCGGCAGGCAGAGGGAGAAGCAGGTTCCCCACTGAGCAGGGAGTCCCATGCAGGACTGGATCCCAGGAGCCTGGGTTCATGACCTCTGCCAAAGGCAGACGCTTAACCAACTGAGCCACCCAGGTGCCCTGGAAAAGAGATTTATAATAAGCAATTTGGTTTTCTAGAATGGGCCTATAATTTCAAGACACTAAGGAGACGAAAATTCTTACAGTGTGACTTCCGGCATTTCAAATTCCCAAACAAGCGTTCTCAGTCTATATTTATTGATGTTTTCACCTTCACATGCTACTTCAGCTCTTGTGTCCAGTCTCTGCCCCCGATCTATTATTCAGAAAGATCGTCTCCCTGGAATATCCACAAAACAGGGGTACCAGTAGTAGGAGTCATTTACACGTGACACCAGGGACAGGAACTACCCCTTAACATTCATTCTTGTTTTCAGAGCCTGACTCAATTTTAACAATTGGGAATGAGATTTGGCTGCTTTGACATTCCTCTTCTGTTACTGCGTCTTGTTTTAACTCCTCACCGATGCTTCTCGGCAGCCCACGTTAGGACCGAGTGGAGTATCCAAGAGCATCCCAGAGCCTTTGGCTGCAGGTGACTTAGATAAGTGCTGCCGATTTTGGACAGTGCGTGGTGTTTAAAGCTTTATGTGAGTGCGCGCATTGTTGCTGAAACACAGAACATTCCATCAGCGCAATAGATGGGAATAACTCATATGTCTTATAAACTGAAATAGAGCTTTAAATGAGGAATGGATCTCGCAGTCAGCATTTTGCCCTGATGAGTCCCTATCCCAGCTGACTCACACAGCCCGACTCCTACCGGAACCAATCAGAAGGAAAGAAAAAAAAAAAAATCAGTACAGCTCCAGCTCGGTCTTTTGCACCAGCAAAATTTGAAATTCGTCCAGTTATAGGCTGGAATGCAGGTGAAATAGACCCAACGTGGCACTTCCCACCATCCACAATCTCAGAGGATAAAATGGCTTTCCTGCTGCTCTTCAGAGAACTGAGTCCTGGCTTCCCACTCTGCAGTCAACGTAGTCTTACACCAACACAAGCACTGTCCCGGTAGGGGTTCACAACCAATACTCGTCCCTGCTCCGCCCTTACCCTAGCTTCTTTGGAAATGCATTGTCCTGCAGTGGGCATCTCAACACAAAAGTCGCTAGAACCAGTTACTCGCACATGAAGTGTCCAAGAACTATCTCCCTTTGTGGTGTAACCTACAGACTTGCCCCTTTCCTGGGGCTCTCCAGTTACTTCCTTTCCCAACTTCCCCTAAATTACTCATGTCTGTTTGATCCACTCACTGCCAAGGGAAACATCTGAATCCCAGCAGCCTTTAAGATGCTCTTAAGGGAACTGGTTAAAGGAATCCTAACACTAATCCTTTACCAAAATGGAAAAAATCCCTCAACTTAATGAAGTTTTGTGTGATTCTGATTTCTCATTTCCCAGAAATAGCCAAAGATAAAAAGAATTTATCTTCTTTTACCTGAACACCAGTGTTCAGTTTCCGTACACAGTATTTTTACCAAACTCTGCATGGTTTATGGGCGTAAGTCATTTGTTCCCTATAAAATGATTGTCTGTTCTATTCCAAAACATCTTCCACGCCAGACTGTCCTGTTACATTCTCCTGTTATAATCTCTTAGCTATTCTATCACCTATACCTAGAAATACTCTCTATACCAAAAAAAATGTATTATATTAATCACAAAAGGTAGCCAAATGAATAATTATTACTATATTGAGACGTCTAGTAGGTCCTCAATAAACACTTTTGTAGTTTTTTAAATAAGAATTAGAACCTGTAGGGTGCCTGGGTGGCCTCAGTTGGTTAAACGTCTGCCTTCTGCTCCGGTCATGATCCCAGGGTCCTGGGATAGAACCCCACATCGGGCTCCCTGCTCAGCAGAGAGTCTGCTTCTCCCACTGCTAATGTGCATTCTCTCTCTCTCTCAAATAAAATCTTAAAAATAAGAATTAGAACTTCTAAGCCATTAAGGTAGGCATCTCAGTGACAAAGTGAATATTTTTATTAAAGAAAGATTTTTTTTTTTACCATGTTCAGATCATGACATAACAGGGATGGATGCTTGGTTCTCATTTATGAATTAAAGAAAAAGCTGTGTTTTCAAATTTATACTCATTGAGGTACTCTATTTCTTATTTCGTTTGCAGCTAGTCAAAAATACAAAACAGAGAAAGAAAAAAAAAAAGACAAGAGTGTTTGCCTGCTAGGGGCTGCCAGAACAAAGACTGGGTGACATAAACAATACAAGTCTATTCCCTCAGAGTTCTGAACATTGAAATCCAAGATCCAGGTGCCCTCAGGACACTACCTAGCCCTGTTGGATTAGGGCCCCACCCAGATGGCCTCAGGGAACCTTAATATTTCCTTAGAAGCCCTATCTCTAGATGCAGTCACCCTGGGTGTTAGGACTTCCACAGATGCAATTTGGGGGATATAATTCAGCCTGTAAAAGGAAGGATCCAGAACCGCTATCCCTCCCTGTCTGTGGGCAGCCTCCTGTCTGAATCTTTGCTCCGCAGGCCTGGAACTTTCAGAATGAGGAAGATCTGCTTCAGGCGTCTCTGCGTCTCTTTCTGCCAACCAGTTCTCCAGGCCTAAATTGTATCATAAATAAATTTGAGACATTGTGCTGTTTTTGTAGTTATGAAAGCAATTTGACTTTTGTTTGTTCCTTGTCAGTATTTTGTTTTCTCATTTCAGAGGTGTTCTTTTACATTATGGAATCCATAAAATTATGAAAATTGTGAGGCTAATGCTGTTTAAGTAGACAGTAACCGGTGGTGATTAGATTAATGAGAAATCGAATGACCTGGGAAGCTACTTCTAATGTTTATTTATTTATTTATATATATATTTTAAGATTTTATTTATTTGTTTATTTGACAGAGACAGAGAGACCACAAGTAGGCAGAGCAGCAGGCGGGGGGTGGGGGTGGGAGCAGGCTCCTTGCTGAGCAGAGAGCCTGAAATGGGGCTCAATCTCAGGACCCTGAGATCATGACCTGAGCGGAAGACAGAGGCTTAACCCACTGAGCCACCCAGGTGCCCCTATTTATTTATATTTAAAGATTTCATTTATTTATTTGACAGAGCACAAGCTGGGGTAGTAGGAGAGGGAAAAGCAGGCTCCCCCCTGAGCAGGGAGCCCATCACTGGGCTCCATCCCAGGACCCTGGGATCATGACCTGACCCGGAGGCAGACACTCAACTGACTGAGTCACCCAGGTGCCCCACTTCAATATTTATTGTCAAATAATCACCATCTGTGTATTTGTAAGAATTTTTTAAATAGAACGAAATGAAAACCTGCTTAGTCAAGACATAGAATCTATTGATTCACGTAATTAAGAATTCCAAGAGATGGTTTTGCTTCAGGCTTGGTGGGATCCAGGAGTTCAAACTAAGTCATTTAGACTCAGTATCTCTCTCCCTTTCTCTCTCTCTCTCTCCCTCTGTGTATATATGTGTATGTATGTGTGTATATATATATATATGTATATATATATAGTTCATAGTTCATATCATATCATAATTCATGGTTGATTAGGCTTTTGCTCTAGTGTGTAATCTTCACATCTAGCCACATCTGAGAAAGAATACCCCTTTCTTTCCTTCAGAGGAGCTGTTGTTGCTTCTGTTTGGATACTGAATTTTCCCTTGAAACCACTGTAGTGTTCAGAGTGGGGCACACTCGCTACCCAGCCTTGTAGGGCCAATAGCAAGTGATGGCTTGGGCAGGATCCCCCTTCAGAATCTCAGAGTATAGGGTAAAATGCCCTGAAAACGTGGACCAACCGAACTTTGCTATTACATACTGTTCAATAGCACTCTTGTTAAGTGCTGAGTGCCTATCGGCCATCAACATATTGGGCCAATTCTTCCATAATGCAAGAGGTTTAGAACTGTCTTCAGTAACCACATCATGTTCTTGTATCATTCCCCCAGTAGTTCTCAGGCTCTGGTGAGCATCAGAACAACCTCCAAGTCTTCTATCGTATACGATACCTGGACCCAACGTACACAGATGCTTCTTTCAGGGCCTTGGGTTTGGACCGGTATGTTGTGATTTCCAAAAACTCTCCTTGGAATTCCAAAGCACAAGTTGTTGAAAATTTCTCCTTTAATACTGGAGAGATACCTTAGGGCTACCATCACCCTTCCCCAGTCACTAGGCCATAAATCTGAATTTTTAAGAAATAGTAACACTGGTAACACTAATGTCTGCAGTGCAAAGAGTGACCCTTCTGTGCCAGGTGCTCTGCAGGGCACTTCGTGTGGTCTCCTTCACTTCATCCTCACAAGAAACCTATCGCTCTGCTGTTTTTCCCCCTGAGGATTTAGAACATGAAGTAATCTGTGCTTCACACAGCAATTATTTATGGGGAGGAATCTGAATCTTGGTTCATCTCATTTTTAAATTCCATCACATTATATTGCATCTTGATTTTTTAAAATATTTTTATTTATTTGAGAGAGCAAGAGTGAGAGAGAGAGAGAGAAAGAGAGGGAGCACAAAATGGGGGAAGGTCAGGTGGAGAAGCAGACTCCCCGCTGAGCAGGGAGTCTGATGTGGGACTAGACCCTGGGACTCCCAAGATCATGACCTGAGCTGAAGCTAGTCGCCCAACCAGCTGAGCCACCCAGGTGCCCTGTAACTTGACTTTCTTTCTCAAACCTCTTCAAAGTACACTTATGGACTAAAACAGTTCTCACAAAAGTTCTGAGGTGATTACAAAAGATGTCATAACATATGAAGAAATACAAATCGTCTAAGGTCATAAGAGAAGTTTGTAGCACAACTGAGACTAGGGCCCTGGTCTCTCCTGGCTTCTCACGTAGAGAAGCATCCTGTTTCCCATACAGACCATGCCCCTTCTCTGGTGAATAAGCACTGGAACCTTCTCTTTTGAAATAAAGCATTTAGTACCTCAACCTGAGAACCCACACTTGACAGTAGTTTTTTTTTTTTTTTCCCTGCTTTTCTTTCTGTTATTATCCAAACAAAATTTGCTCTCCTGTAATTTTTTCTTCTTCTACTTTGATGACACTAAAACAGTCAAAATTTAAGCTAAGCAAATGGAAATAATGTTTCCTGAAGGAGAGAGAAGCCACCCATTTTTGGGGTTTTTGAGGCATCAAGTGGTCTGTGTTTAAATACCTGTGGACACAGCTGTTGGACAGAAATCATGGTCTTTCCTATCAAATGATGAGGGAATGGAGAATTTATACACTAATGTCTCCCACAGATCCCAGCGAGGCTGTCCTGACAACATCTCAGAGCTCTGAACAGTTATAAGCATAAACAAAATACAGCACCCAAGGACAAGGAGAATGTATATTTTCTTTTAATTTACCTCCAGATCCAATTCAAGGGTCAAATACTCGGTTATTTTAGAAAACAATTTTCTCTTCATAAAAACTCAGAGAACCTGTTCTGAGTTGTCAGTCTTGCCAATAACTGGACAGATTAACTTTTCTTGGGCCAAATTTAAGACATTTTTCTCCACAAAATCCACACCTCAAAATCCCTACAGTCTATGATTTTGGTTTCTGAGAATAACATTCAGAATGAAATATAATTAATAATTCTGGCACTATTTTTCTATAGTACTTTCTAGCCTAAAATACATTTTTTGAAATGTCAATCGTCGGAGGTAGGTGTTATTATAGTATTTTATGAATAGGCAAGTGAAGGATCAAGTGGGCTAAATCACTATCAATGTCAGATTATAACAGATAACAGATATAACAGATTATAAAAAGGGACACAGGAACTTTACAGGGTCTGGCCGAGGCCTGCATTTTCAGAACTCAGAAAGAATGATCATGTAATTTATGCCAGTTTGTGATGTGCATGTTCTAAATTAGCTCTGTTCAGTATCTTCCTGGATTGCTTATTTTTGTGCTGTATGGTTTTAAGTGAAGAGCAAAACTGTAAACAGTCTAAAAATAGGTAGGTAAAATTCCCCTTTGTAAATGTCTTTACAGTTCTCCTAAGTAACTCTGAAAACTAAGACTCACGTAGAAATGGCGTATTAATAACAAAATTACTCTAAAATGATAATATATACCCTAATATATGCACACGGTCCTTCGAAGGACACAATCTGGTCTTTGAAAGGCAGACATGTCTGTTTAGTTGGCAATTTGGAAATCCAGTAGTAGAGGCAACATTATAGCTCCGGATACTCTGAGGACAACCTACACTCCCAACCATGGCGGCTTCTCTTGGCTTACTCAGCCTTTCCGTTTTGTTTGTTTTTCTCCCACATAAACTTATCCTTCACCACCACAGCTTTGTGGGGATCTGCACAACTAGGGAGGTATTCCTTTTAAACACAAAGTTCTTCGTTCATCTTAAGTATTTACCACTTTTTTTTTAAGCAAGATTCTTTTAAAGTTGTATTTGATAATTCACCTCAAGAACTGATAAATAAAACATAGGAAATAATAGCCTTCTGCTACTTTTTAATTTTCATACGTGGAAGTAATTTGCTTATACTCATAATTAAGTTAGATTTACTCAGTACCATCTGAGTTTAGCACCGTGTGTTTTGAAGCAACAGATTCTCAATCTTTATTTTAGTTATTCGGCAGTTCAACTATGGGTGTTCGGTATAATCATGGTGGACTTTGCTCATTTCCAGTCTAGCCAAAATATCTACTACCCAGCTATTTTGTAGCCCTCAAATCTTGAGGTTCAGTTTATTCTTTGGTAATGAAATAAAACTGAGCACCAAACTCATGTTCGAAGGCAAAGTCAAGTGCCTCCTGTGTAAAATAGTCTGACGAAAATACAGGAAATTTCATATCCATGTGAAATCTCAGAATGTGACCTTAGTGGGAAGTAGCATCTTTGCAGGGGTGATTAAGCTAAGAAGAGGTCATATTGGATTCAGGTGGGCCCTAAATCAAATGACTAGTGTCCTTCTAAGAAGAGAAGGACACACAGATACAGGAAGAAGACTGAGGCAGAGATTGGACTGATGTAGTTATAAGCCAAGAAATGGTCACTAAATGCCAGGAGCCATGAGGAGCGAGGAAAATGCAAGAAACGATTTCTCCCTGGAGCCCTCAAAAGGAACATGGCCCAGTGGATGTCTTGATTTCTGACTTCTGGCCTCCAGAACTGTGAGGGAATTGTTATTATTATTTTTTAATATTTTATTTATTTATTTGAAAGAGAAGGAAATTACACGTGAGGGGCGGGGAAGAAGAGGTAGAGAGAGAAGCAGATCCCCAGTGAGCAGAGAGCCCAATGCGGGGTTCCATCCCAGGACCCTGAGATCATGACCTGAGCCACCCAGGCACCCCTAAATTTGCTGTTTTCAGCTACACAATTGCGATCATTTGTTACAGTTGCCTTAGAAACCTAATAACCTAGGAATCTTTGGCGGTTGCTTTCTTTCCACACCACTTATTACACAATGAGCTCCACATCTCTCCCTTCAGTTGAGGAAGTACCTTAGCCCCTCCACCTGGGGATCTAAGAGGATTTTACTGAAGGTTTAGTTGTAATAGAAAAGTGTAAGCAGAACAGTCTACAGTGTAAAGTTCAACCTCAGACCTCACTGTCTTGAAATTCCCAGCCAACTTAGACCTCAAATTTCCTCACTGGACATTCTCATTCTCTCCCCTGCCATCAGGCTACGCTGCCTACCGGCTCTCCACTGAGACTCTCTCCATCTACCTTGTTCTCTGCTCTCTCAAGGGATTTCCAAAACATTTGTCTCCTTTGACTTCCGGAGTAAGATTCAAAATCTGTTACGATAATTTTCCGGAGAAATTTAACTCCGCTTCTCCAAACATCTGATACCCAGGTTGTGCCTTTCTTTCATACCTAAATACCTCCCTTTCTAGAGGAATTTAGCCACGTTGTGAGGACTTCTAGGTTAAACCACAATCAGATTTTTTTTTTTAATTTGTTAACAGTTGGAATGCAAATATAATAAATACCACTGTAATAAATTTAACCCTAAGTCCTAATTCCAATAAATGATAAGAAAAAAGAAACCATGACCATGAGGTAAATGATATGATAATAGTTGAAATAACTAAACTCCTCAAGGGTTATTTTTAGGGGCACCTGGGTGGCTCAGTGAGTTAAGGATCTGCCTTTGTCTCAGACTGTGATTCTAGGGTCCTGGAATCAAGTCCTGAGCCCTGCCCAGCGGGGAATCACTTCTCCCTCTTCCTCTGCCTTCTGCTCCCCCAGCTTGTGCGCTCTCTCTCTCTCTCTGTGTCAAATAAATAAATAAATATTTTTAAAAATAAGCTTACAGGAAACAAAGTAAAAATAACCTCCAAAATTTTAACTTTTATATTTGGAATTATTTCTTCAGATCAAATTACAAAACCTTTTGTAAATTATCTGCTCTATTACGTATTTTTCTTTTGGTATCTTACATTAATAGAAAGGTGAATAAACTATTACTATAATAAATA
Organism: Martes martes; assembly: GCF_963455335.1. Taxonomy (NCBI): domain Eukaryota; kingdom Metazoa; phylum Chordata; class Mammalia; order Carnivora; family Mustelidae; genus Martes; species Martes martes. Next base: position 22,174,303 of record NC_137889.1, on the reverse strand, counting down.
TCTTATATAGTTTTCACTTAATATGCAGACTTTTAAGAATCCATAGAAATGATCAGTACCTATCTTCCCTTCAGAGCTGGGATATAAGAAGAATGAGATTGCTTGTAGAAAGTTAAACTACAGTGAATCAGAGTAGAGATATGTCAAGTCACCTCACCTGATTGAATGTATTAACATATACAAGGAAAAAATGTGTTACCCAAACAGTGTCGGTCGGTCCCAGAGGCAAAACCTCACTGCTGTGTCTCACTGTAAATTAATAAATTAATTAAGCCAATAATTCACTGATTGCAATTTGACTTCCTATGCAGATTGCCTGTGGGGAGAAAATGGCCTTGTCAAACAGATACAAATATTTCAGTTTTTGAGGCAATTACATTTCTCATTGTAAATTGAATTGACATTTAGTCCCAAGATTCTATTTAACATTAGTCTGCCAATAAGAAATAAATCCTCTGAACCTGCAAAACCATTTTAGAATGCATAAGGCTTCTGATCATCTCTCCGCCTTGGGGGGCTCTCAGTAGTCGCATCGGTTTTTTTCCCCCCGTAATGGGATTCATGTTTAGCTCTGTTAAACCAGTCTTTCCTTTATGATTTTCCCTTATTGCTTCTATACATAGAAACTGTACTCCCTGTAGAGACTTGTGAAATACTGGATTCTCTGTCTTCTGTTGTTTGATATTTTAAATGTTTACCAACTTAATCCACTCAGGCAATGCAGTTTGCCCATCAGGAAGAGCTCACAGTGATTCTTTCTTTCTTTCTTTCTTTCTCTCTCTTTCTTTCTTTCTTTCTTTCTTTTTCTTTTCTTTTCTTTCTTTCTTTTCTTTCTCTTTCTTTCTTTCCTTTTCTCTCTTTTCTCTCTCTTTCTTTCTTTCTCTCTTTCTTTCATACATACATAACATACATACCATAACTCTTCATGGATTCCTAAGTGAAAACCTGCATTCTGTCGGGTGCTGAAATGTTAACTGTAAAGATCTTAATTTTGTGGAGAAAATTAACAAGTGTGCAGCGCTCTGGTGGGGCAGGAGTGCTATGGAAGTCGGAAGAGGGAACCCTATCCAAACCCTGGGATTGGAGGTAGAGAACTGGAAGGTGTGTGGGGGAAGGAAGGGTGCGGGGGAGCATTCCAGACAGGGATCCAAGCCCCAGAAATATGGGAGAATAAGGGTTATCTGGGAAATATAAGCAGTTATATAACTGAAATAAAAGGAGCAAGAAGTGCAGGGATGGAGGGGTTCACAGTCAGACTTCAGAGGAAAGCAATGATGAGTCATGATGTGATTTGCTTCAGGATCCCTGGCAGGAGTATTCCTACAGAAATCCTCTGTCAGGGACGCCTGCGCGGCTCAGTGGGTTCAAGCCCCTGCCTTCAGCTCAGGTCATGATCTCAGGGTCCTGAAATTAGAGAGTATGTTTTGTCTATCTGCAGAAAATTATCCCAGGTTTGTTGAACACTTTTTGAGAAGGATAAGCATTAAAAAGGGAATTAGTAAAACAACATTTTTTTTCGTGAATTAAGTAATTAATATCACATAATATTCATGCCAATGCTTTCATCACAAAACATAAACCTCAAAATGTTTTTAACTTGTAAAATTAAGAACTTATATTCATAAGCCATTTTATTTTATTTTATTTTATTTATTTGCCAGAGAGAGAGAGAGTACACACAAGCAGGCAGAGAGGCAGGCAGAGGCAGCGAGAGAAGCAGGCTCCCTGCCGAGCAAGGAACCCGATGCGGGACTCGACCCCAGGACCCTGGGATCATGACCCGAGCCGAAGGCAGCAGCTCAACCAACTGAGCCACCCAGGCGTCCCAACATAAGCCATTTTAAAGAATGAACTATTTCAGGGTGCCTGGCTGGCTTAGTCAGAAAAGCAGATAGTCTTGATCTCAGGGTGGTGAGTTCAAGTTCCATGTTGGGTTTCGGAGATTCCTTAAATAAACTTTTAAAATTAATAGATAAAAAATTAAAAATGCACTATTTCTTCTAATTTCCACAATGACCTCAAAAATCCTAAAGGCAGGAATACATGTTTTATTCATATAATTCCTGGAACCCAGGAAAATACCTGGCATGAAGTTTTGTGCATTAACTAAGGACAGATAACTAACAGCAAATAATCATTTTTTCTTTTTAACAGTTGAAAAATTTGGTCTTAGAGTGGTTACATGGTTTAATAAGGTCACAGAAATCTGAACTAAAGTCCAGATTATCCGACTCTTGGTTTTTTGCTTTTCTTATTCTCTGAAGTCACAGATCTAGAAAAGAACACAGATCTAAACACATTTATAATTAGTATTGCTTAAATACACCAAGATTACTAAAATATCTTTTATGGTCTAGACTTACTGTCTTTGCTCAAAATTCACCTTCAACAAGGAAATGACTCCCCACTCTTACTCTAGAAATGTGTTAACTGTCTACAATCCAAGTAGCTGGCCACCAAATATGCCACCATCTTGGTTTTGGACTTCCAGGCTCTAGAACTGTGAAAAATAAATGTCTGTTGTTTAAGCCAGCCAGCCTGTGGTATTCTGTTAAAGCGTGAACAGACTGAGACAGATACCAAAGTTTGAGACCTACTGTCCCAGGAGATACAAGGCTTCTTAATAACGTTTTGGGGGGTAAGGAATGCACACTGAGAACGCTTTCACTGAGTTATTTGGATGATAAGACCATCAACCTCATATAATCAAATGTTTGAATATGATGTGTGTTTTGTCACAGCGTCATGATAAACATATTATGCTTGGCTATATTTGACTTTTGTAAAAACAAACATTTGGGGGTAGCACTAGTTAATACTACATGACTATAATATTTAAAAACTTCAAATAATCCACTCCTGGATAATTGTTTCCTATTTTCTTAGGCAATTATAATGAATGATTGGGTCACATGGGTATTTTACGGTAATTGAAAGTTTGAATACTGTAATAACAAATTATTTTCCTTTTAAGAATACTCATTTTAGGGGCGCCTGGGTGGCTCAGTGGGTTAAAGCCTCTGCCTTCGGCTCAGGTCATGATCCCAGGGTCCTGGGATCGAGCCCCGCATCAGGCTCTCTGCTCAGCAGGGAGCCTGCTTCCTCCTCTCTCTCTGCCTGCCTCTCCGCCTACTTGTGATCTCTCTCTCTCTGTGTCAAATAAATAAATAAAATCTTTAAAAAAAAAATAAATAAAAAAAAATTTAAAAAAAAAAAGAATACTCATTTTATTAAGTGAGGAATGGCTTATGCACTTGGGCATGATTACATTAGTTCAGTATTTTGCACTGAGTTCTATTTTGGAAGAATCAAGAAAATAATTATAATTGTAATACTACATATTAACATGTTAGCTTTTTATGTATCTGTATGGTTCAGTCAGTTTTGTCATAGGAAATGGCTGATTTTCTTTACTTGTTACTAGATTATGGTTTTAACAAAATTTATTCCAGTTAGAAATAAAAAGTTACTGGATATGTCTTGAATTAATTGAACTTTGTAAACTCATTTCCTAATCTCCATTTTCACATTGGAGGGATATTTTTGTTGATAGTTACAGCTTGGTTTTTTATACTACAGTGTTTCTCAAACTTACGTTTGGAAAGATATAAATAGAACTGCACTTATTCATTGGCTTTTTATGATTATTAGAGAATACTGTTATTTTTATTTGGCACTATCTTAATTTTTAAAAAATACTTCATCTCTGCCTTTCATTCTGTTCTTCAGCCAAATGATTTTTAAAAAAATACTTACTAGAATATAAATTCTTTTTTTTTTTTTTTTTTAGAATATAAATTCTTTAAAGAAAGCTTGATTCTCGGGGCACCTGGGTGGCTCAGTGGGTTAAGCCTCTGCCTTCGGCTCAAGTCATGATCCCAGGGTCCTGGAATCAAGCCCCACAACGGGCTCTCTGCTCAGAGAGGGAGCCTGCTTCCTCCCTCTCTCTCTGCCTGCCTCTCTGCCTACTTGTGATCTCTGTCTGTCAAATAAATAAATAAAATTAAAAAAAAAAGCTTGATTCTCCAAGTGACCTTTTTTTTAATATTAATTACACACTTTTATTCTTCTGTCTCTAGGTTCATAATGTATATTTTTAAAAATAGGAGTCATTTCATATTTAAAATTGCACATGATCAAAATTGTATAAAAGTTTATTGTATATAACAGATTGACTAAACATTGAAGAACAAAATTATTTTTATAATTACAAACTTGGTATATTTCTTTTTTTTTTTAAAGATTTTATTTATTTATTTGTCAGAGAGAGTGAACACAGGCAGAGAGGCAGGCAGAGGCAGAGGGAGAAGCAGGCTCCCCGCTGAGCAAGGAGCCCGATGTGGGACTCGATCCCAGGACCCTGGGATCATGACCTGAGCCGAAGGCTGCTGCTTAACCAACTGAGCCACCCAGGCGTCCCTGGTATATTTCATCACAGCATTTATTGCTTTAGTGATTTCTCAAAATATCCAAAGTAATAAATACCGTCACTATGGTTATCTTGATTCTCTTGGTAAAAGATAGGATGTTTGGTCATCTATCTTTGTGTTTATAATATTATAAAATATCTTCTCCTCAACCTCCTATATCAAAAAGTCACTGGATTTTGTGTTCCAGTTTGTGTGTTAAGGTGGCAAGAAAATAAATCAATTCGTTATATAAATTTTTCAAAATAGTATGAAAAGTCTACAGGACATTAACAAACTTGTAGCAATTGAACTGTAAAGTCATTGGAATGTAATCTTTGATGTTTTCTCCTATCTATAACTTATATAAATTTTATATGTAAGTCATAAATGTTGAAACAGAGAGAATAGATTTTATTCTTCAGTTTTGACTAATGCAATACTTGTAATTAAACTCTTTACCAACAGGTGGTGCTAGAAAGTTTAATATTTATTTCAATAGTTCAACTTACTGGAAAAAATGTTAATTTTTTAAGTATTATAAAACAATAGTTATATCTAATTAACCACCACTTGTTTTTGTTACAGCTCCATTTAAGACAGTACGACTGGTTGGTGGTAGAGGTCCTTATGAGGGCAGAGTGGAGATTTTCCACAATGGCCAGTGGGGCACAGTTTGTGACGACCACTGGGAACTGCGAGGTGGACAGGTCATCTGTAGGAGTTTGGGATACCAAGGCGTTCAAACTGTGCATAAAGGAGCTCACTTTGGACAAGGTAATTAAAAAGATACACACACACATATTTAAATGAAATGTAGGCATTCTCTAATACATAGAATAAAGTAGCAGCAGGAACATACAAAATAGGAAGAAAAATCCTACATAGGAGTTTTTTGAATGGCTTTTCCTAGAAGGCAGAAATGAAAAGAAAGATATTTTAAAAATGACACATGCTATCAGGCAATCTTTAATGTTTAAATTTTATTTAGACTCATCTGGTTAGGTGGAGAACACTAACATGAGGAAAACAGAAAGACTGGTAAAGTAGAATAAGAGAAATAGCGACAAGTGAACTACAGACAATCCTGGGAAACTCACTTGGTGCGTCTGGGTTTTGTGGGCATCTGAGCAATCCCATGTGCTCGCTCATGTTCTCTCTTCTGTGTGACTGTAGAGGAGGGCATCAGCTTGTGCTTTTACCTCCCGGTTGTGTCTCACAGAAATGAGAACTATCCTTTGTGCCTGGTGGAGCACCTGTGTTCTGAAAGGACCGTGAGGAACCATGAAAGAGAAAGAAGCAATTACATGGGTTCTGCATACCTACTACTTATGATTTCTCCAAATCTTTTAAGACATGGTGAGAAATAAGGGAAGAGGAAAGTGACTTTCCCCTCTATTTGAGGTTGATAAAACATTGAATAATTCTTTTGTTGCATGCATTTGTGTATTTTTACCTGGATGGCTCAGTAACCTATAAATGTATTAGAGAGCTGGGAAGAAAATTTGCAGAGAACAAAAGATTTGAATGTATACTCGTGACATTTTTAATGTCTCATTTTTTTTCCTAAACGGGTACCTTACAATATAGGCTTTATGCATAATTAAACATACAAGTACTTCAATCCTAAATGACAAAGAGATTAGAAAAAAGTGACCGTATAAATTAGACTTTTAAAGTCAATATTTTTTACTTATTTGTTCCACTGTCCAAATCTGATAAATAAATAATTGGCTTCTCTGAAGTTGATGTTGAAAAAAAAAAAAAATTGGCCCTGTTGATTTTATAAGTGTTGTTTTAGACAGATATGGCAAGAAGAAATTGTGTGCAAAATTATAGAGATAAGATTATCTGGTGTTGCTGCTATTTTGTCTATAGTGATAAAATAGGGCAATATGTCAAATCATGTCAAAAAACTGCAACAGTATAAGAGCGATTTCTTAAATTCGTAAAAGATATTAAGTAATGTTATGCTATGACTATGGGTCAGCATAGTGCTAAACAGGTGAATAGTACTAATGAGAGTTCACAGTTATATCTTTGTTCCTTTACCTAAATGAACTCACTGTATCAGATTTAAAAGGTAAATTAAAGCAAAGATCCAGGTTCCAAAGTCTTTGGAAGTCAGAAATATCATTTAGTCTCCTACGAAGAGGTGAGATAAGACAAAAGAGAGTGGCACTGGTGAGAATTTCAGCTCTTGGCCCAGTTTTTTATTTGTCCCTTATAGGTTTGAATAGAAGAAACAAAGGAAAAAGAAAAGATCTGTAATTTGCTACAACTAAATAGATGTTTGGAATTTCCATAAGTTCCATCTCTACTACATTTTCAGAATTTTCTCCCCAGGTTGAAAAGTACAGGACTAAAATCATTCTTGCACCTGTAAAAAGCAAAAGGTTTTAAAGTCAATAAACCTGACTTTTTTTCCCCCAGAGAAGAAGAAAACAAAATTTAAAAATCCCTAACTCTTGATCACTAGAGATCAAATGAATAAGTCAATCATTTAGCAAAACCAGGCTGCCAATCTGAGTTTCCAGTGTTGTATGGGGACAGAATTTATTTCTATGGGAACTAGGACCCACAGCATAAAAGGCCATTTATTTCAAATACTTAATCATCTAAAACATTTCAAATGACTATTAGCTCTATGAAGTGAAGAGCCATGTTGCAAATAGATGACATACAATTTTCATCGACGGTGACTTACTCCTGGTAGATGGCTAAAATTCTTCAGTTTTAGGAATAACAACAGTGGATGAGTTATTAGGATGTGCCTATGTTGACAAAGTGAAATATAGTTTGCCATTTGTTCAGATAATGTAATCAACATGAGCTAAATAGCTCAATCCAAAAAGAGAAAACTATCCTAAAAAAAAAACTTTCATCAAGATGACTAATTTTATAGCTTACTTTATCCAAAGAGTTGACATTTAATTTTGTATCTTTACAACACAAGCCTCATATTGCTGTTTATTAATCTCTTATATCTTGAAGTAAACCGTTCATCTATTACAAAGGAAAAAACCCAAGTCAGAGCGATAGTGGTAGCATATGTACCTTAATTAAGGGGAAACTAATAAGGTTTGGCAAAAAAAAATATGACCTATGGAAGAATGGCAAACAAGATGTTCCCCAGTTTCATTTCTTCACTGAATATGAAGCTTACTGCCTTAGATTTCAAAGCTGTTTTCTTTTCATGTTGTTACTGTTGTTTCAAATTTTTATTTAAATTCTAGTTTGTTAACATATAGTGTGATATGGTTTCAGGAGTAGGATTTAGTGATTCATCACTTACATGTAACACTCCAGTGCTCATCCCAAAAAGTGCCCTCCTTAATGCCCATCCCCCATCTAGCCCATCCCCCATGCATCTCCCTCCATCAACCCTCAGTTTGTTCTCTATAGTTAAGAGCCTCTTATGGCTTGCCTCCCTCTCTTTTTTTCCCCTTTCCTATGTTCATCTGTTTGGTTTCTTACATTCTACATATGAATGAAATCATATGGTATTTGTCTTTCTCTGGCTGTCTTATTTCATTTAGCATAATACCCTCTAGTCCATCCACGTCATTGCAAATGGCAAAATTTCATTCCTTCTGATGGCTGAGTAATATTCCACTGTGTATACCACATCTTCTTTATCCATTCATCAGTTGATGGGCATTTGGGCTCTTTCCATAATTTGGCTATTGTTGATGCTGCTGCTGTAAACATTGGGGGTGCACAAAGCTGTTTTCCCTTGAGTTCCAAACGTAGGTGGTGCACGAAATTGGAGATGATTGGCTGAAGCTTGCATTAACATTAAGGGCTCATCTCATAAGTAAAATATCCTTTTCCCCACAGCCTTCATTCATTTCTGTTTGTATCTCTAGGGATTTCAGTTCTCAAGTACTGATAAGAAGAGATGGAAATAAGAATTCTGAACTATTGGAAGAAAATGTCTTCCATTTAAACAATTAATGAAACAATAGAGTTTCATCTTATGTGAAATTATTTATTTGGCTGTGTGAAGACAGTTCTCTCAAGTTTTCTTTAGATAACTGACTGTTTCTCTAAGATGAGGGGCCATTTTTAGTAAGGCTGGGTATTTGTGGTAGTTGGTGATTCTATGCATTATACTAGAGTTTTATTATAGTGAAACAACCAGGTATGTCTGAATTTGTTTTTTTCTTTCACATTTTTAAGTGCTTACTGGAGTGAATTGGAAACCCTAAGAATTTTGTAACAAGGAGATATGAGATGAAACCTTAGGTCTGCTATTTATGTCTCAGAGATTCCATTTTTGTTCCAAAAAAATAAGAATAATAACAGCCACATAAGATTTACTCTGAATCTTAAAAAAGTTGGCATACAGAAAGCGCCCAGCCAAAGCCTGACTCATAGCATTGCTCGATATGGGGCACAGATCACTGCTGGCAACAGCTCCCGCTGTATAATTCCAAGGGTACTTGCCATTCTCTTTGAAAGGTCAAACAATCAGATTAGTATTAGTTTGTCTGTGACATCAGTGATGTTCCAAGGGTCACAGAGGTGAATGTGATTTTCTACTCTGTAGAAGTGTGACTGAAGGAGTGCCCCATATGGGGACTCACAACCTCACTCTACTCAAGACAGACCTGCCCTGATGTCAACTCTGTGTAGAGTTCCACACCAACACAATTAAAGAATGATTATGAGAATTTTAAAATAATAAACAAAGCAAGATGAACTGGGAGACGTAATAGAACTGAGGCTATTTGTTCGCAAGTAAAAGAACCTGAGAGATAAATTTCATGATCTGCTTCATTGTATGTTGTATTTTCAGAAACAGGCTTCTATTGTAAGCTGATTTGGGATTAGACACGGCAAACAACCTTTTTATGTGAACCTGTTTCAACTCCTCCTGGTTTTTTCACTCCTCCACCTTAATTTATAGTTTCACTCAGGAGAAAAAGAAAAGATAATTCTGAACGCAGGATGGCGACCAGAAAAGAAACTTAGAAATATGAATGGAGGGTAGAGGAAAGGATGAAAGAGGTGCATCCAGGTTTTAATTATTTGTCGTTCTCTTGGGAAAGTAAGAAGAATCAGTCTGACGCTGTATTATACATTATTACCGGAACTGAAACAAGAGGAAAAAAGTTTAAATTTATACCCTTTGTGTCATTCCCCCCTTAAAGAAAAAAAAAAAACACACAATTTTCTGAACCTAGTTTTCTCCCTCCCCCCCACCACCCCCCCCTTGCTTTTTTTCTTTCTGGTTTTAAAATAGCAAACCTGACTTACCAAAGATAATCCTTGTTAGCTTTAAAAACAATTACTTTGCAGCTGCAAGCAAAATGATTTATAGGAATAAAGCTTAGAGCCCACTCCTATAAATAGGCTCTTTCCTTTGGATGCACCTTTTGCATACAGTGGAATGTAATTTTTCTTTTTCCTGAGTAGACAAAAAAGGTTAAAATTAAGGAAGCACAGAGAGGTTGCTGGTGCTTCTCAGGGCATGGGGTGGGGCAGGGGAGGGAGAATGAGTCGCTTCTTTCCCTATGCAGGCTTTCTAGTCTCTGGTCCCCGTGACCTGTGGGTAGCAAATTTACTTGAGCTCGATCAGACAGTAGCGGTCCTCCAGCTGTGTCTGAGCCTGCGCACTGAGGCGGGAAGTTGGAGCTGGACCCGGAGCGATGAGCTCATCTTCTGAGTTTACAGGACGTTGTGCTGCAGCTCCAAACTTGAAAGCAGAAACAAAAGAAAATTCTAGGGCGCCTGGGTGGCTCAGTGGGTTAAAGCCTCTGCCTTCAGCTCAGGTCATGATCCCAGGATCCTGGGATCCAGCCCCACATGGGGCTCTCTGCTCAGCAGGGAGTCTGCCTCTCCCTCTCTCTCTGCCTGACTCTCTGCCTACTTGTGATCTCTGTTAAATAAATACATAAAATCTTAAAAAAAAAAAAAAAGAAAATTCTAAGCACAAGCATCACCTTCTATTAGAACCCTTTTCACATTTCATAATCAGTTTTCTAAAGTGGAAGTTTTAAAAATACAAGAATAAGCTGAAGGAGATAAAAAATATAACTGTCCCTCCGAACTTATCCTCCAGAGAATGGGAGTAAAAACAATGTCAGATATAAAATATAGGAATGGGTCAGAACTCAAATTCTTACAGACTGCTCCCTGTACACTGGAAGGTTTAAAATGTAAATGTTCAGATGTCGGGTGTTAAGGAACCTGGTTTGGAGTCCATAGAGTTTTTAACTTTTTTGTGAGTTTTATGTTAAGAAGTTTCATGTGAAAAACTCTATGGACCTGTTTTGTGACTTATGGTAAGAAAGACAATACTAAGTATGTAATAGTATTGTTAATTAAGTGCATACTAGATGATCTCATTTTGTGCTCACAGTGTCTGTGAGACTAGACATGATAGCCCCAATTTACACAGAGAAATTTCTGTAAGTAAACTTGACACAGCTGTCCCAAGACCTGCCCAAATTTATATCACTATTATGGTGGTTGTGGGGGAGGGGTCAAGATGCACGCCTTAACTTATGTCTTTCCATTCAACAGAATGTCCTTCTAAGTTCTTTATCCTTACGAATTTCTTTTCTACAGAGCTTGCTTCTTTAAAATCTTAGAATTATGGAATTTTAACGGTAAATGAAATCTCACAGCTCTTTCAGCCCCCTGTCCTCATTCTGCCTCATTGCTAAAACAGGGAAAATCAGTGTCTTCCTCAGAACTGCTACACTAGAACATAGAACTATAGTTTACCATCCTCAATTCTGATTCCCATTCTGTTTCTACCTTTGGTTTTAAAAAACTCACAAAAAGACAAAAGCTTTATTTCTCTCAAAGAGGAAGCTGTTGACAAAGCACTTCCCAACTAGAAATCTTAAAAGTAATACAGATTCAAATCACCAAGCCATGACTAGATTTAATTAAAATTCATTCAGACTTCCAACCAACAGTGGGTTCTGCCTCTCCACGTTATCTATTCAGCAGCTAATTTCAAATCTCATCACTGTACCATCTTTCTGGCTAATGTATAAAATATGATGACTTTTTTTTTTTCTTCAGAAAAGTGGTGAGTTATTCAAGATCAGATTAAAAAATCTCAAATCCTTCAAATAGATACCAGTATCTTTTATTTTTTAAAAAGAGATTAAGAGGAAATGGTATCACCAGTCAAGCATATTCTTAGACATCACAAACCAACCTCATGAAATTCCAGGAGTCGTGGACAACACACTGATAGCTGTGTGCTTTTGGAAACACAAGATCAGTCAATGTGTCCTCCCTCCAGCCCCCAGATTGTAAAGAGAATTGTAGATGTGTACATGGTCAGGTACATAAATAGATGGATGATACATAGATAGGATTAGAAAATTTAAAATATCTAAACTATACACCTCAATTTTGCATAGTTTCCCACGAACTGGAAAGATAGTTCAGAGGCAAATAACAATGAAAGCAGCAATACCTAACATCCTTGAAAGATCGTTATTATGTAAAGAAATAAAAACAAACTTGTTTTTTAATCTTTGAGGTTTACATGAAGGTAAAATTTTATGAATTCTATGCTACCTTTGAATTAATTTTTAATGCAGAAAACAATTTGGAATGAGAAGGAAAATGCATGTTAAATAAATTTTTCCCTTAGGCTCAATAGTCCTGAATGTATTAATGTAAAAATAAAAACAAATCTTGGAAAATTATTTTTATAACTCTGTTTGGGCTTCTATGCAGTCAGTGAATAGCACCAAGTTTTAAAATGTCGTCGTCATGTTCTGTTTCTTGGTTGTATTCTCTGTTATTTGGAGAAAAGCACACATTTTTTTTCCGAGTCTCAGTTTTTTACCTGTGACGTGGAGATAATTGCCATTATTTCACAGGGTCGTTAGAAGATGTAAATTTTAAAGATCATATGTGAAAAGGCCTAGGGTGTTCCCTGGGAATCTTTTGCACACAGCTGAAGACCAGACTTGGAGAATCGCACAGTGTATTGATCTTATCCGTGTGTTTTTGGTGGAAAAGGCACTGGGGTTCTAGATCCAAGTAGCAATTCTGCTGCTAAGTACCTCTGTGACCTCAGTTGCTGCCTCTACCTCCAACAGAAGCTTTCACAGTTCAAGGACGAATGGATTTTGATTTTGATTTTGTTCACCCAAAACAGACTGGGTGAATGATTGAATCTAAGAATGAGGGGGACTGCGTGAATCATTGATGTAAGGCGCTGGCTCTGGGCAGATGTGGGGTGGGGCTGCTGGCTCCATCCTATATTAGCTACATGACCTTGGTCCAAGTTACTTATACTCCCTGATATTCCCTTTCCTCAACAGCAAAATGGCACTTTGAAAGCGCTTAAGTTTTGAAGGTCATTTGAGGATTCAATGAGAGAACATATCAAAAGTTACTTTGAATGTTCTCAGCCTCATCATTAATTCTTCAAAGAGTGAGCTTAAAAGCTCATTATTATGACGACAGCTTTGGTATTCTAACATTCAGAAATTCCTTTACTGCTGTTTCTAAAAATGTGTGTTCACATGTCAGCACATTGATCGACTAAATAATATCTATCTTCTGCTGCCCCTATGGGGATGCCCCAGCTGGTGCTACGGCCACTGGGAGGATTCTCGTTCTTAATTCTCTTTTCCTGAGTTGTAAGACTTCTGCACTGCTGAGATCTAAATCCCATGACTTGATCTACAAAATGAGTGAAAGCATCATTGTGTCCTGCGAGAGAGCCAGACAAGAACAGTCCCCCGTTATGACCGAGCCCCGCTTTGACCAAAAGTTTTACTTTTGTTTATTTATACAATTTATAAATGTCTATACATCTAATAAGGACAGTTTTTAGATGTCCCACTGTGCTCTCTTCTACATTCACGTGGGAGGAGCTTCACTATTTGTGCAATTAAGATTATTTGGCTATAATTTGAGTCACTGTTTGGGGCTCCCAAAAAGTTTATATAGACTTTATATATTTAAAAAGAAACACATGCACAAATATACTCAACACATACAGACACACAAACACAAAAGAGACTGGGTTATACCCACTAAAAGCAACTTGGGAACAAAAGCAGCATTCCTGGTAAGGTTTCTGATTTTGAGATTATATTTCCTGGATCTTTTCCTTTTTATCTGCCTTAAAATTTCAAGCCAGAAAGGGTTCACTACCATTATAAACATTTCAAAAAATACTTGCACTCTCCAGGTTACTACTTTTATAATTAATAAACCAGGGAAAACCTTTCTTTTCTAATAGAAACATTGTTTGGACCCGAGTGATTTAATTACTAGTATATGAAATGAACAATACAAAGTTCCTAATTACTTTGGTAGCATAAACCTCAATATAGTTTTGTCCCATGTTTGGATCTTTCTAGTAAAGGAAAAAATTACTAAAGATTAAGTGAATGCACAATTTATTTTAGAGGTGGAAATACAAATTTCCTATCTAATTCTAAGAGTAAATAAAAACTTGAGACTTCAGAGGAAATCTCTCCACAGGTATCCTGTTAAATGTCCTTCTGGTTTACAGATTTTTTTTTTCTTTAATCCAACTTCCACATTTCTGTCAGACATACATTTCTAAAATATAGCTCTGATGACATCATTTCTTTTGGTGACCTATTATAAAATTCTGAATATTGTAAAGCATGGCCCTGGCTTTCTATCCAGGCTTCCCAATGAGTCCTTGTCCCTCATAAATGTACTTCGTGTTTTAGATGCCAGGATACCATTGCCTCTTGTAATACATCAAGACTTTTCAGGCTGCCCCCACTATATGGAATAACTTCTTTTTTATACATGGAAAAGCTCTGTCCATTTTTTAATATTAGGCCAAATGTTATCCACACAGTGGTTATAAAAATATTTATAATTTTTTCATATCTACACATACTACTGTATAATTATGCACACTGTCAGCCATGTACATAAATTCTTGCTTACTGAATTCACAAAATACTTGAAAAATCAGCAAGAGTGATCATTATATGTGCCATTATAGATGCCTCTTTGAAAAAAAAGTCTTCATCTAGCACTGTGTCATAGCTACACAAGGTCTGTTTCTGAGCTGAAGTTATTTCTAAATAGGTTTTCTACAGCTCTGTGACTGAAAGAGAACCTTTCAACATCATATTGATCCAGATTGAAGAAATGTATTATTGATTATGCTGACAGGATTAAGATATTTATTTACCATCCACCAGTCTTGCTAAGGGGTTTCTTGAAGTTTAGCTGCTAAATCATGTTTCTTGATGGCATGAAATGTTCTCGAAAACTCATCAGGAAGTTTGCATGATATATATTTAACAAAACCCAATGCAATCTTTCATTTAGAAGTTTTTCAAAGGTTCCATTTCTAACTGTCTTAAGTGTAAAAGAAAGGGGAACTATTATATATGATACATGCAGAAAATCTTTAGAGAATACCAGAAAAATATTTTCAAACATTATTTTAAAAGTGAACTTTTTTTTGGCATGCATGGATGCCTTTCAAAATGCCCTTGTTTTTGTATTCATTGATAAAATAATGTCCTTATCTTGAGAGTGGCAGTTAAGTTTGCATATTTAGTTAGCTCGGTATCTCCCTGGTAGCCTGCTTCTGGCAGCCATTTCCCTTCTAACGTGTCTGAGGAAGAGTTCAAGATAAAGAGAGTATTAGCTCTGCCATTTTGTTTTTGTCTACCTGTGCCTGCAATTAATAATCTATGGTCTTCTTTCAGGATAGTTTGTAAGTCCTTTGCTCATTTTATTAGTCTTAGTTTAATTAAAAATAGATAATATGTTTGGTAAACCGTGCATGTAAATGGCAAAACCCTGGGGCGCCTGGGGCGCCTGGGTGGCTCAGCCTCTGGCTCAGGTCATGATCTCAGGGTCCTGGGATCGAGCCCCACATCGGGCTCTCTGCTCAGCGGGAAGCCTGCTTCTCCCTCTCTCTCTGCCTGCCTCTCTGCCTCCTCGTGATCTCTCTCTGTCAAATAAATAAATAAATTCTTTAAAAAATTAATTAATTAATTAATTAATTAATGGCAAAACCCTGGAAGCCAAGAAGAGAACTCCAGTACATGGTAACATTTCAGAGAATGCCTCGTAAGATGCCCACAGACCATCAGGTCATGGCATATGCCTATGATCAGTAAAGCGTCTTTCCTTTCTTATTTCTAAAAACAAAACCAGTCTGTTCAAATCATTCAGTGTTTTATTTATGATTTCACTGAGCTGTGTATGTACTTTTGTCACAGGTCTTACTACTTTGTACTTAAGTAGTTTACTCACTGACAGAACATATAAGTTTTCGGGGGCAGGAGATTAATTTTTGAATCCTAAGAGAAAGCACAGAACTTGTATATGATGATATATGACACTTTGTTTTTAAATTAGTATATAAAATAATGGTTTTTTCCCACTCAGATAGAAACCCTAAAACCATACTTACTAACGCATTTGTATCTGATTTTTGCAGGTACTGGTCCAATTTGGCTGAATGAAGTATTTTGTTTTGGGAGAGAATCATCTATCGAAGACTGTAAAATTAGCCAATGGGGGGTGAGAGGCTGTTCACACGCTGAAGATGCTGGAGTCACTTGCACTTTATAATGTATCGTACTTTCTTTCACCTTCGTGAAATCATTGTGGCAAAAATACTTTTATTATTTTGCTCCATTAATATCAGTTCAGTGAATATTTAAGAGATTAGGAATTTTGTCTAAAGAAAAGGAATATTTTAAAATCACTGGATAAACATATTGGACACCTTCATACTTGCTATAGACATGCATTTGAACCATTTCAACTTCTTTAGGTTTCTAAATGGAATTTCTAATATAATGACATATATTGAATGGAATTTAAGGCTTCTAGATTACAAATGCCAATGATAATGGAAACACCTTCCAGCCTTTGACTTTAACTGATCTCTTCACAGGATGACAATTTTTGTCATTTTTATCTTCTTTGTAATCTATTTAATTGACTTTAATTTAATCAGTTTCTTAATAATGAGAAGACTGGAAGAGTTCTTTTGTGCCAAGTTTGTGAAATCTCTAACCATACACATTTTTTGAGGAAACGTTTTATCTGGCCATTAAGATTTCTGCATGTGCAGTAACTTGGCTGTTAGGTAGCATTGTTCATGATATATTCTGGGCATAATGAAAAACAGCAGATTTCACATGGTCAATAATAACATGATGATTAAGAAAACCCACATGATTATTTTATATGATCATATATTGACAGTTTTTGTTTGTTTTTACTGACCCATGTGTTAGAAAAAGGGCTTCTGAGAAAAGGCACAGGCTCCCCATCAGTATATGTGTCTTGATAATTGGTGGATCAAAAATGTCATTTCAACATGGAGCTCAATTTAATGTGCATTTTAAATTAAGTTGAGTAGTTGTTATCATTCCAGAATGCTGTGTTTAAAATGTAAATACACTTTCCAATCTAAATGGCTCTACTTTAAATAACAGCATGCAAATGTCTTGAGCACAGAACCTAGTTTCAACTACCCTTCTCTGAAGTCTTTCATGGAGTCCATTAACAATTGCAACCAGAAAGAGAGAGAGAGAAAGAGAGACAGAGAGAGAGAGATCTGTAGCTCTCAAGGATCAGTGAACCTACACATGCCAAAACAGTACCTTACCAATGGTCAGCCCATCACCAGGGGTACATCTTAGAATGTGGAAGGCCACCTGGAACCCAGTGCCTGTCCCCAGCTGTCTAGGTATACAGGAAGAAAGACCAGGGATTGCTCTTGAAGCCCAGTTGAGTATAATCTAGCCCAGAGAAGAATATACTTTTCAAGTTTCCTAAGTGCCACCCCAAGGGACATGTGATGAGGAAGTAGTACTAGTTTGGAATGGCTCCACTCTTCTCTCTTGAACGGTGATAAGCAAAACCATGGGCTGATGCATTCTTTTCACTCCTGAAGTCTCACTTCACAAATAGTAGCCAGAGTAGATTCCCTGCTTCTCGCTTGCAAAGGCAAAAATTCTCACGGAACTGGAAGTACTGGAAATGGCCTGCTGAA
Organism: Martes martes; assembly: GCF_963455335.1. Classification (NCBI taxonomy): domain Eukaryota; kingdom Metazoa; phylum Chordata; class Mammalia; order Carnivora; family Mustelidae; genus Martes; species Martes martes. The sequence continues at coordinate 22,156,891 of NC_137889.1, read as the reverse complement.
AATGCCCTTTTATCATGTTACATTCTTTTACTTGTTAAACACGAGTTATTTTCTCCAATGTAATTTTGTGGCTAAGAGAATGGGCTCTCAACCTAGACAAACTGTCTCTAAACCCTGGCTCACATTCAGCGGGTTATTAAGTCCTTGGGCTCAACTGCATTGTCTAGGTATTTCCTTCAGACGGCAAACAAGATAGTATTAAAAGGAATCCTTTGCAGGGACCCCTGGGTGGCTCAGTCGGTTAAGCATCTGCTTTCAGCTCAGGTCATGATCGCAGGGTCCTGGGATGGAGTCCTGCATTGGGCTCTTTGCTCAGTAAGGAGCCTGCTTCTCCCTTTGCCTGCTGTCCCCCTGCTTGTGTTTGCGCTCTCTCTCTCTCTCTCAACCTCTCTCTCTCTCTGCCAAATAAATAAAATCTTAAAAAAATAAATAAATAAAAAGAATCCTTTACATAGCAGCCTACATGAGATGTCTGGGATCAGTGCTTATGGGTGGCACGTGCTGTATTGATGTAGGGTATATGGATACTGATTTTCCACCTATATATAGACATTTGTGTCCTTAAAACCAAGCAAGCCCTTTTTGGAATTGGATTACTCAACTCAATCTGGCCTAGAAAAGAGCTTAACTTTGCCACTATATTTGGGACCTTTCCTTTGGAATGGTGAATTGCATTAACTCCTTCAGGAAGTGGGGATTTGGGGAAGGACTGATGGGAGAGAGAGTGGAAGGGGGGTGGGACAAAGGGAGGGAGGGAAGGAGGAAAAGGAGATAAAGAGGGAAAGAGGGAAGCAAAAAAGGAGAGACCACCTGACCAGAATCATTGCATTCCATTTATCTAGCCATGCATCAAAATAAATGCAGTGTGCATTAAAATAATTTTTTTAAAAGAATAGGGAAGTAGAAAATAAGAATATCAGTTGATATTTAAGAACCAAACATACTTCCCCTCAGTTATCTGAACAAATAATTTCAAGTAAAAACTTTCAATTTTTCCATAAATTATGAACCATGATAGTCTGTGCTCAAAATGTGCACTTGAGGCATATACCTATTACAAATCATATAGTAATGCTCGTGATTAAGAGGGAAATGGAATATTTGCAGCCTCGGTAATGTATGTGTGATCAGGATTGCTGGATGCTCACGCTTAACCCAGTCATTGGCAAGAGATACAAACTTACTGTCATCGGATTAGAATAATAACAATTATTCATTCTCCAGAGTTGGAAAAGCTCAAGGTTCATGAAAGGTCAAGGGACCATGTTCACTAAATGAAATCAAGATTCTGGCAGAGAATGGGAACAAGTGAATGACCGTCAGGTGGACAGTTAACAGTGTTTCCACAGAGAGTACAATTAGGAGATGCTTCTGTTGAGATATTTTTTTAATACATTCAAATGGAATGCAGGGATTTTAGGAATATGTGTTTGGCACTAGATATAGCTTTTTATCAAGCATATAACCACAATGTAGCCTGGCTTTTTTAACTCTGCTTTTTCCTTAGTGAATGTTAGGTGACAGATTTTCACAGGGTTTTCTTTAATCGAATCAATATTCTTGTCACATCACAAAATGGAACACTATTCCTTTCTGATATTTACCAGCTCTTGTTTACTCTAGTTTTACTCTAGTTTTTTAATTTTATTGTAACATGTAAAGTTATTTTTACACTTGTATTATCTGTTAACAAAAAATGTGTTTCAGGTATGGGTTATTATTTAGAACATTTACCTAAACAAAAGGAAAAATTAGGAAGCACAACATCAGCAAAATGGTGGAACAGGCAACTCCACGTGCTCCTCCCCCACAGAAACATTGAGAAACAAGTACAAGCCGTCAGAACCAACCTCCTCAGTCCTCTGGAAAACAGCCAAAATTTTACAGCAACTAAGCAAATGCTGAGTCAAGAGAAAGGCAACTTCCAGACAACAGGGAAGTTCTGTGGCATTTTTACTCACCCTTGTCCTAACCACTCCCAGATTTGGTCATGAGACAGCCACCGCAGAGGTTCCTCGTTTGGAACCCTGGCCTGCGATTCCAGAGGACGCAGGGCAAGCCTTCTTCACAAATGCTTGTGTGTGTCAGGGTGAACTCCTTTGAGGGCTCCCTGAAGGATGGGTGCAAACTTACCTTCAACCCCGTCGAGCCCAACTTGGAACTCAAGCTGGAAAAGCAGCGTGCCTTGCTCAAAAACTCTACAGACTTTGATAACAACCCTTACGTGCCGGGGGCCAAAGGTTACGGTTGAGACGTATGATAGATCGCACAAGCACTGCAAGCGAAAGCCCGGCAGAGCTTCTAAGGACTTTTTAAAAAAGCCACGTGTACAGAGGACTGCAGAAAACTGCACGTGCCCAGGGCAAGATACACACGCGACTGCAAAGACTGGGACAGGTAGCTTTTGTTGTTGCTGTTGTTAGTGTTTTTTGTTTGGTTATGGGTTCCTTGGGGGGAAGGGAGGCTTGTTTTTGGTTTCTAGTTCCTGGCGTTCAAAAACACTAGTGGAACACAAGCCAAGCAACAGAGTCTGCAGTGACCTCCCGCAACAAGGAACACCATCTTTGCAAAAATCAGTTTCAGGAAGTACCTAAGCAGGTAGACTACTACAGTCTTCAAGGAAGAAAAACAGAACAAACCATAGGGAAGGGGGAGAATCTGCCTTTAGGGGTTACCACATGATAGTCCAAGGTCCAGTTTTCAATAACGACCAAAAAATCCCAAGTCATACAAAGAAATAGGATAGTTACCTCCCCAAAAGGATAAAATAGATTGACAGAAAATGGTCCCCGAGGAAGTCCAGGGTTGGACGTACTCAACAAAGTAAAACAACTGCTAAAATATGATTTTTAAAAAAACACAAAGAACTAAAGGCAATTAGGAATAATGCATTAAAATGAGAATATCAATGAAAAGATAGAAATTAGAAAACAAGAAAAAAGAGTCAAACAGATTTTGGATCTGAAATTGTTCAATTAGCAATGTGAAAAATTCACTAGAAGAGTTTAGCAGCGGTGATGAACAAGCAGAAGAAAGAACTGGCTAATTTAAAGATAGGACAATTGAACCTCTTGAATCTGAGAAGCAGAAAGAAAAAAAAGAGGAAAAGTAAAAAGAACCTAAGGTACCTGTGGGTCGTTGTCCACTGGACGGAACCATGCATTGTGTAGTCCCAGAAATAAATAAATAAATAAGTGTCTGTGTGTGTCACAAACACACAAAGAGAGAGAGAGAGAGAGAGAGAGAGAGACAAGGAGGAGGAAAAGCATCTATACGGGACTACGTTTTCCAGAATTCTCTTTCCTACATTGTTCTGGCTCATCATGGGCCACACAAGACATTTTGCATGGGAGTTTAGCCGCAGTTACGGTTCACGTTCAGAAAGTCACTTCAGGGGCAACAGGGTCTAATACATGTCTACACCACTCATCACTGCTCTGCTGGCTCACCAGCTTTGCAGGACAGCAGAACCTGGAGCTCCTAGAGTTCCCTCTGGAGCCTCCCTGGGTTCCTCTCACTCCTGAGCCCGGTACGTGGTTAGCTTCTTGAGGAACTCATCACCTTCTCCGGCAGGCCACCTGCACCATCAAGTTGAAGGCAGGGAGAAAGGCAGGTTTCCAGCTCATCCGCATGGGTTTCAGTTTGCCCTTGATCTCCATTAGTGGCCAACTGCCCTTCTCACGGGCTGACCCCACTGACTTCAGAGCACACAGCACCGGACACAGACTACTCAACCAGCAGCCCCCATCCACTGTTGTATCAGATCAAACCCCTTACAGGGAGATGGGGAACAGTAGCTCTAGATTTTGAACCAGTGGCTTTGGGCAGAAACATGGACAGAAGAAGAGGGGTATTTAATAATCGTAGTCATGGGCTTGCGATTTAGAGTCTCTTCTGTTTTGCCAAGCACACAAGTGAAAACTGAAATTATTTTTAATTACTTTGGCTGCTGAACGGTGCTTTCTGAAGGCAACCATCTCTGAGACAAACACACGAACGCAGGTTTTAACAGTTACATAAAGTATCCAACTTCCATGCTGTAGGTTTTTCTACAAAAATGTGAACTGCACCAAGAATTTTAAAAAGGGGACTTACTATATTACTTTAATAACTCTGAAATTGAATGTGACCCTCAAAGCTCTTTGGGGTTCCTTGAATGAAAAACTTTAGAATTCCATGCCTGCAGGAATTTTAGGCAGGGAGAAAAACAAGACTGAAATACATTTGCTAATTGCCCATTAAGAACCTCCCTGGGGCCAAACAAGTTCACTCAAACCTGTAAAATATTGCAGTTTTTTTTTTTTGTTGTTTTGTTTTTTCAGAAAACATCTCTGATGCTTCATGCTTACAACACTACCCTAAATAGGCTGATAGAATTACTGACATAAATTGTTCATTTATTTTCTTTTGTCAAATCACGTAGCATTGTCCCATTCTAAGGGTTCTAGGGCAGAATAAATTGAAAACAGCTACTATCCTGAGTAAGACCCTGCTATCTTTTGGAGACTTAATATGTCCTCTATCCACGTCAGCTGCCAGAGTGATTGGGGATTAAAAGGATAACCTGAGAAGGTTCAAAACAAGAAAAGAGAAAAAGAAGGAAGGTCAGGGGGAAGGAGGAAAGAAGAGATCTGAGCAGCAACAAATTTGTTAATCATCTCTTCGTTCTATGCTGAAAATTTTGAACGAGGAGGTAGGTCAGTTTGTGATATTTTTAAACATCTTACGCTAAAGAAATGAGGTAACAAATGATTTGGGGGGGAAAGGGTTGTGGGACTGCAGTAGTAATTATTTTTATCTTAGCATTCAAATTCTAAATTGAATTCCTACTCAAAACAGCTTCATTCCACATCGCCGTCGTGAGGGAATCAAGAACTTAAAGGGAACAAATTTATCATAAAAATCTCCTACCAGTGACTGTGTACTCAAATTATATTTGGGGGAGATATCCACCCATAAACTTGATGTATGCTCACCGAGAGGCACCAGAAAAGCATTTCTTATTGTTGTTTTTGTTTTAAAATAGAATTACAATATTATTTTCTTTGATACTGAGAAAAACTGTGTCACATTAAGATAAAGCACAAAGGCATAACACTCTCTGTGCCTTATGCTCTTCTTGTAGAGCAGTGAACTTAAGTAATTCGTTATTTTTTGCCAGGTGCCCTCTACATGGGTAAGGAGAGCTGTGTCTTTTCAGGAAAAAAAGCTGATATTTATTAGGAAGCCGTAGGATGTGGTCAGTGTAGTGGGCAGGAGGGGGATGACCCCTTTTTCTGTCCAGGCTCTGCTTGGTGCTGCCAGCACATTCTTTAGGGAAGTCACCGAGCCTCTAGTCCTCACAGGCGAGAACAGGAAGGGGGGACGATTCCTTGTGATTTTGCTAACTCAGGATGTGCTTGCAAGGACCGGGTGTGAACGTGAATTACTGACAGGTCAGAAGTGACTCATTTTCAGGCAGTCCTCAGACTCCCCATGTTCTAAAACAAAAAGGTAAAGAAACTGAGTTACCTTGAAGTTGGTTTTGTTTTGAAGGCTGTTTCCTTTACATTTTGATGCAACTCTGAGACCTGTACACATGAGGGCTTCATTAGCATTAGAGCTATGAGAATACTCTGTAAATAGAGAGTTCACTATGTATCTAGAACTTTTCATTTACTCAGACGTTTAGGAAGGAAGAATTGCTGTGTGAATCGGCTTAGTCTAATTTAGTGAAGGAATTATCTTATAAACGGAAAAACACATAAAACAACAAGGGGACATTTCCGAGTCCTCCTGGGGGTACTTGGCTTAGCTGGTGGAGACCCTCAGCTCTTGACATCCATAGGCCAAGAAAAAGAAAGGGGAGAAAAAGGGGAATTTTCAGAGACTGATCCTAAGCTGAGCCCTAGCAGAAATCCCAGATCAAGAAGCATTGGCCAAAATACTCCCCGATGAGTCGGCTTCCTCTGCCTTCCAAAGATTTAAGCCCTTTCCTGAGTAATCCCTTTTTTCTCTTTACATAGTTCTTTCCCATCTCCCATTTCTTTACTTTCCCCTTCTCACTCCAGAAAAGGCTTGGGGTTTAATTTAAAGCTGTCAGACTGAAACCGGCCAGTCCTCCAGATCGCCTGCCAAGGTCTTAATCCAAACCACTTACTCACTGTGGGTCCGCCAGCATCCGACAAGCCCACGCTCACCCCGGGGGCGGGCTGTGGAAAGTTACAGAGAAGTAACAAACCAGAGAGCAGAAGGGAAGAAACTTGAGCCCTGCTTAAGGAAGAGGTTATGATCTGCCCGAGAAAAATGTGGTTTGCCACAGAGGAGATTTTATAAGCAGGGCCACAGAAGGATACAATTTGACCAACCTGAAGAGAACAGGAAGAGCTGAAACAAACAAACCAATTGCTCCAAGAACAAAAACCCCAACTCAGAAGATTTTAATTGCATTTAAGAGGCATCTGGGAACCACAGCAGAGTCATGGAAAGGAAAGGGATATCTAATGACGATCGCGGCTAGAAGAAAAGCTGGTTATCTGCGGACTTGAGGGCCTGGTGGTACATAACGGGCATCCGTTAGCTCGGCTCTGGGCTTATTTAAGCTGAAAATGATAATCTTCTCTATTGCTCCAGAGATTTAAAGCAGGTCACTAAACCTGGATTGGAGCCTCTCAATGCCCTTGTTGATTAATTAGCACGACATTAAGCAAGCGTATGGCACTTTCTATGCTTAACATTTTTTTTTCTTCAAAACAATACATTTCCACCTTGACTCGGACTTCGGTGTCACTGTGACGATAAAATTAGAATCTGATACGAAAATCTGTGGAAACTGTGCAGCCTAACATTTTTTTTTTAAAGATTTTATTTATTTGACAGAGCGAGAGACAGCACAAGCGGGGGGAGCAGCAGGCAGAGGGAGAAGCAGACTCCCCGCTGAGCAGGGAGTCCATTGCCGGCCTGGCTGCCCTGACCCTGGGGTCATGACCTGAGCTGAAGGCAGACGATTACCAGGCTGAGCCACCCAGGTGTCCCACAGCCTAACATTTAAATTAGCAGTATTATTATTATTGCTGTCCAGGATGAGAAAGTGAGAGAGAGGCAGAGAAAACTGGTCTCTATTTCATACTCAAGGCACGAGTCTAGCTTGGTATAATTCTGAGTATAGAATTATGTGTATAGGAAAAAAATTTAATATATGATAATATAAGTTTTTTAGTGGTTCTGATTAATCACCGTGGCATAATTACCTTGCTTTATTGTATAATTCATGTTACGAGATTACCAGGTGCTGGCCTCGTTAGTAACAGACGCTGCTTAATTTCCATATTTTTCTTAAAAGGCTTAAGTGAGGCCCACCTTGGCCTATTATAAACACGGTTCTGTGTGGAAAGTTTTAGGGAAAGAATTTTTGGCACAGACCGTGATTGCTGATTCCTCTTTCAACTTACCAGTACTAGGTACTGGTTGTCTAGGTCTCCTGGTCAGATGTGAGTTTGGGGCTGTTTCCCCCAGATAGCGATTTCGACTCCATAAACTTCAATCCGCGAACATCAATTCTCTAACCTGTATATATGCGGATAATAAAAGTACTTACAGACTTCTGGCTAAAATCCATAAAATAATGTGAGAGCACTTGAGAGTAATCTTTAAAGGTTGATATTATGTAAGAAATCACTTAGAAAGAAGGGTTTCTCAACATCAAATAGTGAGGGGGACTTTATTAAAACCTTTAATGATGAGGCTGATGGACAGAGTTTTATACTATATACCCACTTTAATTCATAGGTGTTGAAATTCTGGCTTCCCTGCTCTAGAGTCTTAAAAAAATACACTTTTAGGACATGAAAGTATGTAATAGGGTGCTAATTTAAGGAACTTATTTTGAAGGATTACAAATGTGTTTTTATGGTTATCAGAAGTTCTTTATGATCTGGATATATATTATTTTCATTCCAAGGTCCATAGTGAATTACAAAGTGGGAAGATACTGCTTGTACACAATTTCTCTTTTTTCTAATGTTCTTGGAACTGGGAAGTCTTTTTAAAATTAAATGCTTTAAATTTACATAAAATGGATTGGTTTCCCTCTCTACCAGCAGAGGGAGACCTAGGTCCATCCCTCCCAGTCTCTCCAGGAATTTTACTGGAGTGAAAAATCAGAACTAAGGCTTTACCTGTTCAACCCAGGGTTCCCTGTCCTACTTTCTCTGAGTTCATTAAATTTAGGATTCATCTTTGTGTTCCAAGAGTCCATTTCTTTTCCTTCCTTGACTCATTATGGACACCATTTGAATGTCATCATGCCCAAAATATCACAAACACAGAGCCTGATATTTTAAAGAAACAGGGAAGATTCCTGATAGCACACAACTCAGAACCAAATAATAGACTTCCCTGTTGAAGTTTCCTACCATTGGGAATGTCTACTTGGGTAACCTTACTGCCCCTTTGCTTCTCAAATACCTACGTCTTGCTCTCTCCTCTCAGGCTCTGACATGTTGCCTGATGCCTATTAATCATTTGTGCATCACAGATCATTTTATGTTATTTTTCTTTCACTATATCCCTGACCAAGGAGACTTACTTTTCTTTAAATCTGACAAGCATTGACCCAATAGAGTTATTCTCTGAGAAGATCTGTTATGAGCTATTCATCATATGGGTTAGTTTTGAAGAGACAACACCACCAAACATTTATTAAGAACTCAAAATGAGCAAGCATTTATCTGGGTTCTGTGAGGAAAACAAAAATGAGTAAAATAAAACTCTTAAAACAAGAGATGTACAGGAAGAGTCACCATTGTTCTAGATCTAGGACTTCATTGTTCATAATTTGCAGAGGCTTTATAGCAAATAGATAAGCTCTGTTGCTTAATGACTCAGTCTGGGTAGTTGTTGAAAGAAGGCTGAACTCATGTTAGAAACCCAATGTCCATCAAGCAGGTATGATTTCAAATTACCACAATCCTGGTCCGAAGGTTTCCCAGGACCTTAGTGGGGGTATGGGATCCCAGGTAGTCCCTGCCAGCTATATCTGTTTCAGTCCAGAGGGAGCTTCTGGGCCAGTAAACCTGAATGTTCCCTTGTTGAATCAACCTCCTCTCGCCTCATCTCTGGTATCGGAACTTATTATCTGGACCCCAGTGGAACATCTGTTCTCTTTATCTTAGCATTCCGAAAGGATGGAGCTCTCGTCACCCACCCCATCACTCTCATACACCAAACTCCTTGGTCCTGCAGTATCTCTCCAGCTATCATTGGAAAGTAGTTCAGCTCCTTTATCACTTTATTCTACTGGCAATGTAATGCATAATATTACAGCCCAGTGCTTCTGAACAATGCTCCATGTACAAGATAATGTGGGTAACTACTAGTTCAAGCACAGAATTGTTAATAGACCATAAAAAGGTATTTGTTCATATAAAGTATCACTCATTGCTTTCCTATCATACCCTTTATCTAAGCACTGTGTTAATGTCTCTAAGTGGTAATAATTTCATTTTTGAACTTTAAGATAAGTCTTTAAATGACTCCAGCATCTGCTTAGCTGAGGAGCCATAACCTTTCCTGAGTGTGGGTGCCAGACCCTATTAACTGGGCTCTCTGAACACTCGGTGACTTCTCACAGCACATTTGCACAAATTAAAGCTCATGGAAAACAATTTACAACTTAAATAGGAGATGACTATAAATAAATATAACAACTTAGTTATAAAACTTTTGCTCTAGCTGAGTGTTCTCTCAAATAATAATGGTGGCATCTCGGAATCAATGGCTTTCGTAGAATGGAAATGGCTAGAATACACTGGAAATAAATAGAAATGCGAAAGAGAGAAAACTGTTGATTTCCCAGGATTTGCAGTTTCTGAGCATCTGTCAGGAAGGCAGAGTTGCAGAATGAGGTGAAGGATGACACCCCCATTCCAGCTGGAACAGAATGAGACCCTAAGGTGGGCTTGGTTGCCGAGCCAGCTTTGTCCAAGGTTCAGGCACAGGCTTCGCCCTTAGATAGCTGAAATGATGCAATGGATGGCCCAGCCTGCAGGGGGAACACAGAAATGGGGAATTGAAGTGCATACCCTGATAGGTGAAAAGGCACAACAGAAGGAACACAGTATCCAAAGTACAGGAAACCTGGCTTCAAATCCAGACTCGGCATTTCACGAGTTAACAACTCAGGTAGTCTGAGCCAAATCATTCAACCTTCCTTAGACGCACTGGTCTTATCACTCCTATTAATGTCATAATATTTAAGAACCATGGTATTCTTCTACCTCCTTGGACACTTCACTGAGAGTGGTGTGCTGTAGTCTGCTTCAGGGCTTGGAAGAGCAGACCAGATGTCAGCCTGTTTGGTCCTAAGTACTAGAATTGAGGCTTCTAGACCAAAAGTGGAGCAGGGAGGGTCCTAGCAAGGGAACAAGGCCTCTGAAAACTAAACTGATATTAACAAGGCAATGAAACAAATCACTCTGGGCCACCTCGGAGCCTGCAAAGTTGGGGTAGAACCCAAGTGGGATGAGCTAGATGACCCCAAGTGTGGTGAGCAATTGGGGTTTTAGCATTCACCTTGGGACATGGTGAGCCGCTGAGCTCTGCAGTAAGGATTGTGAGCACAGCACCCCACAGGAGCCAAGGGGTTGGCACTGTCGCTGTGTCCCAGTCTAACCTAACCAAGGCAGCAATTACATTCTAAGAGATTTTCTGATCTTCTGCCTGGAGGTTGTTCCAGAAGAGCCTTTCTCAAGGTGAGATTGGTATTCAAACCAAAGGCTGTTTTGTCAGCAAAAAAAGATGACTCCCTCTTGACTTCCCTTATAGATTTATGAATAAACTCCTCCAGTATTTCTCCACCGAGCCCTTAGAAAATGGTCTTCACTACTTTGGGGTCAGCTGCTAGGCAGTTTCTCCTAGGTTGTGTTTCCTGCAAGAGTTTCTTGCCTAGACAGCTTGGTATGTTGACGTGGCATTTCCAGAATCTCAGAGAAGGTTCCGTAGGATGTGTTGCACTGTAATAGCATCCCCAAACACAGGCTGATATGTTGAGAAGCTAAGAGACCAGGACTAAAAGTAGATTTTCGATTCCAGTTCTACACAACCAGGTCTGTATGGCATTCCTGAGCTCAGCTGCTGTGTGATTCTACCCCACTTCTTCCTCCGGCCCTCTCTGCAGGAAGGATTCAGGAATCCTGCTATTTTCCCTTTATTTCCCCACAACCTAAATCTGTACCAAGTGCAGGTGGTGGGAGACCAGAAGTGTGCCTCTGCTTCAGTAGATCCTCAGAGATTCTGGCCTAGCATGGTTATGACAGTCAATCTTTGTGCTACTTTTCACACCTTTTAGGTAGAAAATAGCATGACTTAAGCAAGTCCTCAAAGATACATGCTGGTCCCTATGTTTAATCTCTCTATCCCAATAGGAATCAGAAGTATGATTTTTTTTAACCTTAATTATTTATGAAAAATCTCATAAAAATCTGATAACTTCTGAAGAAGATTACAAACCTCTTTGAAAGGCATTGTTTTTGAGTGTGTTTTGTTTTTGTGTGTGTTTTGTTTGTGTGCTCCACGAGGCAGACATCAAAATGAACTTGCTGTTGAACAGAGGAGGGGAATGTCTAAGGGGTAAAGAGGAAAGAAAGTAGGAGGGGTAGACTGTGACACAGGACTGGTAACTATGGAGGGAGAGTGAAAAGAGGGAGGGTTGGGTAGGAATAGTCTTGGACAATAAAGCAATTCTAGGAAGTTTCTTCCTGGCCAATGGGGAGTCTCTGAACCAAAGTTCCCTGTCAGAGGAGACCTGAATTAAGCCAGAATGGCCTGCCTTAGGACGCCTCTGTGAGTCTGGGGCAAGTGCAACATCATCTTCCTAAAGGTGGTGATAGATCCAAAGGGATAGCAACTGGGGCCTTCATCAATCCACTAGGTCCTTTACAGTAAGAAAGTGAGAAGGGCACATTTCTGGTCCCTACCACATACAGCCACAATAAAGGAGCAAGAGATTTCATCTTCATGAATAGAGAGATTGGATTTTATAAAAAAAAAAAATCTCCATTCTTCTCAAACCGATCTAGGGTCCCATAATTCCAATGAAAATGGCAACGGTATTTTAAAATCCATGTGTTGTTGTTTTTTGTAGAACTTAGGCTGACTCCGGGATTATACAGAAAAGAAAAACAAAAGAACAGACACCCTTGAAGAAGAAATAAAGGGTGCAAAATTTGCTTCTCCAAATATGAAAGTATTATAGGACTATACTAATGAAGGTAGTAACAGTTCTGGAATAGACGAACAGAACAGTGGGATAGAATTTAGAGCCTGAAGTAGAGCAGCACGTATATAGAAGTTTGATATATGATAGAAAGTTGTAAAGGATGTTCTTGATCATTATGCTAAGAGAAACAGTCATCTATATATGGGAACCAAAAATGAAATCACTTCCTGATTTATACCGAACACAAAAATCAATTCCTGGTCAATTAAAGATTGAAATATTAAAACCAGACTGTAAAAAGAGAAGAAAAAATAATGCAGAAGGATATTTTTATAACTTCCTTGTAGGTAAATACTTCTTGAATGGAACCCAAAAATACAAATTATAATGAAAAGATTGATAAATTTCACTGCATTAAAAAATATAGGAATCTAAATATATTAAGAAAAGAAAGAAAAAGCAAGCCAAATATTGGAATGCATATAATAAGACAGTAATTGGTTTCCAGAAAACTACAGAGCATGTAAAATCAATCTGGGGGAGAACAAATGACTCAGGAGGAAAGTGGATGAAAGATATGACAGGGAACAAACCAAGTGGTAACTAAGAAAGCAAACTAAACCACAATAAGATATCCGTTAACTTTGGGGAAAATTTAAAAAGTCTAACAGTTGCACGGGGCGCCTGGGTGGCTCAGTGGGTTGGGCCTCTGCCTTCGGCTCAGGTCATGATCTCAGGGTCCTGGGATCGAGCCCTGCATCAGGCTCTCTGCTCCGCGGGGAGCCTGTTTCTCCCTCTCTCTCTGCCTGCCTCTCTGCCTACTTGTGATCTCTCTGTCAAATAAATGAATGAAATCTTTAAAAAAAAAAAAAAAAGTCTAACAGTTGCAAGGGTGGAGAAAAGAGAATTCTCCTATTTCCAATGGGAATTTAAGTTATAACAATCAATTTATTGAGCAAATTTTCATTATCTAATAAATTTTAAAATGCACATTCCTTATAACTGGCTACTATACTTACAGGTTTTAGTCATGTAGAAAATGGCATCACAGAATTGTTCATACTAGCACTGGAAAAAATCAACTGATAATAAAAAGTTGTGGTGAGAATTTAGAATCCCATCATGGCGAGTTAAACAATACTTTCCTGCCCTACAGTTAAATAAAAGTGAACTATATTAACGATAGCCTTGTTAAATGTATTGAGAAGAAACAAAGTAAGTTAGCCTGCCCTGAGAAATACTGCTCCTGGAAATAAGCCTGTGAATCATCAAAAGTAATCTGCTTTTAAAACTTAGGATTCTATCATTTCAACATGATCAGACTCATCAGGATTCTCTTTAAGACCCTTACTCTGTGCCCCAAGGCCGAAGACATAATGCTAAACCCTGTCCAGTCTCAACCTTCTCTGCCTTCCAAGGCCCACCTTAAAATCATCCAGCCCAGTTCCTAAAACTGTAAACACCTTCCTTTGCTTTCCTTTCTGAAACACTTTTATAACGACGTCAATCTTGCACCCTCCTTTCCTGAAATAAGTTAATTTTACTTGATCAACAAATGTGTGGGGTGGTCTTTGGGGACAGTCAATAGTAGTATATTTAAACAATGAATATGCTATAAAAAGAAAGTTTTTAGAGATGTATGTACCAATATGAATAAATGTCACATCATATTGACTTAAAAATAATACAATAAAACAGAAGTTGCCATAGAGAAATAGTTTAGCTCCAGATATATATAATTTAAATAAATGTAAATCCAAAGGAAGATTTATTTAAGGATGCATACAAATGTGATCAAAGTTGGCCAAATACAGATATTACACACCAAAGTCAGGACTGGGGGAATGAGAGAGATGGGATTGCAGTCAGGAAATATACAGAAAGTTTTAACTGTATTTGTCATGTTTTAACTCCCAAGATAAGTGGTAGCCTCCTAGGACAGCATCTCATTATTATTTAAGCCTCTTTTGCAATTTTAATTCTTTCATAACTTTTAAAGGAAAAGTATTGTTAGGTTATGATATTTGGAGGTAATTGCAGAAAGAGGGAACAATAGTATATAATTTATATAAAAAGTAGAAAGCATCCTTTGGATTTTAGGATCCAGTAAATTCTTGTCAATGTGGTGACAGTGGTTGGGGTGCCTGGGTGGCTCAGTTGGTTAAGCATCTGACTCTTGATTTTGGCTCAGGTCATGAACACGTTTGTGAGATTGGGCTCTGTGCTGGGTGTGGAGCCTGCTTAAGACTCACTCCTTCTCCCTCTCCACTCCTCCCCCACCCCCCCACCACATGTCTGTTCTCTGTCTCTCTCTAATATACATAATAAATAAAAAAAATTTTAAAAGATGGCAGGGAAGTGGGAAAGATGGAGGGTGAGAAGAGATTGGAAACTGTGGAAGTAGAAACAGAGAATGGCTTTAAAAAACAAAATTCAACTGAGTAAATTTGAGGATCTAACTGGCTTTTTGAGTGATTCACAAATCAGGCAGCATCCCGTCTGGCCAGTAGGGGGAGCTCTTCTGCGCAGTAGAAAAGGAGAGGTTTTTAAAGTCAGAAAGGGAGCTGGAAGAAAAAAAAAAAAGGAATGTATTAGCAAAGAACGTATCGTTTTAGGCGAGGTTGCCCTCCTAAGGGAAACAGAAGGGGGTGGATTATCTCCTGGCATTGACCAGGAAATCTCAGTTTGGCCCTTTCAAGGTTGTATTCCTACGGGGGTAGGAGGGGTGTTTGAAACTGAAGATAGATTAGGCATTAAACCTTGCTTTACTGCGATGGGACCTGAACCTGAGTGACTCCCATTTTGAGCCTGTGGTTCTCTTTCCTTGTCCGTTCGTTCGTTCGTTCTTCCTCTTTTCTTTTTTCTTCTTTTCTTTTCTTTTTTTTTTTTTTTTTTTTTTTTTAAGATTTTTACTTATTTATTTGAGAAGGAGCAAGAGAGAGCACAAGCAGGGTGAGGGGCAGAGTGGGAAGCCGACTCCATGCTGAGCAGGGACTCTACTGGGACTCCAGGATCATGGCCTGAGCAGAAGGCAGACTGAGCGACCCAGGTGCCCCCTCCAGTTTGCTTTTTAACAATAGAGACAACTTTTAGGAAAGACCTATTTCACTCTAACTTTATTCTGTTGTAACATGGTCTGGGCACAGTTCAAAAGCAAACCTACCATGAAGTGGTTTATCACGTCTGCTCTTCTCTGTATACTGCCACATTTTCAACCAACAAACAATGTAGTCGGCCCCTCTACTGAGAGGCAGCAAAGCACAAGTATCTGTAGTGGAGTGTTTTGCATTTTTAGAGACCTTAATTGCTTTGACTACAGGCCACTTTACATAAATCAGAAAGAGCCAAAAAAAGGTCAACAGGGTGGTTACAGTGGAGTAAATTTACTTAAGGGTTTCCAGTTGTTGACTTAGCTGTTGGGGGATAGGAGGCCAAGGGGAGCCCGGAGAGGGATAGATCCAGGAATCAGAAAGAGACGAGAGAAAAGCAGGAGAAATAAAATAGTATGAGAAGTGAGGATTAGGAAAAGCCTTCCTCAATTTGCAATTACTGACCCATGAGAGCACATTTAATACTTCCTTTGCCTTCAATAAATACATTCACAATTAAAAACACATTATCTGTGCATAACACATTGTAAAACTATTCACTCTCTTCTTGAAGCAGCCAAGCTGAAGTATTTAACCAAACGCTTACAAAAATGTTAATCCTGGGACAACAATGTCTGGAAAGTTCTGTACACCAAGTGAAGTCAGAAATAAATTATCACAAATGAAGGTTAAATTGCAACATCATACTAAAATATAAAGGTGGCAAGTAAGCATTTAATAGTAATAAAGTGAAATACAGTTGATTTACTCTTACTGGAGTTGCTGGGTTTAACAAGTAGTAATACAGAGTGGCTAGTTGAATTTGAATTTCAAATAAACAACCAATGTATTTTTGAAGTGTAAGTATGTTCCATGCAATATTTAGGACATACATTAAAATCATAATTTCTGGAATCCATAAACTTCCAGTTTAACTGAGCTTTCTATATTTTATCTGGCAGCCCTAGTTGGTAGATGTTCCCACTGGCTTTCTAATCTGAATTAAACATTTATGTTCTTTCTCTTTCTCACCCTTGATTTCATTTCCAATTTCCCTGTCCTATCTTTCTGGTTTTCCTACATTGTACTTCTTTCTGTGAAGTAACAAACTAAATAAGGTTTTATTTCTCCAAGAGCTTCTACTTTAGACTAATGGCTTTACTCGTGACCTTCTCTGAATTATCTAGTCGTGCTTTATTTGATGTATCTGGTAATAAAGTTCATTAGCATGCTAGTCCTCCAAAATTAATTTTGTTCAGAAGACCTGGTCCTGGATTTTATGTCTTTGAATTGAAGGGGAGGAAAACAAGTATGTTTTTCCTCTACTAATCTTAGGTTCACTGGCTGGGACACTGCAGATGAGAGACAAAAGAAAAGTTAACAACAGAAAAATAAACAGGAGTTTTATTCATGCACACACAGCCCAGACACACAGGAGTGCCCCCCCCCCCCATGACTACCTCAAAGGGCTGGTTAGACCCTGGACTTACCCAGCATCTTAAAGGAGCAATACATCTGCAGGCAGTGGTAAGACAGAGGACTCAGTGTTCTTGAGGGTGACAAACTGTCGAAAACTAAACGTATGGGGAAATTAATGGAGGGTATGGATTAGTCAAGTTGGTCAGTAGATTCCTCTGGTGCCATCTGTGGGTCGACTGAGGTCTCCGGTTGTCTTTAGGTGATTAACTTCTGTCTTCTGTCTTCTGTATGGTGGGGGGGGGGGGGGGGGAACCTTCACAAATCTATGCCCTGCTTTTAGGCACATATGGAGAAGGCACAAAGTTCTTATATCTACTTATTCTGAATTGCCTTCAGTCTAAAATAATCCTCATGCCAAAGTGACCTATTTGAGGTAGTGTATGCTGTTGCTGTTGAAATTTTGGCCTTTGAGTAAATGCAGTTGAAAACCACTGTATAGGAGGCACCTGGGTGGCTCAGTGGGTTGGACAACTGCCTTTGGCTGGGGTTGTGATCCTGGGGTCCTAGGATCAAGCACTGAATTGGGCTCCCTGCTGCTTCTGCTATTCCTCTGTGCTCATGATTATGCTTGCTTTCTCTCTCTCTGTCTTTTTTTTTTTTTTTTAAGATTTTATTTATGTATTTGACAGACAGATCACAAGTAGGCAGAGAGGCAGGCAGGGGGGCGGGGGGGGGGGTGGGGAAGCAGGCTCCCAGCTGAGCAGAGAGCCCAAAGTGGGACTCGATCCCAGGACTCTGGGATCATGACCTGAGCCAAAGGCAGAGGCTTTAACCCACTGAGCCACCCAGGCTTTAAAGACAGAGAATTTCTCTCTCTGTCTTGGAAGAAAGAAAGAAGAAAAAGGTTTAAAAAAAGAAAAACACTGTATAGTATACCACCATTGTTTTCATTTAAGAAGAAAGCAGTGTTATCTTAGCCAAAACAAACAATTTTTAAAATTAAAATAATTATTTTGAATCTGCTCTGGGGAGTAGACATGGTTAAATACATTAATAAAGATTAATTTTTCAAAAGTAGCTCATACGAATTTATGTACCAATTTCCATCAATCCCTCTTTGTAAGCTAAGGTCCAGTAAAACAGTCAAGATACCCATTTTTAAGGACCTCATCACTCCAAATCCGAATAGGTTTCATCCCTTAATATTGTGGTTTAAGGATTATATATGTAAATAAGGATAGAAATTATTTATTCCAGAGTGATAAATTTCTCTTGGTAAATTTTAAGTATACGTGAAGTTTTTCCTTGTTGTATGAAGATGTTTCAATATATTGGATTTTCCTAAAACTTTCCTTATTTTATTATTGTACTCAAGTCTATTTCCTATGAAATAAACTATTTGCAACTTGATTTGCACTGAATACAACCTATATACATCTTAAAGGTTCTTTCTTAAGGTAAATAATCTTTCTTAAGAGAAACAGCATTCTACTCTTTTCCAAATGAGGTGTATTTCCACATTATTGATTATATTGAAATCGGATAGCTTTGATCTTCTCAGTAGCATCAGAAGATGAAGCAAAGGGCTTGGCAGTAAAGCTACCGTGGGACGAGCCCTCACTCACTGCTTCCTGCCGGGTGATCTTATAAACCTGAATTCTGAATTTAAATTTTCATTTTTGCATCAGTGATCTAATTAGAACTACCTCATAAGGTTTTTGTGAAAGCTAAAAATACTAATGCAAGCAAAGCACTTAGCAAAGTATCTGGCTCATTCTAAGTGCTCATGGCAGTTCTTATCA